>NC_044386.1:110531168-110863355 GCF_006542625.1 Nomascus leucogenys
GCAGAGGGGATCTTTTCCTTGGTCTTACTGATTGATTTTCATTTTGAAAAGTGTTCCCCTACCTTTTTTTTTTAAATGCTCCAGCATTTTCTAACTGGTCATATGACAGAATTTAAACACCAAACCTATTCTGTGAATAACAGCCACAGGTCTGTATTTCTGGTTTGAGGTTGATCAGGAAGTGGCCTGAGCTAACAGACCCGGTGATTTGACATTGCTCTTTGCTTGCATAAAATGCAAGATAAAGAAAAATGTTTGCTTGAATGAGGTAACCCTGCTCCATCCCTGGCCAGGTCTGGGTCCTCTCTCTTCGGGTCTCTTTTACAATTGACCCTATTATCATGCAAAACCCTTAGGATCAGTGCCTTCAAGTACAACTGCTTTTCACTGGAGAGTTTGGTTCTAAAGCAGCCAGTGAGACCAGTGTTATATGGAGGTGGAATATTACTCAAGGACATTCCCTTAGTTGCCTAGAAGGGAAGCAGTGCATTCCAGGATCAGGCAGTATAAACAGTGCTTACCTCTGAACACTGGGATCACGTTTAGCATGGTAATAGTGAGATCTGTGCACAGGAGAGGGCATGTGAGGACTGAAAGTCAGTGTGAGGATGGGAAGTTTATGTCTCCCTTCTCAAGCACACACTCAGGATGTGCATTTGTTAAGTGGACTTGTGGACAAACCATTCACACTCCTTAAATGATATATATTGAACCCATGCATTTGCTTCTCTTTGTGTTCATAGCTCCCAGTTTAAGGTTGGACACTTGGTAGCCTTTGGTAAATATTTGCTAAATGAATCAATGAATGATCAAACAGAGGGACATGAAATTTGCTAATACAGTATAGATTTGGGGGCTTCCACCCTCCACGCCCACCCCACCCCCACTATGTATGACTTCCTTTTTCTTCTTGAGATAGAGTTTCACTCTGTCGCCCAGGCTGGAGTGCAGTGGCATGATCTCAGCTCACTGCAACCTCCGCCTCCCGGGTTCAAGCGATTCTCTTGCTTCAGCCTCCTGAGTAGCTGGGACCACAGGCGTGTGCACCACCACGTCCAGCTAACTTTTTTGTATTTTTAGTAGAGACAGGGTTTCACCATGTTGGCCAGGCTGGTCTCGAACTCCTGACCTCAGGTGATCTGCTCATCTCAGCCTCCCAAAGTACTGGGATTACAGGCGTGAGCCACCGCACCCGGCCGTGACTTCTTAATCCCACTCTGATTTCACTGAATATGTGCGATAAGTATAACCTCATCAAGTTTTCCTTGCAATTAGGTATCACCTGGTGTCCCAAAGAGATGTAATATCACCTTGTTCTTTAAGAAGTTGGTTGGGCTGCTCTATTAATGCCCAGTGAGTAAGGGAATGGCAGATGGGACAGCAGCCACCATGCAAGCCAGGCAGGCGCCATCCACTGTAAACAGAGAGGAGAATGGTGAGGACTTGGGAAAGAGCCATGTGCTCCAGCCATTCAGATTCCAGTCCTCTCTGTCAGCTCCTCTTAATCTCCAGGTTACTCAGATGCTTTGAGGCTGGTGGATAACAAAGTATCCCTCCTTCCCCTTTTTTAACAGCTGGCAGTAAGTGGTCTGGGTTTCACTTACATCAGGTGCCCGGGAGTCTCTCTGTGTGAAGTCAGCTTGTTTGGAGAGTGAAGAGAGAAACTTGGCACCAGGACCCTAGAATCCCCTCTTTCTGGTTTGCTTTTTCACTCCATGAGCTGAGGTACCACAGGGGATGCCAGAGACCTGAGGCTACTTGGCAGAAGCAGTGCCAGTTTGGGATCAGAACGTCCAATCCCTGACTGGTTCCCTTGCTCTGAGGCTGGGGCTCCCCTGAGGGATGTGCCTCGCACTGGCTCGCTGGGGCCCTTAACCCTTTGCATTTTCTTGCATGCAGTAGTCTTCCATAGGGAGTTCTACCTCTCAGGTATTTGTAATTATCTTATTTTATGCCATTATATACCCTGAAAGTGGCTGTGGGTTATAAACTCCAAGTTGTGATTTATAACCCTTAATAGTTACTAAGGTAATGCATTTATACGTTGTTCATACGCTCATAATTATTTCATGTGTTTTACTGGGTTGTGCATAGAAATTTTGGTCCCAAGTATTTTTTGAAGCAGGACTATGTTTGTAATATCCTACTTACCAATAGTAATGTAGCATCGTGATAGTATATCACAGTTGCAACAGTCACTTCTGTGGGTCCATACCCTGTGCCAGGCACCGTGTTACATGCATGTCTTCTGTTGTCCTCTTCATCCTCACACTGAGACACTTGCAGAAACATCTCACAGAGCAGGCAACTGAAGGGATCCAGTTTCAGACAAAGGTCTGGCCTGATTGGAAAGCTTTATCACCATAGCATCATACATACAGTCACATTAATGATCAAAATAATGATAATAAGAATAGTGATCATATCTAACACTGTTCTAAGGTTTTCCTGTGGATTAACCTTTTGGATCTTTGCAAAACCTTGTAAGATAGGTACACATATTATCTTCATTTTGTAATGAGGATTCCGAGGTCCTGAGAGTTGGAGAAATTTTCTCCCTGTCACATAGCTTGAAAGTGGCAACACTGGACATCAAAAATGGGCATTCTGCTGGGTGCAGTGGCTTACGCCTGTAATCCCAGCACTTTGGGAGGCTGAGGTGAGTAGATCACCTGAGGTTGGGAGTTCAAGACCAGCCTGGCCAACATGGTGAAACACTATCTCTACTAAAAAAAATACAAAAATTAGCCAGACTTGGTGGGCAGGCCTGTATTCCCAGCTACTTGGGAGGCTGAAGCAGGAGAATCGCTTGAACCAGGGAGGTGGAAGGTTGCAGTGAGCTGAGATCGTGTCACTGCACTCCACCTTGGGCAATAGAGTGAGATTCTGTCTCAAAAAAAAAGAAGAAAGGTGGGGGGGGCAGTCTGACTTCAGAGCCTTTTTCTAATATTAAATTGTTTTAAAATAAAACTTATTGATTTATTCAGCACAGATTATGTGAATCACTACAATCAGAAATTATTATGAAATGTCTATTTTCTAGTATTAAATGAGGCTTAAGTGATTTTTCACAATCTGCATTTTCTAGAAAGCTTTGATAATTATATTTCAGTTCTAATTGTGACATTTTTTTTTTACATCGTTGGAATTATTTGTTTGGATTAAGCATTTTTTTTTATGCTTACTCTATGCCAGGCCCCATGCTGCATATTTTCATATATTATCTCATTTCATTTTTTTTTTAATCTGATTCTTTTAGACCTGAGGCAGCTGAGCATCACGGAAACTAGTCAATGTCTATCCTAAAAACAGCTGGACCCCTGCTGGCGAGCTCAGCTGTATTCCAGGAGCATGGGGTCTGATTCCCTTCCTCAGTGAATCAGGAAGGCTTTCTGGGGAAAGGAGTTGTGTGGATTCTCCAATTCTTGTTCCTTTAGAAGTAAAAAGCCTTCCGTCCCATATAGGACACATATGGGGGTGGTGCTGAGCCTGCCCACCTGCTCTGCGTCACCTGGAAGGAGGATGCAGAAGGAGCAGGGGTCTTGTCTCCCTCTTTGCTCCCTTTGGCGTCACCCTCCAGGCCCAGTAACGAAGCCCCACCCCTGGCCTGGCCTTTTATCACCATCTTCCTTCTCCAGGGCTACCTCCTGAGGGCTCACTCCTTAAAGGCAGGATGCAGTGGCTTCTCCTTGAGTGAGCTCAGAGGTCAGGAGCTTCCTAAGCTCCTGTATCAAGAGACAGAGGACATCTGAAGCCAGAATGCCCTTTTCAAAGCTGCCCTAGCTCCTGTGTTTCAGGAAGAAGCTGGGCAGATGCCTCTTTGTTCCAGCAGCCAAACTCCAGCATGTCACAAATCATACATTACAGGAAAAGGCAGCCCTTTGCTGCTGGGCAGCTGGGCCCAAGATCTTCACAGTCTTTTAGGGATGCTTAGAATTGGCCCTTGGTTGGTTTGTAGCATTTATACAATATCAACCCTTAAACTGATGGCCCTTGAACAAGTGCATCATTCTCTGTCCTTGATTTCATTCACAGTAGACAGTTTTAGGTAGATCCCTGCTGTGAGCAGACACATACATGCGGCCTGACAATTCAGATCCCTTCGCCCTCCCATCCCCTATTTTTATGGCTGCTAACAAATCGGTTGGACCTTTCTCTAAAGGCCTCTCTGGGCAGGTGATATTTGAGTAGATTTGAAAGAAGTGTGGGATCAAATTATACAACTATTTGGAGCAAGAATGTTTCAGGCAAAGGGACTAGGAAGTGCAAAGGCCCTGGGGTTGAAACATGCTTGATGTGGTTGGGGAATGGAAAGACCAGTGTGTCTCTAGCAGAGAGGGTGAGAGGGAAGCAGGGGAAGATGAACGCAGAGAGGTGGGTGGAAGACCAGACCCGGCAGGACCCTGGGAGCCACAGGGAGACAGAGTTGGTCCCTTTTAAATATTGGGGCTGGCAAATCTGACTAGTCCATTTCCCCAGTACTCCTCATTTCTGCATTTTTGCCTTTGATTGTTCCCTTTCTTGAGTGTGTCCTGCGCTTCCCTTTGGTCTCCCTTAATTGTGCAATGGAAAGTAGTAGCAGAGCACAAAAATCCACATTGGAAGCTTAGAGGATTGTATCTTTTTCTCACCAGCTAACTCTTACTAATTAGAAATTGACATCAGCGCTTGTCTCCCATGCTTGTCTTTTAATTGAGATTTCCCTCAAGTCCTCCTCTTAGGCAAGATCTGCCTCTTATGAGCCCCTAGCCCACTGCACCTGCCATGGGTCTGGGTGGCTCCTGTTTGTCTCCACATCAGCGTGAGTTGTGTGAGGTCCTCAGCAGTGCTCCATGCCTAGAAGGCCCCAGTGAGCATTGACTTGGACCTGGTGATTTTCCTCTTTACGCTTTGCCCTTCCAAAGAGAGATGGAAGATTCAGCCTCAGCATCAGTGTTGTTTCTACGGTGTGACCATATCGATGTGCTTACTGACTCCTAAGTCACCTACCGGCACACAGCACAGATGCATCCAATGTCCTTATCTTTCAGGCTTTGCTTTCAAGACTTCACACTGACTACATCAATCTGAATAATCGAGCTTAACTCCAGACAATAATTCAGGGGTACGATGTGATGGCCCTCTGTTGATTCTCTTTAAAAGTTGTGAATATGAGTAATCATGGGTATTTAATGAGCTCTGCAAGATGGCAGGTGCTGACAAGTGCCTTATATATTCTGTTTCTAGTCTTGCAATTTGTATATTATCATTCAGAACCCCAGGCTCAAGAGGTTAAAGAATTCTGCTTACAGCTGAAGTTGCAGTTGAGTGGGAGAGGGAGCAGGAGTTTATTCTCCCCTCTTTGTTTCTGCGTGTGTCTGTATATTGGCCAAGCCCATTTCCAGTGGGAAATCCTTCGTGGCTTTTATGGTGTTTTGTGAGAGGGCACAGGGGACTGACGTGTGAATGCCAGGTGTCATTATCACTGTCAAGTGTCTAATTCAGTGCTGGGTCATGGACAAGTTTAGAAGTGCCTTAGAATTCAGAGTTAATCCAGAGTGGGCCACAGGTTGATGACATTTTGCTTTATTCTTCAACGCTTTCCTTTTCTCTTTAGAATATTGTCATCCCATTTACCCCTTCCCCCTTCCTCGGCCATTTTCCCCAGAGGGCAGAATGGCTTGAGCTATTTCCTGCCTGAGTTTTGCTGTCAAGACCCCTGCCTGCCCAATTCCTGTAACAATGACCCTAAAGCACTAATTTCAGGCCCCTCTTTGCCTGCCTGCCTGCATGAGACATTGCAGCCACTAACCCTGCAACCTTGAGGCACCCTCTCCATTCAGTGACATGGTACTGCCTGTGTGCACAGGAGCCCTGCAGCAGCTGACCCAAACAATGCTCATTTTCATTGTGGCATCTTGGCATGGCCTGGCAGCTTTGGCCTTTTAGAACCCAGCTGGTGCCAGGGTTGCTGGCCTGCCCTGCAGAGGTGATTGGCCACTTCATAGTAATAAACAGATTTCAATCCTGGGAACTTCTGAGGCCTGCTGTTCTCTCCCTGTCTTTTATGTGTCTTTTAGATGAAAGATGTTCGAGGTAGCCACATGGTTTAATAAAACCAGGCTAGATGCAACTACCTAGGTTTAAAATATCATTCTGCTAGGCGAGCTGTGTGCCCTTGGACAAATTACTTAACCTCTCTGAATCTCTCCTTCTGTTTCTCCAAATTGAACTTAGTAATACCTACACTACAGTTTGTTCCAGGATTTAATAAGATAGTGTTTGTGAAAAGCACCTTGTTAAGGTCTTACACGCTGTATGTGCTGAGTAGATAATTAGTTTTCTCAGGCAGAGTCCCAAACAGAAGGTAAAGACAAATAAACCCCATGATGTGCTGCTTTGTTCTATGTAGTCATCTGTGTTTGGCAGATTTGAGATTATTTTAAACCAAAGTAAAAGAGCTTTAATTATGCTCTTGTTTGTGGTTTGGTTGGTTGCATTATTAACCAATTTCGGAATACTCCCTGCCCTCTCACTGTTGCAAAGTGAAGGGCTGGCTGGGAGTCAGGAGCTGGAAGTCAATACTTCCTTTGCAGAACTTCCAACTCCCTCTGTCTCAAAGATGGGGTTGGCAGTGTCATCTGAACGGGGTGTGGGTTCAGAGACTGGCCCGTCGAATCAATGTGGGCTGCCAGCTCTCTTATTACCTCCTGAGCATGTTTGTCTTGGGCCCTTATAGATATACTTGCTGTTGCCCTTTGCTCTTCATTCACTTAATTTCAGTCGTGCACATCCAGTTATACAAATGACATATGCATAACTATTTGATTTTAACAAGCAGTTAGCTAAAGTGTTTAGTGTGACTCTAGAATTAAACTCCTTGGATTCCAGTCCCTTATACCAGGTTCCGAATAGCCTTAGGCATATGAAACCTCAATTTTTTTTTTTACAAAATGGGTTAGTGATAGCACTTATCTCGTAGGATATTAGCAGGATTAACCTGTAAAAGTGCTTAACATACTCCCTGCTATGTAATAACTGTTTAATAAAAATTACTTGTATTAATAATAGCAATAGCTGGCTGGCTACAGTGGCTCATACCTGTAATCTTAGTGCTTTGGAAGACAGAGATGGAAAGATCATTTGAGGCCAGTAGTTAGAGACCAGCTTGGGCAACATAGTGAGACCTCATCTCTACAAACAAAACAAAACAAAAAAACACCACCAATTAGCTGGGCACTGTGGCACACACCTGTGGCTGTAGCTGCTCAGGAGGCTGGGGTGGGCGGATCGCTTGAGCCCAGGAGCACGAGGTTTCAGGGAGCTATGATCACGCCATTGCAGTCCAGCCTGGGTGACAGAGTGAGACTGTCTCTAAAAAAACAAGAAAAGAAAACCCAAAAAAATCTACAATTATGACTAGCTAACATATAGCTAACATTTGTGTACTTGTTATTACAGAATAAATATATTCCAGCTAGGTGGATATGGATGGTTTTCTGCATAAACTCTTATTGTTCCTTGACTGATGTCATAACACTGGAGATGCACGCTCCTTAGATGAATGTAAGTTCTAAAATTGTTGCCAGGAAAGGACTGTGGGTGGCCCTGCTGGACCTGGAGTGCATTTGCAACACTTTATGGGCTTCATAGCACCTGTAGGCCTCTTCTGTCTCCCCTAAGGCTGTTGTTACTCATCACTCAGCACTTATTCTAGCCCTTCAATTTCCCTGGGTCTCTGGTCCAGAGCTCACACTGCCTCTTCTTACATCCCAGGGGTATCTTGACCTTTGGTAATGGGCAGTAAGATGCGTACATTAGTCTGAGGCTCCGTGCCTTATAAAACACTGTGCTGGCTTGTTCTATGAATTGACTGATCTGGAAGCTCTGTAAGGTAGGCTCATTTCAAATGCAATTGCTGTTCGCTTAGTGTCATATATAGCATAATTATTGCACCTAGAATCTGCTTGTATTGTCTGCATAACTGTAGGGTGGATCTGGTCTTGTTCTCATATAAAAAAAGAGACAGGCCTTGTTCTCTACGTGTTCCTTTAGGCAGTTTGCCCAGGCAAATCAACCAGGCCATTAAGGTGAAAGTATGATGGCTGAATTTTGCCTTTTCCATAGGTTGTTTGAATGATTTCATTTTGCATCATTCAGAACTGTTGTCATTCTATGATGTCTAGTTCATAAATACCATTCGCCCTGAGCAATTTTCTGTTACATTTAAGACTAACCTACTTTAAGGGAAAGATAGTCTTTCCTAGTCTAGTCTGCATATCCTAGACTGAGTTATGCAGTCTGGGAAGCTTGCAGCATTAATTTCTTGCTAGAAAAGCAAAATTTGTTTACATGTCCAATATTCTGCATATATTTGTGTATTTTACTCATTTATGACTATAAATATAGAGGCATATCAGCATGTATATTGTGTAAATATGTACACATTTAACATGTGGAATATAGTAGGACTGAGGTTGTGTTTTGCCTTGTGGGCAGTCTCAGTAGTCATTTACCCTCAATATTTTATTATTGAAAAATTTAAGCATAAAAGTTGAATTATACAATTAATACCCATATACCCACTGTCATGATTCTGCAATTAACATTTTGCTATATTTGCTGTGTAATTGTTCATCTCTTCATCACCATACTCATCCATTTTCATCTTCTTGCTGTGGTGGTGGTTGTATTTTTAAGTAAGTTGCCTGGCCCCTAATCATGACTATGTGCTCAGCTTGCAGGAAGCATATATCATATCCTGGGTCTTCGAGCCTTTCCTGAACCTCTGTCTTACAGAGACCTTGATACCTACTCATGACTGCCATAGCCCTCCCAGTGGCCTCACCCAGAGCTCTATCCCCTATGCCTGGCATTGACAATTCTGATTCTTACTGTGCATTTCAAAGCAAGGATGTTCAAGATGTTGTGTCTCTCATTTTACTTCCTCCGATGAAGAGACTTAACTGGAATTCTGAGAAAATGCTTTCTGATCCCCATCCCTTAGCACGAGCCAAATAAAGGCTCTGTGTCTTTTAAGGCTCTGATAAATACCAACTCTTAAAGGCAGGTTGATTTAGCCTCTGGTTATTTTCTCCAGAGTTCTCTGGTCTGGGCAGCCTCCCTCACCTTCCAGCCAGCCAATCCAGGTTGACCTTGGAGGAGAAGGAGCTCTCTGCTGCTCTGACTCACTGGTGCCTCGCTACTGCCCTGGCCAGACCGCGAGGCTCAGAAGAAAGGAAGGCATTGCTGGGTGGGGACTGCCCATTCATTTTTAAGTAAAGCCTTTCTCCCTTATGATAATATCACAATAATTGCCACATAATGTGTGCATTCTGTCAAAAATAATTGTGAGAAAGTTAAAATTTGCCCTTCATACAATTACAGAGAGAACCTGAGTCAAATACTATTTTTTTTAACTCATTAATGAGAGAACCAGTGAGTTGGTAAATCCAGCTCAAAGAAACTTTTGAGGAACTTCGTATTTATTGGCATTTTGGAAAAAAAAAAGAATGATAGAAGAGAACCATTATTGGTAAGTGTGGGGGAAATTATGATGGACCATTCAGATTAGCCACAGGTACCGTAGCTTCAGGAATATTGCCAGCAGAAAGTGCCCAGCTGTCAGCTCCCTTTAGGACTACCTTGGCTGAAGACAGCCACCTTGTCTGAAGTCAGGCTTTGTTCTAGGGCAGCCTGCACCCAATGTCTGATCCATGAGCAGATAAAAAGACCAATTCTGTTACCACTGCTTGAATCTCTTGAAGGTCACTTATCCTGTATTCAGAACTTCCCATAGGGTCAGCTAAGCCTTCTGTTGCAACTGCATCCCATCCCCAATTCTCACTCTACCCAGACCTGCTTCTTTTCCTCCCTCTTATATAGGGGTTCTAGGTTAGCCCCTAGAGTACCCCTGCATAGACTTGAGGCCCACTAGTGTTAATTCCAGGGTCAGCTTCATGGGAAATTCAATCTCTACAGATACAAAATTAGTGAATGTCTTACAGGGTAATGTTTCTTTGACTTTGGGGTTTATCTTTTCTACTGTACAGCAATCTGTAAGTTAACACGCAGCTTCACAGTGTTTGTGCCCTTAATATATAGTAAATAGGAAAATCAAACCCAGGTATATTCCTCTGCATCAGGGTTTGGCAAACTTACCATGTAAAGAGCTGTATAGTAAATATTTCAGGCTTTGCAGGCCATACTGTCTCTGTTGCTCTCTCACAACTCAACTCTGCTATAGCCGTGATGGCTACACAAATGGGCATGGCTGTGTTCCAGCGACACTCTACTTAGACAGGTGGTGAGTGGGATTTGGCCTTGGGCCATAGTATGTGGACCCTTGTCCTAGATAAATCAGTAATCCTGAGTTGGTGTATTAAACAATGTTCCAGTATGACATTGAAAGGACAGGCTGCCCCCTCCCCTCCAGCTTTGCCCTTTTGACGCTTGTAGAATATGATGTGTAATCTCCCAACAGCCTACAAAGTGCTGACATTACCACTTTGCAAATGAGGAAACAGGCTCAGGAAAGGCCTCTATGGTCTTTACTACTTAAGAAGATGATGGTTCTTGAATTGAACCTGGTAGGTCTAACCCCGAGGCCCACTCTGTCCCCACTCTTATCATCCTACCTTCCTCACTCATAGGATGCATTGGAGCAGTGTTTTTCATCACTATTTGGAGAAAAGCGCTCAACAAACAGAGCTGGCTGCAGATTCATAGAACAAAGCAGTATCTGAAGAGTCCCTGCCCAGGCCATGTCCCCTGGAATTGTCCCAGAATAGGCAGATTTACCTGTGAACAAGGTAACTGGAATGGAGGTAGGACTTATTCTCTGGTTCCAGAGGAATTTTCCAGCCTGGATAGTATTTTCCTGACCTGCATTTGTGACGCGAGTAGGAGATAAGAACAGCTTATTGTCCATAAAAGCATCCTGGCATGGAGTGGAGCTCTTATCTCAGCTGTGCCACACACTGACTGTGCCAAGCAAGCCCCTTGGTCAGCCTGAGACTCGGTTATCACAGCTAAGAAATGTGGAGGATCTTCCGTCTTACTCAGCTCTCTTTATAACTGTCCTTTAACGCAGGGCCTAGATTCCAGTTCTGACTCCATATCTCACCAGCTGCGTGACTACTCCCCAGTAACTTTCTGAAATCTCTCTGTGCTGAAATTTCCTTGTATGTAAAATGGGGATAATAATAGTATTCCTTTAACATAGCTAATATAACAATAAAATGAGTTAATATCTGTTAAGTTGTTAGAACAATCCCCTGGTGCATAGCAGGTGCTATGAAAGTGTTTTGTTACTGTTATTTTTAGCACTTAGTATGATACTTGGCTAGTAATAGGTGCTTAATAAGGATTCTTCAATGCATAAATTAGCCACATAACAAATAAGCCTTAGAATAATTTCTAGAACTCAAATAGAGCTTTCTGCATTGTGGGAAGATGCCTTATCTCTGCCCTTCTGCAAGGTAGGCACTAACTAGCCACATGTTGCTGATGAATACTTGACATGTGGGTAGTATGATTAAAGAGCTGCATTTTACATTTTATTTCATTTTAATTAATTTAAACTTAGCCACATGTGGCCAGTGGCTGTCCTGTTGGACAGCCCTGTTCCAGTGGGCTCAGAGGTTGGGATTCACTTGGTCTGTGTCATAGTTGGTTTGGACTGCTATAACATGACACCATAAACTGGGTGGCTTAGAAACAACAAACATTTATTTCTCATAGTTATGAAGGCTGGAAAGTCCAAAATCAAAGTACTGGCTGATCTGGTATCTGGTAAGGGCCTGCTTTCTGGTTCATAGATGGCACCTTCTCATTGTGTCCTCACCAGGCCAAAGGGCGTGGCAACTCTTTGGGGCCTCTGTTATAAGGGCACTAATCCCATTCATGAGGGCCCCACCCTCATGACTTAATCACCTCCCAAAGGCTTCACCTCCTAATATTATCATATTGGTGATTAGGTTTCAATATATGAACATTTTTAAAAGGACACAAACATTCAGTCCATACAGTCTATTATCAGCATTTCTCAAACATCCCTGGGTGGTTAACATGCAGCCAGAATTGAGAACAGAGTTAGAACTTTTAGGCCAGTACTTTTTCATCTATTTATCCATCTATCCATCTATTCGACAAATGTTTGTTAAGTTCCTGTTATACATCAGTTATTCTTCTAGGAACTAGCAATCAGCAAAGATAAAGTCTTGGCTTTCAAAGAACTTGTATGCAGGTAGGGAACAGATGATTGAAAAGCACACAGTGAACAGGACACTTCTGGACAAGGTACTTGAATGCCAGGAGGACCAAAAGAGGGTGTTGCCATAGTGACTGGATTGGAAGTGAAGGTGGTGCTGATCAAAGGAAGTCTTTCTTAGGAGGGGATATTTGAGCTAAGACCTGCTTGGGGAGAAATCAGCCTTGTCATGATGTGAGATAGGAGTGTTCCAGGCAGATGCAGTAGCACATTGTCTCAAGTTAAGGATGGGTTTGATCTGTTTGCAGAACAGCAAGGCAACTGGTGTGGTTTGAATGGTAAACATATGGGATGGTGGTAGGAAATGAGGTTGGATAGGAGGGCAGGGGTGGGGGGTTTTATAGCATCTTGCAGGCCAGGGTCCGGAGTTAGGATTTTATTCCAGGCCCATGGGGAGCCACTGGAAAATACTGGGTAACTTGCCATGATGTGACTTTTGTACTCAAAATATCTAATTGCCATGTAGTGTGCATGGACAATGGGGAAAGGCATGGCAGGTGTGGTGGTATCTCAGGTGAGGGGATGATGGTCACCAAGTCATAGGTGGTGGCAGTGGAGACAGAGGAGTGGACAGATTGGAATCTGCCAAGGTAGGGCCAACTGATGGGTGGATTAGATGTGTGAAGGCAGCAGAGGCAATGGAGGAGGGCCCGCAGCACTGTGTTGCCATAGAGTGGATAGTGGGGCTGAAGACCCCTGTAGCCTGAGGTAGCATTTTTGACTTGAATGTTCATATGTACCACTGGGGATCTTGGTAAAATGTAGAATTTGACTCTGTGGGGGGGCAGGGTCTGAGATTTTTGAATTTCTAAAAGGCTCTCTGGTGATGTCAGCTACTCCTGCTGGAGCCCCACTTGATCTAGCAAGGGCTTACTCACCCTCACCCTGCATATGCTGCCACACAGAGGCACAGAACAGTGAACTCCCGGAGGGACAGGGAGTGCGTAGAAGCAGGTTGCAGCTCACCTGCAAGAACCCTCAAGAATCAGGGTTGAGTCTGTTGTTCCTAATCCATACCTGCATCCTGGACTTATGGCTGTGAGTCTCCAGAGACTCCAGGCATTTGCTTTGTGAGGACACAGAAGTCCCTGCTTTTTTGTTTGTCCTTTGGGAACAGAGTTCCTGGGCAATTATTTCACAGCCTGTAGCAGTGTAGGTACATCTTTTTGAGTCCAATCTTTAGAACTGCTTTGAGGGGATGTATTTTACATGAAAAAGAAGCCTTTAAAGCAAAATGAGCTGTGAGTATGAAGGCAGTGTGACTCCCTGTAAGAACCCTGTGCTAGTAACACAATGCATTTTCTTGGTGTCTGGGAGAAATGAGACTTTATCACTAGAGATATTAATAATATGATGATCAGTTTCAGCAGAAAGGAAGTTTGACTCCAAAGTGGTTCCTCTAGCTGTGGGTTCATTTCTTTGTGAAACAATGAACCAGGAAAGGAAGTGTCAAGTAGTTTAATGTGATGCATATTCGTTGCTATACCAGGCCATAGGATTTAGGGCTGTTTTAAAATGAGTGTATTTCTTGTATAAAAGGGGCTAGCTCAACCATAGTGGTCATCCAGGGCTTGCACACGATGTTTTATTGAGGCAGGACTTCATATGGGAGGTTTTTGTAAATGAAACTAACATTTGATTACTGGGAGAAAATTACTGTGACTAGCCATCTGGTTTCCCAGCCAATACTGTTGCTTCATAGTGCTTCTAGTAGTTCTTAATAATCTGTCTCGTTTCATATGATATGAGATATTGAAGCTATTTTCTTGACTTCCTCCAGCCTAAACACTTAGGGTTATTGCACCAAGCATGCACTCTAGCTTTCTTCTATCTAATCTTTTGAGTTGCCGAGTGCCATGGCATTTATCGTTACAGGTTATTAAATTATGTGGTGTTTTCCATTTTTATTACGTTCTTCACTTCTAATAAATGCAAATCTTCTCTTCAGAGCTCACACAGATTTTTCAAAACTAGGCAGTGTCAAGGACAATGAACTGTGTAGACCCAGCCTTAATAAAAACTACCAATATCCTTTCTTGTTTTCCAGTAGGAAACTATTCAGTTAAAAGCACTCAACCTGTTTGCCATTTTGCTCCTCTAAAGAAGCCTAAATCCTCCAGTTCTCAATGTTTCTGTCTCCTATTTGTTTCTCTTCCATTTCCGCAATTATAGCTAACTCCAGAGATAAAACAGGCATGGTTTAAGAGTCCTTAATGAAATATCTGCAGTTCGTAATATGGTTGTGGAATTAAAGCAGGGCCTTTTCCTGTGTTGGAAGAAATGCTCCCGGCATAAGCATATGCACATCTCTATCCTCTGACTCTAGAAACCAGCCTGTTACATCCTGGATGAGGACTCAGAGTGATGGCCCCATCACAAAGCTGAAAAAACTTTTCTTTATCTGCCAAAAAAATAAAAGTCAGATCCATGGTGCAGTCACGATTGCTTCTCACAGGTAGGACTCCAGGTAGAAATGACACTTGGAGGTTGATAGGTTTGGTTGTGTCCCCACCCAAATCTCATCTTGAATTGTAGCTCCCATAATCCCCACATGTTGTGGGAGGGACCCAGTGGGAGGTAATTGACTCATGGGGGTGAGTTTTCCCATGCTGTTCTCGTGATAGTGAGTAAGTCTCATGAGATTTGGTGGTTTTATAAAGGGCAGATCCCCTGTGCACGCTGTCTTGCCTGCTGCCATGTAAGACATACTTTTGCTTCTCTGCCACCTGCCACCATGATTGTGAGGCCTCCCCAGCCATGTGGAACTGTGAGTCCATTAAACCTCTTTTTCTTTACAAATTACCCAGTCTCAGGTATGTCTTTATTAGCAGTGTGAGAACAGACTAATACAGAGGTGCTTTTTCTGGAGGGACACTCTGATTAGTGTGAATAAAGGTGAGTCTTATGTAAGATGTTTATCGCCAGGACATGCTGTGTCTTGTAAGAAAATAATCCAAATGGTACTTAGAAAATGTCTCAGTGATACCAGCCATGATGCTGAGGAGAGGTATTGTGGGCTTTTAGGAGCCAGACAGTCGTGGGTGAAACCTGTCTCTGCCACTTGTAGCTCTGTGATTTTAGGAACGATATGTAACTTTTGTGATCTTTAGTTGCCTCTGGAAAATGGAGATGATAATGCTGTTTTAGCAGCCGGAAAGTTGTGAGAAATCAAAGTAACCGTAAGATAAGTTCCTACCACACTATTTGCCATTGTCTATACAATTATTGCTTTTAAAATAAAGACAGGCTGGATGCGGTGGTGCACTCCTGTAATCCCAGTACTTTGAGAGGCTGAGGTGGGCAGATCAGGAGTTCGAGACCAGCCTGGCCAACATGATGAAACCCCATCTCTACTAAAAATTAGCCGGGCATGGTGGCAGGCACCTATAATCCCAGCTACTCGGGAGGCTGAGGCATGGGAATTGCTTGAACCCAGGAGGCAGAGGTTGCAGTGAGCCAAGATTGCGCCACTGCGCTCCAGCCTGGGCAATGGAGCAAGACTCTGTCTAAAAACGAACAAACAAACAAACAAACCTCCAAAACATATAAAGCTGGGTGTTCCAACTAATGTCCTATCCTGGTTTTTAACTTTCTTTGGATCAAAATAAAAAATCAACAGCCTTCTTCTGATTTCTGACAGTTTCTTTTGTGCTGGTGCCTTTGACTATCTCAAAACATGGCTGCAGGTGTTTTCCCAGCTGATGAAATGCTGGGACTGTCCTCTTGATAAAGTTAGTCTCCCTGGACAGTGGTGGCTGAGTGGATTGGTGTGCTCCCATGTGCTAGGCTGAGTCTACCCTGCAGCGTCGGCTCCAGCAGCAGTGTGTTAAGGGCAGTGTTGGAACAGACCGTTCTCTCTGTTTTCTGACCTGCCCAGGCATAGCCTGCAGTGGATGACATGTGAGCATGAGGATGGGTGCAGGAGGCAAAAGGGAGCTGAAACTGCAGGGCAGAGCCAGGCAAAGTTGAGAACAAGAAGGAATCATTGCTCTACACACACAGGGTTTTCAAATTAGAAAAATATCTTGAGATGCAGAAAGCAGGTGCGCATGGTTTGTTTCTGGTGTTCTTGGCTTGTGTTAAGGTGCCTCTCTCGACACATTTTCTAAGTGTGAAGTTGGAGGTAGTGTGACCCAGTTAACATTATAGGGCTCCGTCATTTCTGGAGATGCATCTGGTGACTATCCATCATGTACCAAACACCTGCCTAAGAACAGAACTGTGTTCCTGCATCACTGGTGCACACAGCAACATGCTCTAAGCTTGTTGATCCCCAGTTAGGCAATAATCACTTCCTCACTGAGGTTGAGATGGCCTTGTCCTGTAACTGGAGAGACAATGCCTCTATTCTAGAAGCTTGAGATCACAGTCTTTCCAGAGAGTGCATTTCCTTTTACATTTGCTAATATTTCTAATACTGTATTAGACTTGCTTGTCTATGCAGTTTCCGCAAACAATGTGTCTCTCTTGGCTTTCAGCTTTTATTAGACACAAACATCTCATTTCTGTAATTGTTCTCCTGTCAGGCCTGGCTCCATTGTTCTCTGGCCTCCAGGGCTATTTGAGTCTCTTCTGGAGGGCTGAGAAGGCTGCACTCCCTTCCTCATTTCCAGTGGATCTGGGAAAACTCAGCTAAAGGAATTTAACATTTAGATCTGCAAGATACTAACATCATCCTCAGTGGCTTGGCATCTTCTTCCCTTAACTGTGAGACTCCAGAGCATGCATTTTCGATGGAGGTAATATCACTTCTAGTGGAGGGAAAATTACTTCTGGGTGGGGGAGGGAGGCACAAACTTACTCTTTTTATGTATAAAGCAAAATATACATATTATGCATATATAGAGAGATTTACATTTAATTGGTAGTATTAAAATTTCTTGGGGGGGACAATTAGGAAGAAATGTCTAAAAAGGTTCTTGGAGGTGATGATGAAGAAAGGTTAAAAGACACTGCTGAGAATTTTATTCTTCATGGCTCATATCACCCAGTCACAACAAATAATGCATAAAATGAAACTCTTTAGTTCTCTCCTTGGGATGAAGAGTGGCCAGGTGCCATACTGGAAGGAGGGAAGGGCTGGTGTGTTCCCAAGTGAAGAGCAATTCAAAACTCCTTGGAGAAAGTCATCAATGAGGTTTAAACAGCATTGGAATCTCCCAGAGGGTTTCAACATACCAACTCCTGGGTTCTGCAAATGTACCCCAGAAACATTCTGGAAGTCTGGACAGCACTTGGGTGATTCCTAAATATCCAGGCCAACACAAAGTCTGTAACCTCTGATCTAGAACAAGGAGAGAGAGTGACTTAGAAGGGAAGCTAGTTCAGTGTGGGGGTAGGGGGATGGGGCTATTTTACAGGCATTTCCCTAACTAGCTCCCTTCACCTCTGTGCTTTGGTAAACTAGACAGTACCTGGTTAGTTCACCAACTGTCCCCCTGCCTTTTCCACTTTGATGCGTTTGCTTATTGAGTGATCTCTACTTGGAGTTCCCTTTCTTTTATCATAAACTAACAACATTCTATTTGCTCTATAAGATGTATGTAGTTCCAACATGACTCCTCTTGCAGGAAGCTTTTCGTGAACCTCTCCCAGTTCTGCCCCATTTTTTCATTGCATTTATGACATTCCACCTTACATTTTGATCATTTCTGTGCATTGTCTTTTTTTCCATTTTATTGAGGTATAATTTATATACCATAAAATTTGTCCATGCTAAGTATACAAGTCAATGATTTTTAACAAATTCATAAAGTTATGCAGTCATCACCACACTCAGTTTTAAAACATTCCATCCCTCCAAAAAGTTGCTGATGCCCAGTTGTGGTAAGTTCCTGCCCCATCTCCATCTTCCAAACAACCTACTTTCTTTCTCCATAGCTTTCCATTTTCTGGACATTTCATACAAACAGAATCATGCAATATATATAGTCTTTCACATCTGGCTTCTTTCAATTAGCATATCTTTTTGAGGTTAATCTACATTATAGCATGTATTAATAGTTTGTCCCATTTCACTGCCACTACTATTCATTGGTATTGGAATTTAGTAGATACTGTATTTATCAGATTGTATTGGTGTTACATTTTTGGGTATATCACATTTTGTTTCTCTATTAACTATTCATGGATGTTTGACTTGTTTCCAATGTGATGTTATTATGAATAATTCTATTTGCTGTCAATATAAATGTATGTTTTTAATTCTCTTAGGTAGATACCTGGGAGTGGAATTACTGGGTCATGTGGTAAATTTATGTTTAAATTTTTAAGAAGCTGTTCAACTGCTTTTCAAAGTGGCTGTAACCATTTTATCTTTTATGTTCCCACTAGCAGTATCTGGGTGATCCAGTTTCCTCAGATGGACGTGAATACTTTGTATTGTCTGTTTTTTTTTTGTTTGTTTTTGTTTTTGTTTTTGTTTTTTGAGATGGAGTCTTGCTCTATCACCATGCTGGAGTGCAGTGGTGTGATCTCAGCTCACTGCAACCTCCACTTCCTGGGTTCAAGTGATTCTCCTGCCTCAGCCTCCCAAGTAGCTGGGATTACAGGTGCGTGCCACTATGCCCGGCTAATTTTTGTATTTTCAGTAGAGACGGGGTTTCACCATGTTGGCCAGGCTGGTCTCAAACTCCTGACCTCAGGTGATCCGCCCACCTTGGCCTCCCAAAGTGCTGGAATTACAGGTGTGAGCCACCGTGCCTGGCCTGTTTTTATTTTTCATTATACACATTCTACTGGGTGGGTAGTGGTATCTCATTGTGACATTTTATTTGCAGTTCCTTAAAGACTAATGATGCTAAGCATCTTTTCAAATGCTTGTTAGACATTTGTGTATCTTCCTTGGTGAAATATCTACTGAAATTACTTGCCTATTTTAAATTGAGTTGTTTGTCATTTTACTGTTGATTTGTAAGGTTGGTAGGTAGTTTTGTTCAAATCATCTTTATCCTGACTGATTTTCTGTCTCATTGTTTCATCAATTATTGAGAGGGATATTAACCTCTCCAAATATTACGGTTGCATTGTTTATTTCTCCTTTCATTTTGTCAATTTTTACTTCATGTATTATGGGGCTCTATTATTAGGTTGATGTAGTTGCATTTACACCTGCCATTTTGTGATTTGTTTTATGTCTCGTCTTTTTTTTGTTCCTTTGTTTCTTCTTTATTGTACTCTTTTGTGTTAAATATTTTCTCATGTTTGATTTTGATTCCTTTTCCCCATGTTTTGAATTATTTTCTTAGTGATTGCATGTATAATATGTGTCTTAAGTTATCACAGTGTACTTCAGATCAGTACTAAAATTCTCTAGAACATGGAAACTTTCCTCCAGTATAGCTCCATTTCATCCCCCTCCTTTGTAGTTTTATTGTCATACATATTACATCTATATCTTATAAATGCAGGGTTATGGTTCTATGCAATCTAATGCCTTTTAAAGAAGTTAAGAGAAGAAGAAAAATACATTTATATAGCCTTTTGTATTTACTTACATATTTAACTTTTCTGGTGTTCTTTATTAATGTATATCTTAGTGTATATTTGAGTTACTATATGGTATCATTTCCTTTCCATCTGAAGGAATTCCTTTATTATTTTTTCAAGGAAGATTTGCTAGCAATGAATCCCCCAAGTCTCTGTTTATCTAGGAATACCTTTATTTTGCGTTCATTTTCAAATGAAAGCTTTGCCAGATGTAGAATTCTTGGTTGACAGTTTGTTTGCTTTCAGAACTTTAAATACATTGTTTCTGATGAAAAGTTGGCTCTTAATCTTATTGAGGACTCTGGATATGTGATGAGTTGCCATCTTTTCTTGCTGCTTTCATAATTTTCTGTTGGTCTTTGCCTTTTAACAAACTATAATGTGTCTAGGTGGGGATCTTTTTGTGTTTGTCCTTCTTTGGGGTTCATTGAGCTTGCTGGACCTGTAGATTCATGTATTTCACTACATTGTGGATGTTTGGGCCATTATTTCTTCAATTTTTTTTTCTGCCTCTTTCTCTTTTTTCTTTATCGGACTCTATTGCATGTATATTGGTATGCTTGGTGGTGTCCTAAAGGTCTCTGAGGCTCTGTTCATTTTTCTTCTCTGTGCTTCAGATTGCATAATTCTTAACTGATTATTTTCCAAGTTTACTGATTTACTGATTCTTCTGACACCTCATATCTGATATCAAGCTCCTTTTGTGAATTTTTCGTTTTGTTTATTATACTTTTCAACTCTAGAATTTCCATTCGGCTCCCTTTTTTTAAAGAAAAATAATTTCTATATCTCTTTTTTTAAGAGACAAGAGTCTCACTGTGTCACCCAGGCTGTAGTGCAGTGACATGATCATAGTTCAGTGAAACCTCAAACTCCTAGGCTCAAGTGATTCTCCCATCCCAGCCTCCTGAGCAGCTAGGGCTCTCTCCAGTGTGTGCTCATGGCTTTCTGGTCAACCAGAGATAATGGGGAGAGCTTAAGGATCCCTATGGCTGATCCCTGTCTTCCGTTTAAAATTCTGTTTAGTTTGCCAGTCTTTTGCTTGCCCCAACCAGGACTACTGGTTGCAGCCTCAGGGTAGCTGAGGGGGATTTCCTTGTTTATTTGCAATCGATATTGCTTTCCTTACTGACAGTGTCACTAAGTGTGGAGTTTTTCACATCACACTCCAAAGTGAACTCCCTCCAACAGTGGGGTTGCTGGTTTGCATGGCCAGCCCTGCCTGCCACTGTTGTGCCAACCTACATAGGAGTAGGAGGGAGGGCAAGAACCAGATTCCCACTGATCTACCCAGAAGTTTTAAATGAATTAATGCTCCTCAATTTGTTGTATGTTTTGTCCACATCTTGAAATGGTTGTTTTTGACAGTTTTATCATTGTTTTTGAGAGGATTTGCCAGGCTTCTCACACTGCCATTCTAGCCCCATTGTCTTTTTCCATTTTCTAGAGAGGAAAACTCATGGGGCAGATAAAGTATGGATTCTGGCACCGGATTGCCTGTGCTTGAATGCTGACCCTGCCATTTGCAAGCTGCAAGATCTTGGGCAAATTACTAGACCTTGGACAAATAACTTAACTTTTGTGCTTCTGTATCTTCATCTGCAAATTGGAAATAATAATAGTACTTACCTAACAAGGTTGTTGTAAGAATGAAATGGATTCATCTACATAGTGATAGCAACGGTGCTTGTTACTGCAAATGCAATATGTTAGCTCTTTTTATTGGTGCAGCAGGGGCAGGGACTGTATCTTACTTGGCACTTTAAACCTTGCACCACCATCCTTGGTCTAGTGGCTTGCACGTAGTCAGCTCATTGGATTCTCAGATCATCTTTCTTAAGTGGTGCTTGACATACGGAGGAAATGAGGACAGCTCTCGGAATAACTGAAGATGCGAGGAGGAGGGACTGCAGGGGACCTGAGGAACAGATGGTCTGGTGCCTCGTTGAGGCCAAAGGTTGGTCAGTGTGTTTCTCTCCTAGCTCTAGGAACTGCCCAAGTTGCCTGGTGCTGCTCAGATGCCATTGAATTTGAGATGAGGTCTGTACACTTGCATTTCCAATCCAACAAATTAATTAGCACAATTGCCACCATTTTAGAAGCTCTGTTGTGTCGGGCACTTCAGCAGTGGACAGGACAATGTTGCGAGGATGCTGGTTTTTAGGTATTTTTGCAAAAGGGAGTGGTTGTTGGGGAGCTGTGGGAGAGCAGGGGGTCTTATGGTGTGTACTCACCAACCTCAGCTGTTTCTCACCCACATAGAGCCATAGAGCAAATGAGAGATTGGTGCCTCTTCCACCAGTGGACACAGCTAGAGTGAACAAAGTGTGGGATGCCTTTGTGGAGGGAGGCATATGTCCTACGCAGCTGTATGCAGTGATCCTGGCTTAGCCACCACGTGTCCAGCTCTGTGCTCAGGAGCAGGGCAGCATGGCCATAAGATGGTAGCCATAGATATGAAATCTGCCTACATAGGTTTGACTGAGGTGTACCCAGCAAATGGGGACTTTCCTATGATTCTTAACAGAAGGACCGAAGGAGGATGGCAGTGACAAGAAAGGTGATTGTTGAATTTAAGTTGTTGTTTCACATGGATGAGGATCGGGTGTGCTTGTGGAGAGGATAGGGGTGGAGCCAGTGGAGAGGGTGAGAGTGAAGAGGAGGAAACAGGATACAGTGATGGAGAAAGGTTTTCAGGAGATGGGAAGGAGTGGGTTGGGTAGAGGGATCTGTGTTCAGCCGGAGGGAGGACCACGCTTTTCCTGGGTGGAGGTGAGGTACCCCACAGCATATGCCCTCACTTCCCCTTCCTCTGAAGAGGGTCCCACGTTTGGCTTCAGCAGGAAGAGGCACTGCTGTTACATCATGCACTGATGTTAACCTCTCTGCTCCTGTGTTCAATTACAGGTACACCTTTTGCTATTTATTTGGGTACTTATTGGTATAGCATTTGTAGCACCTTAACCAGATACTATGCATCCAACAAGTAGGAAACTGTTTTACTCCTGAGGGAGTGAGACCAAGTAGTGTTGTGTCTACTTTTCTCCTAACGCGGGGGGAGTAGAGTTAAACTGGGCGTCAGGTGTGTCATTTGCAGGTGCGTGATCCATTGCAAATTGCTTCATTCCTCTGGGCTTCTGGTTCCTCCTAGTAGACTGCAAGGAATGGACTAGATCATATCAACATCCAATTAGCAGTTAATATCCGTTGGTCCTGTGGTCGGTCACCGTGTGTCTCAGATGAAGCCAGTGAGGGTGTTTTGTGCCTGAGACACACTAAAATAGGAGTAGAAGGACACACAGGTGGATCAGAGCAGCAAGCTGGCAGAGGCAGGTCAGAGAAGGTGAGTTCTTATGGTTCGTGGTTGTTTTCTTCACTGTTCTGACACTAAAATTGGACTTTGTTATTCTGGAAGCTTTTTAATGCTGCATATGGGAGGATGCTATTTTGTTCTGACCTGTGTTTATTCCATACCTACATGCACAAGCTTTGGTCATCATATTATTTTATTAGCATATTTATGGAGATTCATTTCCAAGAGAGGATATAATTAGGTGGAAATTTGTTATCTTGATAGTTAGGATTTAACCCTACCTGTCTGATGGTTTGCTCTTGAGGCATTTATATACAATGATTTTGTACCCTGACCTGGTAGAGATGGTTTGTTAGCAGTACAGTCCTATGGAATTACAAGTAGAATTTGAAGGCCAAGAAAAAAAGACATGAGATGCTTACGCTCATCCCTGACATCCCACATCATTGCTCTTGCATGGCTGCAGGCTTGGGTCTGAGATTCCTGGGAACCAAAGCAAACAGGGAAATACAGCTATAATCATATTATTTATAGACTTTGGTTGGGTGTAGCTAAGGTGAGAGAAACAGTAGAACTAGTTCCCAGGGGAAGCAGAGCTTTTGCTAGACCTTAATTTTAAAAATGTCTCATATCTGCCTTAAACCAATGTTTCTGATAGTATATATAGCTATCCCTTGGTATCTGCGGGATATCCAGGGCCCTCTGCAGATACCAAAATCTGAAGAAGCTCAAGTCCGTCAAAGAACATAGTATAGCATTGGACTTTAACTTATGAAATCCTTTCATATACTTTAAATCTTCTCTAGATTACTTGTAATACCTAATGCAGTATAAATGGTTCTTATACTATTGGTTTTTAATTTATGTTATTTTGATTGCTGTGTTTTTTTTTTTAATTTTTATTTTTTTCCGGATATTTTGGATCCATGGTTGGTCGAATCCCTGGATAGACCTGTGGAAATGGACGGCAGGCTATATATATGTTTCAAGGGATGCTTAGGTTTTTTTTTTTTTTTAAGTTACATTGTCAAGGGAGTTTCAGGAAATCCTTCATAATATATATTTCGGTGGATTTTTGACAGTAAATGTTACCATTTGGAAAACTTATAAAAGTCTTGTAAAGAAAACTATTTATCTTTGTTCAACCCAGAGTTTTAAAAATTTCATATGACCTCAGAACTGTTTTTCATCCTTATATAACTTTTAACAATAATTAAACTTATCATTACTTTTCAGGGCAAGTTTGGTCACCAATTTGCTTGGGGCTGCCTCTGCTTAGCTGATAGGCCCATTAGCCTTCACCCCCGGGTCGGGGGCCACCTCGCCGACGCAGGGGCACAGTGCTTGGTCACTTGGGTGCTATGGGACCAGTGGGGTTGGGTATCAATCCTGGCTCTGTGCCTTAGCTGCGTGGCATCAATGGGTTAGTGATCTTCTCCGGGCTCAGGTTCCTCATCTGTAGAATGGGATAATAATATTTCTGCCTCATGGAATCATAGTGGAGAATAAGTGTGTCAGAATACGTAAAGCACTCCATACTGGATTTGACATAAGTAATAACAAATGTTCAATATGATTGTACTTAATGATACCCCCATTCCAGAGCTTGCTCTGATGAGACACTTTTCTCCTCAGTTGCTAGGGGCTAACTATGTGCTATTTCTTTGGGTACTGATTGTGTGTTTTTCCTTATTCCGGTAGAGAGAAACTTTATTCATCCTTTATGATAATTACCTGTTTTCATAGTTGTTGTCTCCATGATACTGTGAGCTGGTTGAGGGCAGAGACCAGGTCTTATCAAACTTTGCATATCCAGCCCCTGGCATGCTACAGCTTTGCAATAAAGGATTTTCAATGCATTTGACAGGAAGCCGGGGCCCTGGGGCATATAAAGAAGCCCGATTCAGTGAAAACGGTTCTGCCTATAGCAGCATGTGTGTGTGCATAAATCAAATGAGTGCCTTAGACTAAGATCTCTGTCTTGAGAATATGTCTGGTCCTCTATACATTTTTATTGAATGCTGAGGAAATCATTGAAATCATTATTCTTAACGTTTATCTAATAAAAGAGCCCTGGCACCACAGAAGTTGGTGTGTTAAAGGTGTGAAACACAAACTATTAATAATAGCCTGATGCAAAAATATCTGGAAATGAATTGAAAGCTCCGATCCTGAGTGGTAGAAAATTCTATTAGTTGACTGTACCCAGGAGGGATGGAGAGTCTTTATTTTTGTATGATGGACCAAAGAGCTACAGAGAAAAATCAATGATGAGATTTATGAGTAGGAAGTAATTAAATTGAGTTGTTTTTTTTTTAAAGAGACAATCATGAAATGTTACATACTCTCAGAATGATCAATGAACATAAAAATCCACTAAATATAAGGAATAATAACATTTGCCTCAATTTTACTTTAGGGTCGTTTAGAGGAAAGAGTGGAAGAAAAGGGAGATGAGAGAAACTAAGAAATGGAGTATAGAGGAAACAGTAGCCTGAGGAAGGTACAAATAGTGAAGTAGAGAAAAATGCAGGCGATGGCAGAGATGGAGTCTTAAAGGACAGACCAAGGAGGCCTTTCTTTTTTTTTTTGTTTTCTTTAAGATGGAGTCTCACTCTGTTGCCCAGGCTGGAGTGCACTGATGCAATCTCACTCAGCTCACTGCAACTCTGCCACCCGGGTTCAAGCAATTCTCCTGCCTCAGCCTCCCGAGTAGCTGGGATTACAGGCACCGGCCACCAAGCCTGGCTAATTTTTGTATTTTTAGTACAGACGGGGTTTCACCATGTTGTCCAGGCTGGTCTTGAACTCCTGAACTCAGGTGATTCGCCCACCTTGGCCTCCCAAAGTGCTAGGATTACAGGCATGAGCCACTCTGCCTGGCCCAAGGAGGCCTTTCTTTTTTTTCTTTTTTTTTTTTTTTTTTGAGACAGAGTCTCACTCTGTCACCCAGGCTGGAGTGCAGTGGCATGATCTTGGCTCACTGCAACCTCTGCCTCCCAGGCAGATTCTCCTGCCTCAGCCTCCTGAGTAGCTGGGATTACAAGCATGTGCCACCATGCCCAGCTAATTTTTTTTTTTTGCATTTTTAGTAGAGACGGGGTTTCACCATATTGGTCAGGCTGGTCTTGAACTCCTGACCTCAGGTGATCCGCCCGTCTTGGCCTCCCAAAGTGCTGGGATTACAGGCGTGAGTCACCGTGCCCAGCCCCAAGGAAGCATTTCTAAGGAAAGCCAGGCTGACTGTCACTCGCAGACTAGGTGATCAGAGAGAATGATAGTGCCCCTATGAAAGACCCAGGCATAGAGGGCAGTACAGAGGCCCAGAGGGAGAGAGCCAGCAGCTTTCATGATCCTGTTGCAAGGACGAGGAAAGCCACCACGCACAACCCCAGGCATAACTGTGACGTGCGGGTGTGCAGAGCCTTTCTCTCCCTCACTGGGACCCTATGACAAAACTGTAACGGAGGGATTGTTATCTCCATGTTATAGAAGGGAAAGGAGAGTTGCAGGGGTGTTAAGTGCCTTGTCTCATATTACCCAGTTAATATGAAACTCAAAATCTCACACATTTTCCACTGTAACCCCTACCCCCACAACTTGCCCCCTAAAATGATGATGCTTTTGGTGTAGACTAGAGTTTAGAGTCTGTGTCTATGAGATTCTCCGTATGATTCTTACTCTGCTTTTTAAAGAAAAATGGTTTTAAAATGGCCCCCATTTATATGTGAACATGATCCAGGCTAAATCATTCCACCAGAAATAAAACATCATTGACTAAATGTCTCTTTTCCCTAGTCAGCACATGAGGTGGGTGTTCCCTTTGCCACCATAGCCATGACAAGAGGCTGATCCTGTGTCGTCTTCTGTTACTTGGTTCTGCAGATCTAGGATCCTGGAATTCACAAGTGAATGCATTTTGTGTGCCATTTCCCTAGAACTGTAAGTGACTCACTCCAAGGAGCTGCTGTCTAGATGAGAAACAAAACCTCGCGCTATTGCTGCTGCTGCTTCATCATGGGGAAATGACTTCTGGGCTTAGGTGATTAAGTCTCTTTCTCCCACTTTACTACAGGAAGACATGTCCTTGGCACATCAGACAACACATTGAAGTTATATTGCAAATTACTTTAATGGAATTTAAAAAAAAAAAAAAAAAAAACTTGGCAGGGTGCAGTGGCTCACGCCTGTAATCCCAACACTTTGGGAGGCCGAGGTGGGCAGATCACCAGAGGTCAGGAGTTCAAGACCAGCCTGGCCAACATAGTGAAACCCCATCTCTACTAAAACTACAAAAATTAGTCGGTGTGGTGGCAGGTGCCTGTAATCCCTGCTACTCGGGAGGCTGAGGCAGGAGAATTGCTTGAATCTGGGAGACGGAGGTTGCAGTGAGCCGAGGTCGCGCCATTGCACTCCAGCCTGGGCGACAGAGCGAGACTCTGTCTCAAACAAAACAAAACAAACAAAGAAACCCAAAAAACTTGCATTAAAATTGTGCCTGGAATGACTTTTCTGTTATAGCAACAGGAGTGCTTCGTATACTTACCAATGGCCAGCGTTTGTACTGCCAGGCGTCGGAATGGTGTGATTTCCCAAGCTGGACTTACAGAGATCAGGGGTTTGGCATTCTACATATGGCCTGTGGACCAAATTTGGCCTGCTGCCTGTGTTTGTAAATAAAGTTTTATTGAAACACAGCCATTTCCATTTGTTCATATATTGTCCATGCATGCTGCTTTTGTGTTACGGTGGTGGAGTTGAGTAGTTGCTATGGTGACCATATGGCCTAAATATCTACTGACTGGCTTTTTACAGAGGAAGTATGCCAAACCCTGTTCAGGAACCCCTGCTGGGAAAACCACAGGTTTTTGCAGGACCGCAGCGAGGTTGACATCTCCTGCACTGTTTTTAGCATCTGCTCCCTGCCATGGGCCCTGCTGCTGAGCGTGCAGTTTGAGGGTGTAGGTTCCCCGAAGCTCCCCAGGAAGAGCCCGCTCAGTTCCGTGACATCTGCCACTACTCAGCAGAAGGACTTTAAAATGCAGGCTCTCCACACTGCACTCCCGGGCTCCTCCTGGCCTCACAGAGCATCCTACTCTCTCAGACTTCACAAAAGCTCCAGACTGAGCCAGGTGGGACTCTCACAGGGACCTTTCGGCTCCACCTTGTTTGTTCCATGCCTCCAATCAGCTGCCGCCTCTGTTGAGCTGGGCCTCTAAGGTGGCACTGCCACAGGGGCCTTTCCTTGCTGTTACACCAGCATTAGCCTGCTGAAGCCTCCTCTCTCCCCAGCACTGTGGAAACAGCTGCCCCGGCAGTCTCTCCTCCCTGATACCTGCACAGCAGTGCCAGGTTAATATTGCAGAAGAGCGGCTCCTGCTCAAGAACCTCCCTTGGCTCCCCATTGACCTGTAAATCAAAGCCTCAGTCTGGCCTTCAAGGCTGTTTTTATCTCAGACGACTACTCACAGTTCTCTGAAGCCACTCCATATTCCTGCCTTTCCCCAGAGGTGGTCTAAACTCTCCCTCTGCCAGCCTCCTTGACGCCACTGATCTTTGCTCTTGGAATGGTGTGGCAGCCTCTCCCCTCCCACAGCTATTAAAATCTAGTTGA
The DNA here is from genome assembly GCF_006542625.1 of Nomascus leucogenys. Taxonomy (NCBI): domain Eukaryota; kingdom Metazoa; phylum Chordata; class Mammalia; order Primates; family Hylobatidae; genus Nomascus; species Nomascus leucogenys. Next base: position 110,559,834 of record NC_044386.1, read on the forward strand.
TCTTTGTTGCTTCCCAGGTATATATTCCTCCACACACAGCCAAATGAGTGTTCTTGCTCCCTCAAACCCTCTGCCACTCTGTTACCCTGTTGCAGGCTGTGCCGTTGTTAGATTGTTTCTTTCTGCTGTCCCCAGACTGTAAACTCCTACAAGGCAGCATGCTCTCTTAATCATGGTTATGTTTCTTGCATCTCCCACAGAGCAGGCACACCAGTGATATGGCTAGCTTTTTAGTGTGCACCTACTGTGGGCCAGCTGCTCTGATGTATGACTTCATTAATGTCCGCAGAAGCAAGTATTGTTCTCTCCACCACACAGGTGTGGAAACAGGCTCAGGAAGATTGAGTTGACCAAATGCTGTCAAAGCCAGATGGGAACTCGAGGCTCTCCTGCTCCAGACTTACACTGATAGGACCAGGCTGCTCTGGTGTAAACATCCATGCCTGCACACCCTCTCTGCCACCTGACACACATGCACATGCCTTTATCTGCATGCATGTTAGAGTCACCCAGCGAACTCTGAAAATACAGATGGCAAGTCTTGCAGGTGGGAGGACAAGCGCAGGTGTTTCTCAGAAGCTCAGGCAATGCCAGTTCAGGCCAAGGCCCCGCCACCCAGGCCAGAGTGAACAAATGGGCACACCTCTGTGAGAGCCCCTGAGTTGCTGCTGCCTTCCCCTAAGAATAAGTGTGTTTTTATTAAGTGAATGCCTGATAACCTTGCCCCTGGTTGACACCGTTTGAAGGTGAGGATGGGCTCATGAGTACTTGGCCGTGGCCTCTGAATGTGTCCTGTCCTATGGCAACATAGACTGAAGCTCTCCCTTTTGGGCTAAGTGCTCACAGTTGCAGTTGGCCTTAGTGTGACTTCAGCACTTTCCAGAAGGTGAGGCTCCCAGAAATGCATCCCAACATTTCCCACATGAGGAGAAAGTGCCTCTATGAACTGGAAATGAGGAGGTGATAATTTCAATTTGTAGATAACTTAAACTCTTTCATCTTTTGAATGGGGGAAGGCTAGTTGAGAAGAGGAAGTTGAGTAAAGCAGAGGTACTCAAAGTGGGGTCGTCTGATTAGCAGCATCAGTGTCACCAGGTAGCTTGTTAGAAATGCATAGTCTAGACCCCACCCCAGACCTGCAAAATCAAAGACTCTGGGCTTGGGGTTCAGCAGCCTCATACCCTCTGGGGGTAATTTTACTGCCAGTGAAGGTTGAGAACCTTGGTTCTAGAATGATGGTGAGTATGTGCCTGGTGCCTGAATGGTCAATGGTCCTCATCTTCAGCTGGGTATCAGACACATATCTATATCTATATACATATACATATCTGTATCTATATAGATATTTAGCTACTTTTTTTTGAGATGGAGTCTTGCTTTGTCACAAAGGCTGGAGTGCAGTGGTGCCATCTTGGCTCACTGCAACCTCTGCCTCTTGGGTTGAAGCAGTTCTCCTGCCTCAGCCTCCAGAGGAGCTGAGACTACAGGCATGTGCCACCACGTCCAGCTAATTTTTGTAGTTTTAGTAGAGATGGGGTTTCACCATGTTGGCCAGGATGGTCTCGATCTCTTGACCTTGTGATCCGCCTGCCTCGGCCTCCCAAAGTGCTGGGATTACAGTCGTGAGCCACTGCGCCCGGCCGGGACATCTATATTTTTAACAAGTGCTCCGGGACATTCTGAAATGCAAGCTGATTTTTTTTTGAATAATCATTGTAGAAGCCTGATACTGCATTCTTTACATAATAACTTCATATACACTTGGTTCAGGATAAGGGCACTTCCTCTTTCCTTTTCCTCTTGCAGTTGTGGCTCCTTCTTCTCTAATTATCAAGACCTTCTCCATTAGTGCCGTTACCCATTAAGTACAGACAGTCATTCGCTTCCACATGCTCTTCCTCAGGCTGGATTGTTCACTGCCACATAAAAGCCACAAGTGGGTTTTATGGCCACATGCATACTTAATTAGTCTGTCTTCTCAAAATTGTGTTTTAAATGAGTGAAAACATTAGCCTCTGCTCTAATTGATCCACAAAGCATCATTTCAGAATCTTTGCATGACTTAACTGTTGACCCAGACTGGCGTTGCAGCCCAGCAGAAGGCCACAGGTCAAGGAGGGAAAGACCTTACTACTTCCTGTCACCCCTGTGAGTTGCTCTGCAAAGAGCAGGTGGGAGCCAGGACAAGAGCTGTAGGCACGGGCGTTATCTGTCTCTAAAAGAACTGATTATTTTTTGTTTTGCCCACAGCTATCTCTGTCCCCATCACCCTTATCTGTCATCATTGTGCACACCTGCATGATATTTTATGACACAGCACACCTGCTGAAATGGAGCAGTTGTCATGTTTCAGATTTGTTCTCTTGCGTGTATGTCATGAGGCATCATGGCAAAAATGAGATATGGCTTCTGTTCTAACCTTTCCTCCTACTTTGTTACCCTCCAGCCTCATGGTGGGTCCTAAAGCTGAAGACCTACCAGACTGCTTCAGCCGCCTCTCCAGGGGTGACTCTAGGGGACCCCACCCAGACATGTTCTTTTCCACTTCTGCATCCAGTCCCCTTTGGGCCCCTCTCAAGACTGACACAAAGGCCTTGGCGAGGCTCCCCAAAGCCCCCTACCTCCCAGGTCCTTAGGCTGCCTTCCTTTTTGTTCCCACATTGTGTCACCTATTATAAACCTCTGGTAAATCATTTATTCCATCATATTTGTATGTTTGTTTGTGTTGCGAAGGAAAGTAGTATATAAATGAATTTGTTTTTACTTGCCCAGACCCTTTAGACAGAACTTCTTTGGGAGTATTTAAAAGCCATTTGAATGATGCCAGGACTAGCTAAACTTCGTTTCTCAACAGCGGCAAATACCTAGTGTTTTAAAAGTAACAATCTAATCATGTAACTAGGGCTGAGTGATTTGCAAGCTGGCCTTGACTTGGCTAGAAAGCACAATGGAAATAGGAGCTGGGACCAGAATGCCAGAGATAGAGGGTGTCACAGATGTCATAACCCTGCTCTGCAGAGCTTGCCCAAGGCCAGGGCTGAAAGGGAGACCCCCAATAATGGGTGTCATGGCCTTAGCCCCGTGCTGCTCACTGCCATTAGAATCACCTGGGAGCTTTGAAAGCGTCCTAGGGCCCCCAGGCCGCTCCCCGGACCAGTTCAATCAGAACCTCCCAGGTGGGACCAGGCCTCTGAAATTTTTAGTGCTCCCGGAGTGCCTCCAATCTGCAGGTAGGCTTGAGAACCACTAGGCTCAAGGAGTTTGTTTAAATATGTGGGTTTGAAAATGAGGCTAAGAGGAATCACCTGGCTATAGCGTTTTTTTTTTTTGGTAAAGGGAAATTGAATAGAGGCATGCTAATTAGTACAGGCATATGTTTGTATGTGCATAGATACACGTATCTGGACACTGCAAAGGTTGTAGATGCATGGATGTTTACAACAGTGTCCATATTTGTAGATTTGGAGGAAGGTTAGATCCATATGACTCTCCTTTTTGACCTTTCCTTAGTAGACACACCCAGTTGGTCAGCAGATCCAGCTCATTCTCCCTGAAATAGAACTCTGCCCTAAAATGCTTTTTACATCTTTTCCTGTTCATTTGCATTGCCACTGTGTTGACGTGGCCTTTTCTTCTCCCCTCTCTGCATATGGCCCAGCTGTCTTCACTGCTGGCCTTCTTCCACCCTCCATTCACCACACCTGGTGTGACCCTTACACTATTAAACCTTTGCTGTTCTCGGGTGCTCACAGTTAAATGATGATAATGATAATGGTTATAGCTGACCCTTCCCTAGCATTTACATGTATGTGTTGTTGACTCCTGACACCAGCTCTATGAGGTAGCACTCTTATCCCCCTTTTACAGATGGGGAAACTAACGCACAAAGTAACTTGGTCAAGGTCAGCCAGAGTCAGGATGGTGGTCTGGCCCCAGAGCCTCTGTTTTGCTGCCTCTCTCCATGCATTCCTGCCATGTAGGAAGGGAGAGGCTGCTCTGTGCTAACAGACTTTTCATCCATTATTTTTAATCTTCACATCCCTTCTGCTGAGTAGATATTATGATTCCTGTTACATAGAATCCAGGTTGGGAGAGTTTGAGTAACATGACTGAGGACACAGAGCTAAGGAAATGATAACAGGGGTTCAAACCAGGTTTTCCTCTCTCCGTGATCTGTATTCTGTCTACCTAATTGCTCAGGATTGTCTTAATTCACCCCTGTGGCATTTGTGGCTCCTTACAATCTGTCTTCACCCCACCTTTCCAACTATTTTCTTTTTTTTTTTTTTTTATGAAGCAAGGTCTCGCTCTATTGCCCAAGCTGGAGTGCAGTGGTGTGATCTCACCTCACTGCAACCTCTGCCTCCCGAGTTCAAGCAATTCTCCTGCCTCAGCCTTCCCTGAGTAGCTGGGATTATAGGTATGCACCACCACGCCTCGCTAAATTGTGTATTTTTAGTAGAAAAGGGGTTTTGCCATGTTGGCCAGGCTGGTCTTGAACTCCTGGCCTCAAGTGACCCGCCCACCTCGGCCTCCCAAAGTGTTGGGATTACAGGTGTGAGCCACTGCTCCCGGCCCCAACTATTTTCTCTTCCATGATGAAATCATGCCACCCATCTTTGGCTCATGCTGTTCCTTTTGCCTGACTTCCCTGCTCAGCGAGGACATCATTCAGCTGTCAGATCTCCCATGACAAGGACTCTTGTCTTGTTCATAGCACCCTGCGTGGAATTTGCACACAGCAGGAGAGGGTAGCCATCTCATTTTCTTACCACTTCAGGAAGCCCTATAAGAATGCATCTCCTCATGGCCCCCTTAGTATGAGGTGTGCATCACACATCTCACCTCCAGTCCCTTTGTGTGATTCTTAGGTACATGTTTACCTTCTTGCTGGATGGCTTCTTCAGGGCAGGTGTCCTCTCTCCATCACTTTTCTCTTGTTTCTAGGGTATTGCCTGGCAAGCAGCAGATGTTCAGTATATATTTAACAAACATAGGGCAGACAAGAATACAAAAAAACGGGGGAAATCGTAATATTCAGTTGGAGGGTACTTGGCAGGGTCATAGTGCTTCGAACAGTCAGGGCTGTAGTCACCTGATGGCCTCTAGGGAAATGTACACTGTTTGGAAATTTCCAGCTGGAAGCAAAGTGCAAATGATTACCCCGCTGGGCTAATTTAGCTTGTCCATTTTGCCACTTAGGTTTTGTTAAGTTTGTTTTTATTTTGAGGTGGGGGATAGGCTTTGCTAACCTCCTGTGGAAAATCCCCTGGGTCCTCTGTCTTCCTGGCGTGGACTTTATCCCTAGCATATATTTGGGAGTGTGTGCAAACCGCGCACTTCAAGACTTTTATAGGATTTCATGGGCTGGCTGTGATGGAGGTCTGTGCGGGTGGGGAATGCAGTGTTTCCGGAAGAGAGTAGAAGCTTTCAGGATGGAAACAGGTGCCAGAAAAAACATCGTTGCTACTGGGAAAGTGAATTCGTTAACTGAATTAGGGTTATGATACTAAATAAACGTCTTTCTGATTCGTCAGGTTAAAAGGCATTTACACAGCTGCCTTTTTCCACCTGGCACCGGAGGCCAGGTGGGAGGGTCCCCGGGGGGAAGGGCAGAGCGCACTGTCAGGCGGGAAGGAGAGGCCTCCTGGGCATCTCTTTGGATTGGCTCTGACATTTCTTCTTGCCCCTCTCAGGTGAGCGTCCTGACCACCCTGGAGCGCAGGTTCAACCTGCAGAGCGCTGACGTGGGTGTGATCGCTAGCAGCTTCGAGATCGGGAACCTGGCGCTCATTCTCTTCGTGAGCTACTTCGGGGCACGCGGGCACCGGCCGCGCCTGATCGGCTGCGGTGGCATCGTCATGGCGCTGGGCGCGCTGCTGTCGGCACTGCCAGAGTTCCTGACCCACCAGTACAAGTACGAGGCGGGCGAGATCCGCTGGGGCGCCGAGGGCCGCGACGTCTGCGCAGCCAACGGCTCGGGCGGCGACGAGGGGCCAGACCCCGACCTCATCTGCCGCAACCGGACGGCTACCAACATGATGTACTTGCTGCTCATTGGGGCCCAGGTGCTCCTGGGCATCGGTGCTACCCCTGTGCAGCCCCTGGGCGTCTCCTACATCGACGACCACGTGCGGAGGAAGGACTCCTCGCTCTATATAGGTAGGAGCTGCCCCAGCTGTGTTAGCAAGAGACCAGGGTGTGTTGACCATGGATAAAAGGTGGCCTGGTGGACTTTGATTTTGCCAGAGTGCTGGTTCTCAGACTTGGCTGCACACCTAGTGTTCTTGAAAAATACTCATGCCTGGGGGTGCAACCTTGGCATTGAGACGTTTTTAAAAGTTCCCAGGTGACTCTCATGAGCGGCCGAATTTGAGCTCCACGGGGCTAGACCACTAACACCGCCTCAGTGGGAAAACGTGATCGGGAGGAGTTGTATGTTTCTCTCTTCTTTTTGGGTGTGTATGTGGACTTTGGGCTTTGTGATACTAGCCACCGAGGTATACTTGGGGTCTACACATTGGAAACTCCAGCTTTGAAGAATCAAAATGATGTCCTGGTCATTGTCCTATTGCAGCTCAAAAGGAGAGGTGATGGCTTTGCCAGCATTTGGCATCAAAGTTGGTGACTTCCGGTAATTTTTTCAATAATGGAAGTATGCATGGGAATTGGGTATTTAGAGAGAAATAAGGTATTTGTGTTTTGAAAAGTTATTTTTCACGGTCAGAGTTTCTGATGTTTTATACTGGAAGGATGGAAACCACCTGTGCGTGGGGGTTAAGAATCATCTGAGTGGCAAGTTGTTTATTACGTGGCGGGCAGTGTTTTCAGTCGCTGAGGTGGGCTCTGTTGGATGGCTGCATGTAAGGTGAGGGCTGGCCGGCCCAGCATCTCTATCCCTTGTTTACAAAGTATAATTTTGTCTCCTGTCAGCTGGATTTTTCTGACACATCCCCAGTTACTGAGTGCTAAGCTTTGAAAAAATTACCTCTACCCAGAGAAGCTTTATGCCTCCCAAAAGCAATGTGCCTTGAGGTAGACAGTTAATTATATTACGGAGTTTTAAGTAGAAATAGAATTTGAACTGGATTTGACATAAAGGTTCCCATCTGCCAAGCTTCAAGCTTGCTGAGATAGGACGGTTTGGAAGCAGGACACACCGGAATGCGGATTTTTCTCTGTGTCTTTCTGGCCCAGCTTTGGAGTAGATGCGTTTACTGAACACATGCGTTGCACGCAGATGTTCTGGCTGTCTGTGAGCAGGCTCTGGGCAGGAAAGGTGGAAGGAATGCGCCTGTCCATTCAGAGGATGGAGCACCAGTGAGCCTAGTCACCACCTACCTATGGAACACAGTGGAAGAGAAAACGGCTCAGGCCAGAGATGGTTAGGGGTTTCCATTATTACCTGAGAGTGAGCATGGTGGAGCAAGGGGACTACGGTAATTGTTTTTCTTTCGTTGCCTTAAGGCTTGAGAAAGCCGCTCCATGTGAGTTTTTTGCCCACCAGATCATGGACTACAGCATGTAGCCACAAAGGTCTCCTGAGGTCCACCCTCTGACTTGACTGATGTCACCCTAGGACTCTGGAAGAGTTGTTTTCTGGTAGGAATAACAGGAAGTAGATCAATCAGAGCACAGGGAATGAAATGGGGAGTGAAAACCTGAGTTGTTGTCTCTGCTGATAGAATCAAGTAGAAAAATTTCTCCCCAGAGTCCCCCCTTAAGTCCTAACAGTGCTATATCACTTCTGCCTGGGGCTTCCAGCCGTAGTGGCTGAACTCTCTTCTGGAAGTGTCTCCTGATGAGTTAAGCTGTGCTATTTGCCCCACACTGGGTGAGGGTTGGTTTGAATGTGCCAAAAGCTTTACAATGAGGAAGGATTTTGGTCTGGGACATGGCAGTGTGGGAGGTGGGGGTGTGGACAGTAGGGCTGATCATTTGAGGCAGGAGGCCTTCTTGAATTCTGAGGCCTTGTCTGTGGGATTTGCATTGAGTCTTTGGTAGGAAGAACTATTTAGCCAAATTTCTATTTGGTCACCCCATTCCTCTGTGGTAAGTCTGAGTTGGGGGAGTGTCTCTTTGCATGACATATGAACATCTTGGTGGCTCTGTTACATATGGCCAGATTCCAAAACATCGTAGCCCATGCCGTGGAGATGATAGTTCTGAGTCTCTCTGCACTGGTTTCATGGGTTTGTGTTGATAGGGATCAGGAGAGAACAAGTCGTTTGCATAGATTGGCCTCAATAGGTGGCCTTTTATTCCATACATGGTTTATTCTCCAGGTATAGTTTAAGATCATAGCGGCCAGGCGTGGTGGCTCACGCTTGTAATCCCAGCACTTTGGGAGGCTGAGGCGGGCGGGTCACGAGGTCAGGAGATCGAGACCATGGTGAAACCCCGTCTCTACTAAAAATACAAAAAAAAAAATTAGCCGGGCGTGGTGGCGGGCGCCTGTAGTCCCAGCTACTCGGAGAGGCTGAGGCAGGAGAATGGCGTGAACCTGGGAGGCGGAGCTTGCAGTGAGCCGAGATTGCGCCACTGCACTTCAGCCTGGGCAACAGAGCGAAACTCTGTCTCCAAAAAAAAAAAAAAAAAAAAAAAAAAGATCATAGCATATGCAGAGCATAACTGATTCATTTATTTATTGTATGAGCTATAAAGAAGTGTTTGTGGTAGTGAGAATATTTCAGAGTTTATCTCCTGTAATATGGCACTAGTTCCTGAACCCACTTAACTGTACTTCACAGTATTTTGAGTAGCCCACTGAACAGGATTGATATAAAATTCTGGCCTCTTAACTCCCTGAAGAGGAGGAAAGTCTCAAGGGACTGAAGCTGGGACTGTAGGTGTAAATGTATATCCGTCGGGGAGGAATAACATGTGTATCCCTGGTTCCAGCTCCTGCAGAGCTGGTCTAGAGAGGGGCCCACAACCAGCTGTCTGGTCATATGCCTAAATTGTGATACTACAGTGGAGATTGAAAGGATTCTAAAGATGGCATGTGTAAAACACCAGCTTGTTCTTGAGCTGAGTCTTCCCTGGGGGTGTCAGCAGGGAAGGGAATGATCAACATGCACGGCTCAGGCTGCAGGTCAGTGGTGATGATACCTGCCCCTGGGTTGCCCGCATCATGGGTCACTAGATGGGTGCTGTTTGTACATCGGCGGCCGTGTCGTAGCTTCCACTACAACCCAGGGCAAAGTGAAGCATTCCATCTTGAATCAAGCCGATATTTTCCACTGAAATGACTTACTTGCTTTGGCCTCTTGTGGCTGAGCTGCTGCCAGACTCCTGGATTCCTGGATGGGCTATTCACAAGGGGCTCCTCTGGCTGGCACCATTCTTTAGCCCGTCCTTTCCATTGTGGGAGGGAGCCAAGGGAGCTCATTACCAGGGGACAAAACTGGATGAATGGGGACTCAGCTCTGCTGGCAGGCTTTCACTGCGGCATCATGTGGCACCCAGCCTCACAGTGCAGCCAGACAGTGACCCGTGGGCGGCACGTGGCACTCTTTGTTCCTAGAGTGACTACATGGGCGCAGTGGCAGTGGAGACCATTGGGCCCGTACTGAGGTCGGAGAATCCATTCTTTGGGAGTCTAGTAATGCCTCTAGCTCCATGTTGTCATCTTCCATTAGCCCAGTTTTCTTAGCTGTCCTTCTGTTTCTCTAAGTTCAAAATAAAAGTCATATTTGCTTTTTATGAAAGTGTAAGTAGGATGATGGAATGGACTTACTGTGCCCTTTCATTAGGTTGCCCCCTTTTTTTCAAGGAGGAAAAGGTGAAATGTGAGTAGTAAAGATTTCTAAATAACTTTATTCCTAGTTAAAAAGCATTACATGTTCACCGTTTACAATTTTGAATATGTAGAAAAAGAATAATTAGAGAATATTGTAGCTTTATGGTGTACATAATTCTATTCTCTTTTCTGCATTAGTATGCTTTTCTATGAAAATGTGTTCATGATAAATGATGTTTTGTGTAATTTCATTTCTCTTACTATTTCATGAGCATTTCTTTGTTACTATTCTATGACATTGCTGCATATATAATTCCTTCTGAATATACATGATAATATTTAATACTTTCTATAGTTGGACATGGATTTTTAAAATTTTTGCTGTTTTAAACAAAGAAGATAGGTAAACTGTGATTCCGAGAGGCTGAGTAACTTACCCAAGCTCATTTACCTGGATAGGGCTGGGCTGTGGGTCTGAAAGTGACGCTTATTTCAGGTATGTCTGGGATCTGCTCACAAGGCTGGGATGGGAGCTCAAGGGTGGTGCACGGTCCAGGGAGTCAGGTGCAAGCCAGGGATTCCACAAGATAGCTGAAGCCTCCTGGGCATAAAAATTGCAGCAGGAGCCAGGAAGGTGGGAAGACAGCAGTGTGTCTGGAGTCCAAGGAGAGAGGTGCTGCTGAAATGGAGAATGAGTGTCAGAGCCAGAATGGAGTATTGGAGGTAGGATGGAGAGAGAGGAAGGTGGTCCTAGCTAATGGTTCAGGTCTGGGCTCTGGAAAGAGGTTGCGCCCCTGTTTCATAGTGCTTTGAGCTGAGATGGCTGCAAATCAGACCTTAGACATCTGGGGCAGGAGCAGCTGATCTGTTGCTTCTTTTGCTCGGCTCTTTCCAGCAATGTGGGCGCCATACCTTCACATGCCATTCATTCTGTTTTTTGAACCGCAGTAGCCACTAGGAGGTTTTTTAAAATGTTGTGTTAGAAATAGGCCACCTTACAACTTCCCATACCCTGGGTTCTGGTTATGCCCTCTGGATCTACCATGAAAAATCCCTATCCCTCTTCTATATTTTGATGGCTCTGCAAATAGTTGAGCACTAACCTTTCATGGGTAGGCGGAGGGTATCTAAAGCTTAGCTCTTTTGAGCTAAGACCTTTGCTCCATGCTTGATGGGATTTCCTACCATGCTTCCTTCTTTTTTTTTTTTTTTATTATACTTTAGGGTTTTAGGGTACATGTGCACAATGTGCAGGTTTGTTACATATGTATCCATGTGCCATGTTGATTTCCTGCACCCATTAACTCGTCATTTAGCATTAGGTGTATCTCCTAATGCTGTCCCTCCCCCCTCCCCCCACCCCACAACAGTCCCCGGAGTGTGATGATCCCCTTCCTGTGTCCATGAGTTCTCATTGTTCAATTCCCACCTATGAGTGAGAACATGCGGTGTTTGGTTTTTTGTCCTTGGGATAGTTTACTGAGAATGATGTTTTCCAGTTTCATCCATGTCCCTACAAAGGACACGAACTCATCATTTTTTATGGCTGCATAGTATTCCATGGTGTAAATGTGCCACATTTTCTTAATCCAGTCTATCGTTGTTGGACATTTGGGTTGGTTCCAACTCTTTGCTATTGTGAATAGTGCTGCAATAAACATACGTGTGCATGTGTCTTTATAGCAGCATGATTTATAGTCCTTTGGGTATATACCCAGTAATGGGATGGCTGGGTCAAATGGTATTTCTAGTTCGAGATCCCTGAGGAATCGCCACACTGACTTCCACAATGGTTGAACTAGTTTACAGTCCCACCAACAGTGTAAAAGTGTTCCTATTTCTCCACATCCTCTCCAGCACCTGTTGTTTCCTGCTTTTTTAATGATGGCCATTCTAACTGGTGTGAGATGGTATCTCACTGTGGTTTTGATTTGCCATGCTTCCTTCTTAAGAGGGATGCCAAGGGCTGGGGAGCTCATTACCAGAGGACAAAACCAGATGAATGGGGGATGTGGGATATGGCATTGTATTAATTTGCTAGGGCTGCCCTAGGCAAACACCACAGACTGGGAAGCTTAAATGACAGAAGGATATTTTCTTATAGTTTTAGAGGCTGGAAGTCTAAGATTAAGGTGCCACAGGGTTGGCGTCCTCTGAGGTCTCTCTCCTTGAATTTCAGATGGTTGCCTTCTACCTGTGTCCTCACGTCGTCTTCCTCTGCATACACATCCCTGGTCTCTGTGTGTATCCGATTTATTCCTCTTACAAGGTCGCCAGTCAGATTGGTTTAGACCCACCCATATTAGCTCATTTAACCTTAACTGCCTCTTTAAAGGACCTGTCTCCAAATATAGTCACATGCTGATGTACTGGGGGTTAGGGCTTCAATATATGAATTTGGGGGAAGGAACACTATTTTGCCCATAACAGACACCAAAGAGATCCGTACCAAAACAAGACTACACTCCTGCCTCTTTGCCAAAAGTTTTCTGTAAGGAGCTGTATTGTCATTTTTTTCTCTGAGTATTTGAGGAATTGATGATATAGTTTTTTTTTTAAATAACTTTTAAAAATTATAGAATCACAAGTTGTGGCAAAATACAGGAAAGTCCCCTGTATCCTTCTTCCTGTTTCCCCTGCTGTTGATGTCATGGTAACTATCGCACAGTAGCAAAACCGGGAAATTAACATTGCTATAATCCATAAAGTTTATTCAGATTTCTCCAGATTTTTTTTTTTCCTTTTTGAGATGAAGTCTCACTCTGTCACCTAGGCTGGAGCACAGTGGCGCCATCTCAGCTCACTGCAGCCTCTGCCTCCTGGGTTCAAGTGATTCTCGTGGCTCATCTTCCTGAGTAGCTGAGATTATAGGTGCCTGCCACCATACCCGGTTACTTTTTTTTGTATTTTTAGTAAAGACAGGGTTTCATCATGTTGGCCAGGCTGCTCTCGAATTCCTGACCTCAAGTGCTCCGCCTGCCTCGGCCTCCCAGAGTGCTGGGATTACAGGCATGAGCCACTGCACCTGGCCAAGATTTCTCCAGTTTTATATGTGCTCATTTGTGTGTCTGTGTATGGTTCTGTGCAATTGTATCAAATGCGGATGATGCAGTTTTAAGAATGCAGATTGGGATAAAGATTAAACCAGATAGTTTTGAGTTGTGTGTGTTAGGCAGACACACACACACACACACACACACACACAGAGCACAGCACAGAGACAGGGGCTGGCGGATTCTCCTGAGGATGGATGTTCTGGAGAGAATGGGAGCTGGCCAGGGGAAAGGGGTTCTTTTAGAAGGGAGCCTTTGTTGTTTGCCTGAATACACAGAACAAGTGCTCTAACTCAGGAGGCACACATCTTAGACACAAAAATGTATCATGTTTTCTTTGTTTATCACTTATCCTGAACCCCAGTGCAGCCCTCTGTGTTTCCATTAATGATGCAAAGAGAATAATTCTCAGATGTCATCTGCCAAGTGTTTGTTTAGCACAAAGACCCCCCGAATACTGGCCAGCAACCAAAGAGAACCAAATTTCCTTTCAGAGCCCTGGGAGCAAAGAGTTATTTTGCCTCTGATGAGTTTTTATTTTAACTTGACATTGGGTAAAATGTGTTTTAACTCTCCAAAGAACGTGGCTCAGGTATGGATCAAATATACTGTGACTGCAGTTCATCTGAAAAAAATAAATAAAAAGCCATCCCTCGTGGGAGCAAGCGTTGCTCATTATATTCTTGCAACTTCATTGATACTGAAGTTTCCTTCATTAATTTCTTTTTCTAAAATAAATGGCACTGTAAAAGTGGTCAATTTGTTTTGGCCATATTCCATTCTCTCCCCAGCTGCTGGTCACATGCCATTTTCAGTGTGTTTTTAGCAACCTGCTAGGAAACAGCCTGTGGCTCTTATCTGGTGCTTCCATATTGCCTGGGCTGATAGGTGTTTCTCATTCATTCGCAGCCACTCATAACTCATGCCCTATGGTTCACGGCATCACTGCTGTGCTTGCTGCCTGGGTGACCTTTGGACAAGACTCTGTGGGCTCTGGAGCCCAACAGTCTTGAAATTCAAATCCTGGCCCCTCCACAACTCCTGGGTTTTGGATGAGTTTCCAGTTGCCCTGAGACTTTTGCCTTTTCAGTAAAATGGTCTGGTCTACCTGGCCAGGCTTTCCATGAATGTCAGGTATCCTGTACACGGTGGGGATCAGTAAATGCTGCCCTTTTCATCCTTATGGTCATAGCATCTCCATTTCCAGATGTAGAAATTAAGGCACAGATGGATACACGACTGACCTGTTTAAACACAGGAGCAGATCTTTGGACAAGAGCCCTTGGAACCTGATTTTCAGCCTGGGATGTGATCCATCTTACAGAGCTGAGAATAGCAACCTCTTCAGTCCTGAATTAAACCAGCAGGGCTCTTGTTTTCCTGAAGACCCCCTCCAGTGGCTCATCTCAAAGTGCATGAAGTGCTAGCAGTGCCCCAGGCAGGAGGAGAGCCAGTTTGTATTAATTTGGAAGCACCCCAGAGTATGGCCATTGCCCCAGTGTGATGTATGGATTGGCTTTCTGGGTTCTAGCATGTTGCTTCTTAATTTGGAAGCATATTGGCTCAATATTCTTTCAAATAATGTATTCTTGTTTTAGTAACATTGAGAAAAACAGAAATGCAATAAGAAAACCTAAATAATATGTAATCCAGATGCCTATAGAAAATTATTGTCAGTAGTTAGGTATATTTTATTCCAGCCTTTTTTCTTTGTGTATAGTTTTGCTTAGTTAAAAACCATACTATAAATAAACCTGCTTTTTATCAGTTAGCATATTATAAAGTTTTTCCTGTGTCATAAACAATACATGTCATTTTAGATAATTGCATATTATTTTGTGAATCTAGAAATGCTGGAATTTGCTAGTTGGGCATTTAGGTGATTAATGTCTTTGTGGCTTTAGCCTTGTCGACGTTGGCTGAAAACTTTAAAAGCTCAGGTTAGTTCCGATAGATTCAGTGTGAGCTGAAAGCCAGCCCCCTGGCCCTGTGGTGACTTTTTCCAAAAGATAAATGAGTTAGGCCAGGAGTGTCATGCAGACAGGCTTTGGGCCGGCCATGGGTGTTGGCGTTCTTGTTTTGCAACCCCCTTCCACATCTGCTCAGGGGTCACAGTCTTAAGTGCTGAAGGGGCTCAGCTGACAAATGAGAAAAGCAGACAGGGTGGAGCCTGGGGAGCTGGTCCTTGCCTCGTCCTCCACCATTTGTTGCCCTGTGGGAATGCAAAGTTAGTGTTTCCAGATCTTCTGATTGTTAACAGAGACTGGAAATCCATATTTTTCAAGAGGATTGAGTTGCCAACTGATTGAAATCTTCTCCAAGCCCTTTGCGAGTCAACATTGGTTAGCATGTCTCAAACACATGGTAGCGCAAACACACATGGTAGCTTGCCATGGTGGGCTCTTTGCTCCAGACCATCAATTTCAAATTGCATTCATCTTTTGAGTTGCAAATAAATAAAACACGAAAAAAGAAAGGAAAGCTATCGCACATTGTGAATGTCACAGCCAGGAAAAAGTGTTCTTTGCTGTGGTTCTGAATGTTAGGGGTATTGGATTTGGAGGAAGGGGATGGGGCATCTTGCACGAACAGAGGACAACCTGGCAGGAGTGAGGGAAACACCACTGCTGAGTGGACCCGCTCCTACTGACACCTTGCTTACTGCCTCACAATGATGGGGGTTCCCAGGATTGGAAAGAAATGAAACCATTTTCCCAAGCTTAACATGGCCAGAGGAAGAAAAGCATGGTTCAAGGTTCCCCGAAGAGAGTATTGGGATGCATAAACCAAAACCATTTGGGGCTGGTTGGGGCCTACAGATATTTCCTGTGTGTGTTAAGAGCATCTTTGTGAAGAAACTTTAGAACATAGCACTGAAGTGTTTGATAGGCAGGAAATAGGACCAGAGAGGCCCAGAATGACCTAAAGAAAGGTGAAAGCCCACGTAAAGGAATTTTACTTCCAGAAGGATGTCAAAGAATACTGCTAGTCACTTCTTTACTCCAGCTTCCTTACTGCATCTGACTAGGGAAGGCATACCCATCTTATTTGCTTTTCAACTGTGGCACAGCTATTGTTCTTAAAAAAGATTTTGAGACGTTTCCTCTAATAACATGCATGTTGTTTCTCTTCAGTTAAGACTGTTTACTTTTCTGAGAGAGAATAATCTTGGCTTCATTTTCTTTTTGTCCTTTTCACCTACAAGAAGCATTCTGTGAGAGCAGATGGCATGAAGGGTTTGGTTTCTGTCGAGCATTGTGTTTTGCTATTGTTGACACTAGGATTTGAGGTTCATGGTCTTCCTCCTTAGTGGGAAGTGAGTTCTTCATTGCTAGATAATTTTTTAGTGTTAAAATGCCTCACAGAAGAGTCTCTTGTGAATATTTGCTTTTGTCTGTCCAGTACCTTGTTTTTTTTTTCACTGAGAAACTACCTCTCCCATCTTAGGTGGTTGCTGTAGGGTTGCAGAAGTGGCCATATGGTCAGTCCAGGCACGGTCAGTTGTGACACAGAGAAGGTCTACAGTAGTCTACAGTGACTGGCCCCAGAAGTGGGCCAATCAGAGTCCACTGTGAGGTGAGAGAAGTGGATTGAGAGAAATGGACCATCTTCCCTTGTAGGACTGCTACTGAAAGAACTCTGAATACCCAGAGATTCCAGTGCCCATCATTGCTGCCACATGCAGAGAACTTGCCTAAGAATGAATGAACTTGCCTGCAGAGAAAAGTAGACCAGGGAAAAGGGAGAGCAAAAGGGCTTCCTAGATCCAGCCGTGCTTGAAGCTAGCATCTAGCCCTTAGAATCCTAGTCACTTGAACACATAAATTATCCTTTCCAACATCTACAGCTGCCAGGTTTCTGCCTCCTCAGGCTTGAGTGCCCTGTCATGTTATAAGAGTTGGTCTGGATTGCTTCCCTCTTGAGGTATAACCAAGCATCTTTGAATAGGGATAGAGTCCCGGGGAAACTCAGGTAAGGCATTTGTTCTCTGCTCAAAGTGTTAGTTCTTTCACAGTACAAAGATAACCACTCATGAGACTCTGAAGAACTCCTGACCCTATGCATAAAATAAAAGGTGCTAGCTTGAAAGTGTTGGCTTAGCTCTTCATTATTTCAGAGGCATTGAAGTTACAGGACTTAGATGCCAAAAGGAATGTCCCCTCTCCACCTTTCTCCCTACCTATCAAAAACAAAAGTATTTAAAAATAACCTGTTGGCAAGCTTTGTGCAGGAACAGTAAGTGTTTAATAGCACCTCGTGTATGTGAGCAGGAGCATGTTGAGCATGCTCAGTTTATTCAATGGCTCTGTTTATTGAATGGAAAAAATATAACCAATCCTGGCTCTTTTACTTGACTGCAATTGCCAAAGCTACCTTAACTCCCTCAAGTGACTTCATATTGTCAGGAATGAATAAGCTAAATAAATGAATATGTTCCATTCCCAGCGTGGCTTTGCCATTTCATTCCTGCCAAGCCGTGTGTGTGTGTGTGTGTGTGTGTGTGTGTGTGCACGCGCGTGCTTATTTTAGCCCACATAATAGACAAATATGAAGATACCAAAGCCTTGGGTGGCTAGTGAACACTCATCAAAATTGAGATGTATTTCTTTAGCACTCAGATTCAAGAATCTGGCTTTAGAATGTCAGGAGTCATTGTTGGCTGCTTGAAGCTAAAGGTTCTTGGATGTGCTTTGCAGGAGTCGGGGCCATAACCTTTTCGAATTATGTGGAGATTTATGTGTGTACGTACCCTGGGAGGAAAGCTTTCACTGGATTGAACGAGGTTCATGGCCCACAGAAGGTTAAAACCATATAAAGTCCTAATGTTAGACTTCGGTGACAGGCATTTTGGGGTGAGATAAGTCTAGCTAGTTGAGGTGAGATAGGCTGTATGGAGTGACAGATGGCATTTAGAGACCGGAATGTTGTTCACTGTTCAGCTCTTAGCTTGTTTTGCTCCCTGGAGAGCCACTGTACTTACAACAGGAAGCATTTAAGCATCACTTAGGCAACTGTGGTGAAAAGTCAGAATGCATTCTCAGCGGCATTGGAGACACCCCTCAGCCCTCCACTCCCCCGAAAATTCCTTTGGGGCTGAAATTTTCCATCCCTTCTTTCAGCCTAACCGTGGGTGTTTTGGGTAATATTCAGCAGATTTTCTGTGCTGGTTTGAACTGATGCACAGATAGGAAAATCAAAACTTTTTTTTTTTTTTTTTTTTTTTTTTTTTTTTTTTTAGTTCTAAAAGCAAAAACATTTTAAAATGGCACTTGGATCATTAATAGAATCTGAACTCTCAAAGTCAAAATTTTCCATGTGTTCTTACTAAGAAAAAGACTCACTGTTGGGGCAATGAAAAACAAAGGCAGAAAGTTGTGAGGGACTAAAGAATTCTGGGAACACGAATGAACTGGGCAAACTTTTTATTGGCATACCTTTTATGGGATAGTTGGTGCATTTGAGAAACCTTCTATTTTATACCACGGCCGCCTATTTCGGGTGTTGGGGGACTGAGGGAGGATTGGCGTTGAACTCATTCTGATGTCTCTCCAAGGAGAGATACTTTTCTCCCTTTCTTTCTGTAATGTTCCAAGCAAGTGGGGCCAATGGGTGTGATTTCTCACTGCTTCCCTTTCTGGGCAAGATGCTATTACCATAAGAACATTCACATTTGCCCACCTGCCTTGTGGGTTGTTAATGGCGTTTACAAAGGGAATTTGGATTCCCAGCAAGAGATCTCATTAACACAGCAAGGATCTAATAGATTCTAAAATTGCATATGGACACTGGAACCTTTTGAAACCTGGTGGTGTCTATTATTAGATCTAAATCGTTTCATCCACCCTGGCCTCAGACTGTACATTTGTATCATGGGACAAAGAGCCTTCTCTTCATCAAGGTAGATCTACCATATTGATTGAAGAACATGTTAATACCTATGATTCTGGTGACAAGACAAGGTAAAAAGGCCATTGGGCAGTACATAGAGGAAAATGTCTCCCACATTGGTGCTTTTATTTTTTAATATTGGCCTTGTTATTGGTTGTGTGTTTGTTTAATACTAGGATTCATTACTATCATAAAGAGAGGTTAACAGCTGTCTGTTTATTTAGACAAGTGCGTTAAGCACAGGTGAGTTGGAATAGTGACCATAATAACACTGAATACACTAGCTCCCATTTTATGGGGTCTTAGCTGTATGACATACAGACAACCAGTATTTTGCATATACTCTCTCACTCCCTCCTCATAAAACCCAAGGAGATAAAGGGTGTTATTCTTTCTGTATAGATAAAGGAGCTGAAGTTCATGGGGCTTAAGCAACTTGTTCAGCGTCATATGGTTGGTGAGTGTGAAGGCCCAAGCTACAATCCCAGTCTGGTCTCCATTATCCCAAGGGCCTTCTCTTTCCCATTGTATGCTACCCCTCCACCATCTCCAGGCACGATTACATCCACAGCAGGATAATATAGGACCCCAAGAATGTCACACTAAGTGTGAAAAGTGACTCAACCCAACTACCTAAATAGGTATACAGCTCTTTCTCAGTATAGTACCCACCTGTGGTGCTTTGTCATTTTAGCTGTAAAATATGAAATGGTGAGGTGTTTCTAGGCCAGGAGAAGTCTGATGGGTCTGGGGTATTCAGGGTCTAGTTCTATGGGAAGTTTTAAAACTCTTATCAGATAAAGCATTGCTCCCAAAAAAAAATCATGTGAGTTGTTTTCAAAATCTCCGTGTAGTAAAGTGAGAGAAGCTCACTCACCAGACGGTTTTGTTTACATCTCAGGCCTGGCAGCATTTAATTGGTATACATTCACTGCACTTATGCAACTTGGACTTGAGTGTTTCACTCCCAGACTTGATGAAGCTGACTTGCTTTTCTGAGCAAGTCAAGAGTGATTTTAAAACATACTAGACGCCAGCAGGGACAAAAATGGTAAGAAGGTAGGGCAAGAAAGACTTCAAGGATCATGGATGAATACATGAGAAAGAACAAGAAGTAGAGATAATGTAATCCCCAAGACCTTTCATCGTGGGGAAATAATCAGCATTAGCAGTTATTGAGCTCTGCGGTGTTCTGAAGACCTTCAAGAGTGGCATGTCCACATACATGAACTGTGTTTGCAGAAGAAGGTGGTTACACAATGGATGGATTGGGAGTGGCAAAGGCAGGCCGCCTTAAGGCATCCTCGAGGACTTGACGTCCAAGTAGCTGAACTCCCTTCCAACTCTATGTCCTGAAGCCACATTTTCCCGAAGTCATTGAGATAGCGTTTTGGTGACCTTCAGAAAAAATGACAGTCTCTTACTGGTCCATCTTGGGGAGTTAAGAGAGGGTCTGGAGATTAAATTGGGTGAGGGACCACGTTTTCCATGTTGTAGCATTGGTGCAAAGTAGGGAGACTCAGCTCCTCCAGCTTATGATGCCAGATTCATATTTCCAGTCTTTTTTTAATTAAAAAAGTTGTAAGTTGTGGTAAAATATACATAAAGGTCACCATCTTAACCATTTTTAGCTGTACAGTTTGGTAGTGTTAAGCATATTCACATTGTTGTGCAACAGATGTCCAGAACATTTTCATCTTGCAAAATTGAAATTACCTCTTAAACAACAACTCCCATTCCACCCCCTCTCCAGGCCCTGGCAACCACCATTCTACTTTCTGTCTCTATGAATTTGACTACTCTAAGTGCCTCAGATAAGATTGTAGAGTATCTGTCTTTTGTGACTGGTTTATTTCACTTTGCAGGATGCTCTCAAGGTTCATCCATGTTGCAGCATTGGGTCAGAATTTCCTTCCTATGTATATTATATACCAAATATTCCACTCTATGCTTAAACCACATTTTGTTTGTCCATTCATCTACGAATGGACATTTGGGTTGTTCCCACCTCTTGGCTATTGTGAATAATGCTGCTGTGAACATGGGTGTGCCATGTATTTTCAGCCTTATAAAAGTATATCTCCATCTGGGTATCCTAAGGTGTGTTAAACTCAGTAAATCCATAATTCATCTCTTTAATGTCCTCCCAGGTTTGCCTTATTGACCAGCCTTGTCCTCCCCTCTCTCTTCCTGCATTTAAAAGCTCCAGCCTCTCATGGATCAGGGCTCCTGCACCTGTCTTATGTCTGGTCCCCAGCCTCCTCTACTCGTCCCCTCCCTGCCACAGATCAGCTCTCAGCACCTTTCAACTGGACCACTGCCTCTACCTCTGATGAGTTTCACTGTGCCCAATCCGGCCTGTCTCCAAGTTGTCCTTCACATCGCCACTGTTCCAAAGCAGGCTGTGAACTTTATGAACCTAGAGAGATGTGCGTTGTTCTGGAACCTTTGTTACAAAGGTTCCAAGAGCTCTGCATGGGATTTAATTTTATTTTATTACATGCCCAATGAGTAATAACCATATGGTTATGTGTATTAATATAATGCATATGGTGAGATTATAGTATTGTATTTTTCAGACACTTAAAATAACCTGACTCCATTTTAACAGAGGTGTTAAATTTAATTGTCTACATTTTATTCGTTCATTCAACACATATTAATTGATAACTTATGATGTGTCAGTCCCTGTACAAGGTGCTGGGGATACATGGATGAATCAGACCTAGCTTCTGTCTGTAGGAGTAATAGTAAAATCACCCAATGTTTATTAAGCACTTATTGTGTGCCAGAGACTGGGCTGAGTTCTTGACATATATTATCTGGTGTAATTCTGAAAACAACCCCTGAGTTGGTTTTTATTCGCCGCACTTTATGGGAGGAAATCCTGATGCAGAGAGCTTGAATACAGGGACAGCTTGGGGATTTGAGTTGAGGGTGTTCTTGCTCCTCACAATATTCTCAACTACTGTGTTTTCCTGCTTCACAGCAAACTGTACCAGTGACTGTCATGCCAAAGCCAACAGTTTGAAACAGGAAGGGCAAAATGAAACACCAGGCTGATACATATGCATTTATAGATGTGGAGCTGGAAAATATTGACCAAATGTGCTCAGAAATATTTTACAATTGTGAATAATGACCAGTCCCTTGCAAGGAGACAGCCTCCCAAACCGTAGTTGCTGTTAGAAAAAAGAAACAACATTCTGCGTGTTCTCAAAGCAAGAGCTCATGTAAACTCGGTTTTTCGTAGGTGTCAAATGCTGCTCCCTGATGTGATGCATTATGCAGGCAAAGAAATAACATGACAAAGCCTCACTCATAGCCTCAGAAAGGAAGGTGATGTCTCTGAACTGGCCATCTGGATATAGCTAGGAGAAGCATTTTCAGAATTTGCCAAGGTTCACAGCTGGGGAGAGGGGCCAGTGGCATCCTCTGCTGTCAGGTAGCCCCCACTCCTCTTCCTCTGTGAATGGGCAAACCCTGCTTCTTCTGCTGGGTTGTAATTTTTTTTTTTTTTTTAAGGCTCACTGCAACCTCTGCCTCCCAGGTTCGAGCAATTCCCCTGTCTCAGACTCCCAAGTAGCTGGGACTACAGGCTCACACCACCACGTCCGGCTAATTTTTGTATTTTTGGTAGATACAGGGTTTCACCATATTGGTTAGGCTGGTCTCCAACTCTTGACCTCAGGTGATCCACCTGCCTCAGCCTCCCAAAGTGCTGGGATTATAGGACTGAGCCACCGCGCCCGGCCTGGGTGGTATCTTAAGTGTGGAAACACACACGCACACACACAGGAGTAGATGAAGGGAAAAAACAGATTGCTATTCATCACACAAAAGCCAAGCATGTTCTTTTAAGAAATCACTGTTGCTGGAGACTTTTAGGCAAGTGATGTGAGCATTAAACAGACTTTTAGTGTAAAATCAAGGTGGAAGATTAGGTTCAGTAGTTTGTAGTCTGCAATGGTGACTGTCTTAGAAAGCTTTGGCTGGTAGGAGGCTCCATGGAGAGAGTGCATATCGTATGCAAGGCGCTGAGCTCACTGTTGCCTTTATGATTGTTCACTTCATCTTCATAATGGCCATTTTTCCTCAGTAGGAAGCTGAGGCTGAGCAGAATTAGTAACTTGTGCAAAGTCATACCTCCTAGTAGGTCAGTGATAAGACTTAAATATAATGTTCACTGATCGAATCTGGCTTGAAATTGAGATTTCATAGAATAATTGATTTTTTTCATTATGGAAAACTTAAAACATATTCAAAATCAAAAAGGATAGTTGAATGAATCCCTGTGTGCCCATTTTCCAGTAATTATCAACATGTTGCCTTTCTTGTTTTATCTCTACCCCTACCTGGCCTCCCTTCTCCGTGATTATTTTGAAGCAAATTTTAGATATACCATTTTATTTGCAGTTTTTTTTTTGGAGATAGGGTCTGGCTCTATTGCCCAGGCTGGAGTGCAGTGGCATGATCTCGGCTCACAGCAACCTCTGCCTCCCAGGTTCAAGCAATTCTCCTGCCTCAGCCTCCTGAGCTGCTGGGATTACAGACACGTGCCACCACACCGAGCTAATTGTTGTAAGTTTAGTAGAGATGAGGTTTCACCATGTTGGTCAGGCTGGTCTCAAACTCCTGACCTCAGGAGGCCTGCCTCGGCCTCCCAAAGTGCTGGGATTACAGGCGTGAGCCACCATGCCCGGCCTATTTGCGGTTATTTCTAAAAGTTATTTCAAAACGTAATCACAATCCCATTCTCATGGTCGTTAGATCTAGAGACTTTATCAGATTCAGGTTTCATTTCTTAGGGGCTCCGATATTTAATCAGTGACAAGGATGATGATATGTACTTCCATCATGGGACACATGTAGCTTTCTGTGGTGTTAACAGCTATGCTTGGCCATGGCCTTGGGGGTGGTGATATTTAAATTCCATCATTACTCCTTTGATTGCTTCTACTAAGAGAATCTTCCCCATTTCAACTATCTTGTTATCCTGAGTTAGAATTGGAATGAGAAAAGGAGGAAAAATCTTCCCCAATTACTAAAAACAATTTAAAATTTAAGATTTTTTTCAGTTATTTTTCTCCTTAAGGTATATCCTATTAGAAATATACAGTGAAATTACTGTGTTTTCCAGTAATGGAAAATGGCTTCTCTCTGTGCAGTTTTGACTCCAATGAACAATTAAGTTTGCTTCATTTTGCTTTTGATTTTTATAGATTGCTTTTCCAAAAATATATAATTATGTAAGCTATTTACAGGGCTTCAAACTCAAATCCACAAACCAAGAATATTCTGAGAATTCTAGCTTCTAAGCCTGTCATTTCTATTCCATTTCTTACCTTAGAAGTAATCAATTTTTCTTTGTTTTTGGATTTTATCTTTCTGTTTTAAAAATATGACCAAATACATTTATATATTACTAGCTCCCTTTTTTTGTAATAAAATGTAGTTTATACAGTTTCTCTACTTTTTCACCTAAAAACTATACTAAAAAATCACAGAATATTGCAGTATATAAAGGATCAGGATAACAAGCAGTACATAGAGACACAGAATCATTGAATTTTTAGAGCTGTTAATAATAGCAAACATGTGGCACTCTGTGCTACACAATGTTTTCAGTGCTTTACATAAAGTAACTCATTCTTGTAACAACAGTAATCTTCTGGGGGTATGTACTATTATTATCCTCATTCTGTAGATGAGGAATCTGAGGCACAGAGAGGTTAGGTAACTTGCCCAAGGTCTCAGAACTAGTAAGTAGCGGAACTTGAATACAGTTGTTTGCTGTTAAATGCCGCATTACACTGCTTCAGAATTGCCAGAGTTTAATTTTCTGATTTTTATGAGTCAGGAAATTACAACCCCAGGATGGTTATGTTAAAGGTCTGAATACTCACGTGCCCTGGCCCAAGGATTATTACTTTTTCTGATAGTACTGGCTTTTCTTGCAGCTTGTTGTTGAGTCTGGGCTTTGATTTTTACCTAACTGTAAGCTAAAAACTTAGACTGTTATTTCATGGATGCTCAGAAGACATGAGACTCCTGGATCAGAGACAAAGGGCTTTATTACTCATTGACAATAATCAGTGTGTGTGTCTGTTCCTCTTACCTCGTAAATACCACAGGGGTGATGGTGAGGACCAGGTGGATGTCTGTACCCCCAGTGAATGTTATAGGAGAGGAATACTGAATTGGGGAAGCACACTACTTTTATGTCAAGCAGTAAGCAAGCCTACCCTTTGCCCCAGAGGCATACCTTTTCTCTTTCTTCAAGGTTGCTCACTGAGAAATGGCTAGGCAGTGAGTGGTCAGTGTCTTGCATTCTTGGCATACCCACTAAGACATGTAGAAGCCTAGAGACCCATGGGTCACTGTCTCCCAAAATGCTTCTTTGCACCGGTTTTAATGATTTTAGAATAAAGAGAAAAGCGGGTGCTCCATATCATTTCTTTGCCAAATGACTTCTTCTTAATACATTTGCCAATATTCCCTGTTGCATTTACTCCAGGTTTTGTCATTCTCAAATTCTAGCTATAGCAAAAAGGGTCAACTCTTGTTTGAAGACCACCTTTAACAAATTCTAAATACTACTGCATTGCAAATCTATGGGTTTTCTCTTTTATTTGTAATGGGGACCATTTTGGAACTAGCTAGAGAGATTAGGTGGACAAGCATTGATGAATTTCATTACCACATAATAGGCAGTTTCTTTTTCATTTCCTTTTCTGTTTTTCTGGTTGAACTTCTTTTCAATGTTAAGCCTAGTTTTTCTTGCCAGTGAGTTTTATAATTCTGTAAGTTACTACCCTTCCTAAGGCCCTGACTATAACTTTGCTTTTTTATGGTAACACATATTGAGCTTTGATTGGTGAAACTCTTTGGAGGCATCCTTGGTGAATTTCCTAACCCTTTTTTTTTTTTTTTTTTTTTTTTTTTTTTTTTTTTTTTTTTTTTGAGACGGAGTCTCGCTTTGTTGTCAGGCTGGAGTGCCATGGTGCCATCTCGGCTCACTGCAACCTCCGCCTCCTGGGTTCAAGCAATTCTCCTGCCTCAGCCTCCTGAGTAGCTGGGGCTACAGGCATGTGCCACCACGCCCAGCTAATTTTTGTATTTTTAGTAGAGACAGGGTTTCATCATGTTGGCCAGATGGTCTCGATCTCTTGACTTCGTGATCCGCCCGCCTCGGCCTCCCATGTGCTGGGATTACAGACATGAGCCACCATGTCCAGCCCAGACTTCTTATGATAAATAAGAAATATTAAGGGTTCAGTGGTGAGAAGTGGCCTTTTAAGTTGCAAGAAGGAAAATGGCAACACAAGGGGCTTTTGTAAATGTGGTGTAATTCTGCTCCATTGAGGAAAACTGGGACCCGAGGATCAGAGGCATGGAGGGAGAGAACACAACAGGACCTGGGCTAGAGAGGAGAGGTCAGGCCAAGGGGTGCAAAAGCCATTTAGCACTCAGCACACCCCTTACCCTAAAACCTAGCCCACCCCTATTAGCTACTAGGATGGGAATTGTTTAGTTCAATCAGCCTGATAATTGCAAGTATGATGTGCTAGACATGGAGTAAAGCCTCAGCTTTTTCCTCTCTTGTGAATTTTCATGCAAGGTGTTAGACTCTGGAGTGGTGAGTGGATGGGAGAGTGAAGGGCCTGCCACTTCCTTCCTGGGGAATCCTCAAGACGTTTCACCTGCATTGCAGAAAGTGAGTTGCTGAACAGGTATCTGTGCCTATATGTGGTCACTCTTTTAGGAGATTTTACACTTCTCATTGGGCCTCTTCTTGGAGTTTTTCTTCTTTTTTTTTCTGTTTTACCAGGCTCAATGGAGTCTTTCAGGACTTTAAAACTGTTTCAAGGGACACCACAGTTAGCCTGGGAAACATAAGAGGAAATATAAGACCTAATTATTAAAGCTTGCACAGCTTATAATGGAGAGAGCACTGCTTAAGCCCTTCTTAGCATAGGCAGACCATCGAGCAGGGAGTCACAGGTGGGTTAGTGATTGATGGGTGAGAGCTCTGGAGCCAGATCGTCAGGGTTTGCTCCTCACACTGACTAGCTCTGTAGCTTAGTTTCCTCCCAGATACAACGGGAATGATAATACTGTGCTCTCATTAGAGATGCTGTTAACGATTATAGGAAGTGACATGAATAGGTGCCATGGCTGGCACATAGTAAGTGCTCAATGCGTTATTATTAAATAGAGGATTGGGCACAAGCCCAATCTGCTAATTTACATGATTTCTAGATTTAAGCTGTAGTAGGTTTTCTTCCTATGATCTGGAGCTGCACTGTCCAATATGGCTTCCACTAACTGCATATGGCTATTTAAATTAACAAAGCCAAATACAATGTAAAACTCAGTTCCTCATTTGCACTAGCTAGATTTGAAGATGCAGTAGCCACGTGTGACTGTTGGCTAGCATTTTGGAGAATGTAGACTGTTGAACATTCCTGTTGCTGCAGAAATTTTTTTTTTTGGATTGCCCTGGCCTGGGGGGTTTAAACCTTGAGGGATTTGATGACTGCCTGTTTAATTTTGGAACTTTTTTCCTGATCCCAGTTTCTTTTCTACAAATAGAAGAGAATGCATGTCGTGCGGCTTACAGGAATGTACAGACTTCAGGGAGTATGAGATTCACAGAGATGAGGAAGCCTTTGCAGATACAATAGGAGGAGCAGGAGTTTCTCCAAGGTGAAGGCTGAGGCTGTCCTGAGAGGTGGCCAAGGGTCCCTTCAGCGCCTTTTAGTCTCAGTCTCCTGTGCAGACCCTCTGGGTGAAGGAGGCTGTATTTCCTCCATAGCTTTAGCCACCAGGAGGACATTCCTGAGTTCGATATTCTGTCCTGTTTCTCTCATAGGCACCATATGTCCAATTTGGGTTCCACAAATATGGTCACTGTGATTATGGGGCACATAAGGCTTTCCATTTAAGTTGCTGAGTATAGATCATTATTCCTGTTCAGGCTCTGCCCCCTGAATCTGCAAAGAGGAAAAAATCCATCCTGAAAGGGGCCGGAGAGCCAGGATGCCTTTGTCTCCCTTTCTTTTGGGTTTTATCTCCATGAGAAGTGGGTGAAGGGTGTCAGCTGTGTATTTGTAGCTAAATAACCGGCTGTCTTCCCAGCTGACGATGTAAAAGGAAACCACCCACTTGCATTAAAATGTGTTTCTGCTTTATGAGCTCTGAGGGCTCATTAGAGATGGCGTTAATAAGGACTTTTGTGCTCAGCTGTCAGCTTTCTGCCTTACCTAGTGGGCAGGTAGCACGGGCAAAGCACTCTCTAGGTGCCAGGCCCCATGGGGAACAAGTGGCGGGAGGCAGAAGCTTTGACTGTTGTGCCCACAAAGCATGAAGGGTCTCTGGGAGACAGCCAGGTGGAAGGGGATTTCTGAGCTGCATTTTAAAAAGTGGGAGTGGGCCAGGCATGGTGGCTCATGCCTGTAATCCCAGCACTTCTGGAGGCCGAGGCAGGCAGATCATGAGGTCAGGAGTTTGAGACCAGCCTGGCCAATATAGTGAAACCCCATCTCTACTAAAAATACACAAAATTAGCTGGGTCTGGTGGTGGGTGCCTGTAATCCCAGCTACTTGGGAGGCTGAGGCAAGAGAATCATTTGAACCCAGGAGGCAAAGGTTGCAGTGAGCCGAGATTGTGCTACTACACTCCAGCTCGGACGACAGTGCAAGACTCCATCTCAAAAAAAAAAAAAAAAAAAGTGGGAGTGAGGCTTATAAATCTGTGGAAAGGGAAGAAGGGGGGAGGGGGACATTCTGGGAAGAACAGGTTATGCAAAGTTTTAATTTGAGACAATGAGAACAGGATATTAGAACAACTTTATTGCTTCCTAGTTATGCAGTCTTGCATAATTGACTTAACCTTGGTTTTCACATCTGTAAATTTTGGAGGCAGTATCTACCTTATGGGGTTATGAGTACCTATCTTATCGAGCTGTTCTGAGGATGAATCAGTTAATACAGGTGAAACATTCAGATTCCCACCTGGCTCAGAGGAAGCAATCAGGGAAAATTAGCTTTCATCATTATTATTTATCTTCTTCCTCTGCATATTGCTCTTATTATTGAAAGAGAAGTAGTTTTTGGAGTTGAATTCGAATGCCATCTCTGCCAGTGACCCTGCACAAGCCACTTGGAGCTTTCTGAGCCTCAGTGTGCTCACGATTAAAATGGGGTAATACTATGTGTGTTATGAGGATTCTTGTGAAATTTAGGTATGGTCTAGAAAATCCCAGTGCAGGGCCCAGTATAGAGAAGTTACTTAATAAGTGTTAATTTCCTCCTCTCCTCCTTCTCCCAAATTTCCTGGTAGTAATTTGGCAACCCGTTTAGTTAAGTGATGAAATGAAATGGCATTTGAGGAAGATTAACTCAGCAGCTGTGTGTAGGATGGATTAGCTCATGTGCAACAGTGCAACTTACAATACTCTAAATATTGTTTTGTTTTTTTTTGGTATCTAGGTATTTGTGTCATAGTTACAAGATGGTTCCTTATATCATTACAATAGCTTTTTCCATGTGTCAGGCTACTCTGAATGCTTTACATGTATTGCTGATTTAACCCTCCAGACAACTATAAAAGGTAGTACTGTTGTTCACATTTTACAGATGAAGTAACTGAGACCAGAGAGATTAACTTGCCCATGATCACCCAGCTAGTGTGTGGCAGTGCGGGATTTGAACCCAGGCTTCAGAATATATGCTCTTCACCTCAGCGATTGACACTTTTGAAATTCTAGACAGCAGGGGGCCATTTGTTGCATTTCTGAGTTATGGAACATGGTAAGACTAGGAACCACAGAAGGTTAATCAGGGGAAAAAGCATAGGCCACCAGGAGGTTTTATCCTAGTCTGGAGAAGTTGGGTAGGGAAGGGCAGGCCCCCAAGACTTTCTAAACGTAGCTGGGATGTTGTACCCTCCTCTGGGCTCATCTGGGCCTGTCATCTGCTCTACTTGTGGAAGCTGCCTTGGGTGCTGTATTAGGTTGTTCTTGCATTGCTATAAAGAAATACCTGAGACTGGGTAATATATAAGAAAAGAGGTTTAATTGGCTTATAGTATGGCAGGCTCTACAGGAAGCATAGTGCCAGC
This sequence comes from Nomascus leucogenys, assembly GCF_006542625.1. NCBI lineage: Eukaryota > Metazoa > Chordata > Mammalia > Primates > Hylobatidae > Nomascus > Nomascus leucogenys. The sequence goes on from NC_044386.1 coordinate 110,589,643, forward strand.
ATCTGCTTCTGGGGAGGCCTCTGGGAAGCTTCCAGTCATGGTAGAAGGGAAAGGAGGAGCAGGCACGTCAGATGGCCAAAACAGGAATGAGAGAGAGAGTTGGGAGGTGCCACACACTTTTCAAGGATCAGATCAAGAACTCGCTCATTATCACAAGGACAGTACCAAGAGGGTGGTGCTAAACCATTCATGAGAAATCCACTCCCATAATCCAATCACCTCCCGCCAGGCCCCACTTCCAACATTGGCAATTACAACTGAACCTGAGATTTGGGTGGGGACACAGATCATATAGGCGCTGTGGCAGAATGTGGCTCTGCAGCAGAAGCCCCACCTCCCAGCTTTGCAGGGCTGGGCAGACCTTCCCCATGGTTCGCTGGCTGCAGCCAGGCCTGGCAAAGGTGGGCAGATGCTCAGCTACAGATGGATGCCATGCTGCTGCCAGCTCCAGCACCTCCTAATAAAGTATTTCATGGGTCCTGCATGCAGGTCAGCAGGCAGTGTCAGAGGGGGTGCCAGGCTTCTGTTCCCTCCTCCTCTGCAGCATTCCAGTCCGTAGCTTGGACTCTTTCCCGTCAGCCTTGGCCTCCTACCCGCCTCCTCCATTCTCCTCCACACCTTTGCCCAGGACCTCTACCCTGCTATAAAGACATCGGCAGCCCCCATAGCTCACAGGGTGCTGCTTCGAGCCATGCCAGCCCGCTGCTGATGTGACACAGTTAGCAATTACTGAGTTCTTCCCACGGGTCAGACACTGGTCTATGTACTTAGCACAGAGAGGCCAAGTCACTTGCCTGGGGTCACATAGCTAGAAAGTAGCAGTCCACCCTTGAACCCTGGCAGTCAGGCTCTGGAGCCTATGTACCCAGCCCCTACCATTTGCACCGGGAGCTCTCACCACATGTTCGCATTGTGCCCTAAACTCTTCCTTTTGTTGCCTTTCATTTCCTTCTCTCCTTGTTCCCGGCCCTCCCCCTTCAAACTTGCTTTCCCTCCTCTCCTAGGGTCACACCCAATGACAGCAGCTCCTGCCTGGCATTGGAGCCATTCAGGTCTCCTTTGTCTCTGGGCCTAGGTTCAGGTCAGCTTCCTCTCTGTTTCTGGTGCCTTCCTCGGGGTCCTGACACCTGCCCTTTCTTATACACATACAATCCGATAGATGACAATGTTTACCAAGCCTGAGTCTGTGCCAGCACCTTGCTGAGCACTTCATAGCCCGTGAGACTCCCCCAAGCAGCTTTTATGGAAGAGGGGATCCAGACTCAGGGACAGTGGCTTAAAGAGGTTGGAGCCAGACTCCAGGGGCCACTGACTCCAGACCCAGGTGCATATCACAGTGCCAAGGGGACTTTCTGTGCTTACAGAAATGAATCAATTGGCATAGTGAATTTCAAATCAGTGCTTAAACTGATGGCCCTTTTTGTGGTTCAGGAAATTTGTGACAGGGTGATCCAAGAGCACCACTCATCTGGCACCCTCTGTAACTCAGAAAACCCCTGTCACACATTCACATGCTCATGTGAGTTGACTCTTTCCTCTTGGCTGTGTTTGCACCAGTGTGCCTGTGAGTATTGATCAGGGTTCAGAGGCACTCTCCACAACCCAGAGAATGAATGCCCTGTGTAAATCCCCCTTTCTATGGGGAGATGTGAGTGAGTGAGTGAGTGAGTGGTGAATGAGCAAATATTCTACTTCCTGATTGCTGCCTCTCTGAGCAAGGTGTCTGCCCCCTCCTAACCACCCCAGCATTTCTGGAAACTCTTGAGAACATTCCACTCAGGAGCTGCTAAATGTTAATAAGGGATCAGGTCAGGATGGGGCCCCCTTGACCTTTGCCCTTGGGCTTTGCCACCCTGCCGTTTTAGGAGGGTGATTTATTGAAGTGAAGGTAGAGGGGGTGGGTGGAAAGGAAATCACCCTTTAAAATTTATGACCATTTTCTCTGACATTAACGTGCAAGCCTCTGGCCATGCAATTAGAGGTTGTTCGGCAGCTACAATGGGAAATTAATTCTGCAGGCTCCCTTGCCTGGTTGTGGGCAGCAGTGCTCCAGGGCAGGTAGAAAGTAGGCTTGTTTCACTGGCCTGGCCAGAAGGTTGTAGTGTTCTCCTGAGAAGGGAATGTGAGCTGGTTTAGGTGTGTTGGGGTGGGGCTGGGCTGGGGGTTGGGAGAGAGACCCTGAATCAGTGCATGAGTGACCAGCTAGGACTGAGCCCGAAGACCTGAGAGTCCCTGGGAGGCTGTGGGGTCTGCCACCCAGCAGATCTGTGTCACGGGAGTGGCGCTGTCGCTCAGTGAGGTGGCCTGGTTCCTCTGGCCTTAGGGAAGGACAAACTTTAACTCTGAGATTTGATTGAGTGACCTTGGCCAAGTTACCTAGCTTTTCTGAGCCTCACTTTCTTGGCAACTAGATGAACCAGAGGTTTATTTCACTCAGTAAGTAATCTTTTCTCTTCCTTCGTCTTGTAGGGTTTGAAGCTTCTAATCTCCCATGGGTTTTATACTTTTTCTTACTTGGGATGTTTGTTTCTCTTTGTCTTTAAAAAAATTATTTTTCTTCCTTTTTAATTTTTATGTTTAAAATATCTTCTGTTCTTTAACCTTCATGGAGCTTGTCTGTGTGCAACTTCATCTGAGAGCGCTCAGGCTTCGCTCTCTCCTCTGCCCAATGCAGTGCTTTGCATACTGTAGGAGCTGCATAAATGCCACTGGTTTACGGGCATCTGCAGTTCTGAGAGTGAGGGCTGGGGGCTGGTCTTAGGAGGGCAGCTCTCAGGCTACAAATGGGGGCTTGCGCCAGCGTACTGGGTGAGGACTGCCTGCCTTTGAGCTAGGTCTTACCCATCCACGACAAAAATGAGAGAACAGTACAAGGTGGAGAGTTTGTCGTAAGCTTCATTTATTTAATTTAGAGTCTTGTTCTTTATTCTAGATAATGCCCCCACCTACTGTTTTGCTGTTTAAATGTACCTAATTTTAGGAAATCATAATTTTGGATCACGGCAGCTTTTCTTATTAAAATTTTACTTGTAGAAATAAAAAGGTGGCACCTCTGTCATTTACCCCTCAATATTTTATATTTGACTCTTCTGTGAAATCCAAAAATGTAGCAACTGCTGAACCCCAGTGTCTGATCTATAGCAGGCATTTCGGAGCCTCCAGTACTTGATTAGATATTACTACACAGTGGTGATATGAGAACACGCACCTGTCCATTGTTGAGATTTTGTTTTATGTATTTTCCTATAGCTGTGCAGGTAAAACATGCCATTTAGCAGTGCTACTATGGCATAACTGCAGGGGGCGCCATGTAGAGACCGTAGTTTGATGTGGCCTGGAGTTGTGTGTCAGTGGCCCTCCCTCTTAGATTGACGATGCCCAGGCTCACTGGTTTTCAAACTTTGTTTTTGCAACAGAACTCTTTGCTGGAAATTGTTTGTTTGTTTGTTTGTTTGTTTGTTTCGAGGCGGAGTCTTGCTCCGTCGCCCAGGCTGGAGTGCAGTGGCGCAATCTCAGCTTACTGCAACCTCCACCTCCTGGGTGAAGGTAATTCCCAAGAAGCTGGGATTACAGGTGTGCACCACCACGCCCTGCTAGTTTTTGAAAAGAGATGGAGTTTCTCCATGTTGGCCAGCCTGGTCTCGAATTCCTGACCTAAATTGATCCACCTGCCTCACCCTTCCAAAGAGCTGGAATTACAGGCATGAGCCACCACACCCAGCCCTTTGCTGGAAATCTTAAGGGGAGTTCCCCTATTGATCAGACAGAGCAGAAGTGCTCTGCCTGACTGGGCGTGGGGCCCAGGGCCCAAGGCCCAGCCGTTTGACCTCGCTCTGCCTCCCTTTCTCCCCTAAAAGCATCTCCCTTGCCCTTCTGTCCTTGTAATTAATTCAAGTCTCCACAGAGCACACTGAAAACTTCAGGTCTAGTCTAATTTCCATTTTATAAAAATTGGTGGTAAAAGACACATAGCATAAAACGTAGCATCTTACCCATTTGTAAGTGTGCAGCCTAGTAGTGTTAAGGACACTCCCAGTGTTGTGCAATCTCCAGAATGTTTCATGTTGCAAAACCGAAACTGCACTCGTTAAACAACTCCCCATTCCCCCTCCCCTCAGCCCTTGGCAACCACCAGTGTGCTTCCTTCTGTCTCTGTGAGTCTTGCTATCCTAGTTACCTCCTGGAAGTAGAATCCTACAGTATCTGTCCTTTTGGGACTGGTTTACTTCACTTAGCATCATGTCCTCAAGGTTCATCCAAGTTGTAGCCTGTGTCAGAATTTCCTTCCTCTTTAAGGCAGAATCATATTTCATTGTATGTGTAGACCACATTTTGTTTATCCATTCATCTGCTATGGACACTAGGATTGCTTGCACCTATGGCTGTTGTGAATTAATGCTGCTGTGAACCATAGGTGTGCAAAATGTCTTTTGAGTTCCTGCTTTTAATTCTCTTGGTTACACCCAGAAACGGAAATGCTGCATTATATGGTAATTCCGTGTTTAATTTTTTGAGGAACTGCCATACTGTTTTTCATACCCCGTGCATAATTTTCCTGTCTCATTGTTGATAAAATAGAGGTGACTAAGAGGCTCCAGGAAGAAGTCAGAGCCCTAGAGGAGAGAGAATGGCCTGGAAATGTATTCCCTCCATCTGTCCTAGGTCATGATTTGGGCATCGCTGGCTTCCTCTCCCCAGAGACCAGCTCTTGCTGGATTCCAATGACCTGGTTCCCTCTTTGTGCCCCTTCAGGGCTACCCTCGGGTGACTGCCTCCCATGTTGCTCATCTTGGGTGCCTTAGCATCCCTCAGTGGGTCCCTTGGCTCTGCCCTCACCTCTGTCAATAGTCCTCCATTGGCTGCTCTTCACTGGAAACTTTTGAGCGTGCCATTTGCTACCTGCACGTCCTGACTGATATAATTACTAGCAGGATGACCTTGGGCACGTTGCACAACCTCACTGTACCTCAGTTTCCTTCATCTGTAAACTGCCTCCCTAGGGTTGCTGATGTATGTTGATCTATTACAAAGGACTGAAAACAGCCATGGCACATAGGAAGCCCTTACGTAAGTGTTCACCATTATTTGGATGATTACCATATCCCTATGCAGTGTCCCTCCTAAGACGTAAGGTGCCTTAGGCCTCCAGGGCTCTCCCTTTGGAATGTGAGCCCCTCACAGATTCAGTATCTGATTTCTGGGCTTCGAGGCAAGACAGACATGGCCAAGGGGAGAAAAGCAGTATTGGAAGGATGCTCCCAGACCTATCCACCAAAGTGAGACAAAGCACTGGGTGAACCCTCTTCTCAGTACCAGCTTCACAGAACAGTAAGCAGCTGCAGCGTGGCTTTGGCTTCCGTGCTTACTTAGCAAGTGATCCGTCACAAGTCCTGCCAGCCCCCTTTGGAACTCTGTCACCCTGCTCAGCCATGGACAAGCAGACAGCCACGGATATTATGACAATGCAAGTCCTGGAGGGTTTGCATCTCTGATATGGAGGAGTCAGAGTAATCCTTCCCACTCTCCCCCGAGATGCTTTTCAAGGAGGAGGCCTGCTCTGAGTTCTGAACGTCTGAGTCTTTCACGAAGGAATGTGGAGAGGTCAAGGGGGCTTTGCTTCCCTGCAGAACTGATGACGGCCATCCAGAGGGGGAAAGGCACAAGCAGCCTCCCTCTCTCTCTCTTTCTCTCCCCCTCTCTTTTTGGGTGCAACAGAAACATTGCACTTCCCTTAAGCTTTCTATAGTACATGTTAAGATTCCTCTGCCACACCCAAATTTCAACTTTTCTCCAATATTCTCTTTAACTTAGAATGAGGACTCAGGCCCTAATTGAATTGTCTTTGAATAGTTTTTATTCTGAGCTATGAACTGTATATTCCCTTTATTCACTCAACAGATATTTATTAAATATTTTTGGTTGGGCATGGTGGCTCATGCCTGTAATCCCAGCACTTTGGGAGGCCGAGGCAGGCGATCACGAGATACCCTGACCAACATGGTGAAACCCTGTCTCTACTAAAAATACAAAAATTAGCTGGGCATGGTGGTATGTGCCTGTAATCTCAGCTACTTGGGAGGCTGAGGCAGGAGAATCACTTGAACCTGGGAGGCTGAGGTTGCAGTGAGCCTAGATCATGCCATTGCACTCCAACCTGGGTGACACAGCAAGACTCCAACTCAAAAAAAAATTTTTTTACGTGGCTGGCACTGGGTTCTGTACTGGGAATGTGATGAACAAAGGAGATAAGGACTCTGGCCTCATTTACATTCTAATAGGGAAGACAGCCAAAAGTGAATGAATAAATGAATACGTAAACAGACACAATAGTGGCAAGTTGTAATGAGTGCTGTGAAGGGGAAACACTGAAGGCAGCAAGGACAGCATATGCAAAGGTCCTGTGGCAGAGAGAGAGAAGGGGAGAAGGAGAGAAAGTTACTATACCAAAATAACACCCCAGAGGCAGAGGGAGTTGGAGAGGTGGCCACAGCTGGCCCCACAGGGCCTGGCTGGCTGCAGGAAAGTTTCAGAGTGCTTTTCTGAGTATAATGGGAATCCACTTTCAGGGTTTAGGTAGGAACAATGTGATCTGATGGTGACTGGCTACTGTGCTAATGGGTCTGGGTGACTGATTTGGAGGCGACTGAAGATAACGTCAGCCTGGGCTACCAAGGAGGCAGAGAAGGTTGGAGAGCTTTTCAAGGGAGAATTGAGAGGAGTTCCTGATGGATTGTGATGGAGAGGGAGGGAAGAGAATTTAGACAATGAGAAAAATCCCGGATAATGCCTAGAGCTTTTCACTTTCTCAAACACTCATCCCTTTTCCCTCTTGTTTTGATTAAACACTATCTGTCATTTTCTTTGAACATATAAATATCCCTTGGCGATGGCAAAGTAAAAGCATCAGGCATGATCCTGCACTAGTTTGTGGGCATGGATTCAGTGTGGACTTCTTACTTCAGGGAGTATGTCCCCATGTCACCTTGGGTCTGTGGACCCTGAGAGCAGGCCTCTTGTAATGTAAGAGCTGAGAAGACTTAGAGATAATTAGGTCAGCGTCTTCTCTGCAGAGAGGTTGAGCCACCCAGCTGGTGTCACCCAGCTGGTCAGTGGCAGGGAGCCAGGCTGCACATCTTTGATTTTAACTTACACTCTTGCCAGTGAGATCAGCCCTAGTCAGCCTGTGAAACTGATCGTGTTACCTCCCATTGATTTCCCAAATACCCTGTGTTCCAGGCAGTGCCAAGAACCAGTGAGGAACACTCCGGGCCCAAATATTAGGTAGTAGTCAGAAGAATATTCTGTAACTTTGGAATGCATGTGGTAGGGAACCAAGTGAAAAAATAGGACTTCGTAGTACGAGTTGAGTGTGCAATGCACTTAAGGAGAAGGACTTGGGAGGATTATACTGTGTTTTATTTTTCCTAAATATGTCTCTGATGCAGTTACATGAAAAAAGGAAGCATGCTGTCAGAACCCCAGTTCCCAGTTTAGTTGTCATAATGCTTAAAGGCCAAGGGGTAAGAGCAAATGACTGGAGTTACCAAAACTCCCCTCGAGGAAGGGCAGGTCTGCGTCCTTCTGCAAACATTCATCTAGCCAACGGAACCTGCCATTGTGGAATGGCAAAGGTGGGGACCTGCAGTGCGTGCTGCTGGAAGAAGTTTATAATCAAATGTGTCCATGAGTCCAAGACAGGAGGAGTCAGTGGTGTTCACAGAGGGCTCTTCCATCCCCAGTCATACCCCTTAAAGCAGCACAAAGCAAGCTCCTGTCATCGGGCCCCGAGTGACCACAGGATGTTATGTTGGCCTTTGGCCCTGTGTATTTCCTTCCCTGGCCTTGAGAGGGCTGTGGAGGGCAGATCGACAAGGCAAAGGAAGCTTCGCTCTTTGAAATAGCCATGCTTGCCCCTTCTGGGACCTCCCTCCTGGGTGCACCTCTAATGATACGACCCCTCCTTGTCGAGGGCGGTCTTTTCCGAGGCTCTGTGGCATATGGTGACGATGACATAGGAAGAGCAGCTTATCGTTGAAATTCAGCTTGTGAATTCCAATTCTGTGAAATTGTGGGAATCCTCAGGCCTTTCCCGAACAAGCTCCTGTGCTCTTGGTCTGGTTGCCGCTGGCAGAGTTAGTGTCTCTTAGCTTCTCACTCAGATGGTGCCTTGTTGCCTGGACATGCTATACTCCTTCTTCCCTTTCTTCTCTGCTCGGGAGTGTTTTTGTGGGGCGAGGAGGGCCCTTAAACCCTTCTAGGTGTGGAGCACTAGGAGCCTGGTCATTGTGGGCAGGAAATAGACTATAGATAGGGCCAACAGATCGTTGCCTTTGGCCTTTGTCGCTTGTTTAACCCACTTGAGTGTTTATTAAAAATGTGAGTTAGTTCCCAACATTCACTCTGGATCTAGGCTTCTCCTGGAGCAATAATAGCTGAAGCCAAAAGCGTCTGTGCAGCAGCTAGATGGGGCAGCCCTGCTCCGATGGCCCCATTGCCTACCCAGACTGCTTTCCTCATTAGTACCTCCTGCTTGGCCCTAGCAGGCAGGTGACTTTGGGACCCTGGGTTGGTCTGTACACTGCAGAGTGCTGTCTTGGATCCTGGGGCTCTTATTGACACACAGCTGCTGGCAATTCCCCTTTGGCCCCTGTGCAGGTTACCAAAAGTGACTGCAGCCCAGTTAGCCAGGGCTTTCCCAGTTCCATGTGAGAATTGTTTATCCTCCCAACTAGGTGTTCCAGCGGGGCCGTGGGAGCAGAAGCAGAATTCAGATGCCAGATATATGAATGGAGATAAAATAGAGATTGACTTCTGCATTCCTTGCTCAACTTTCCACGCCCTAATAAAAGTCTGAGCCAGAAAGTGGGTGGAGGCCCTGGCCCTTTGTTACCTGCCCTTTGTTTCGGTGCCATGCCGCTAATGAGTGCCGACCTCCGGGAAGCTTGTTCCCCTCCTGCTTGGCGCGTGAGAATACAACCAGCTGGTCCCTCCACAGTGGGCTCAAATGTGACCCTGTGTAGTGCTCCTGGGAGGTGCATTTGAGCTGTCCTAGAAGGGCTTCCAGAGCTCGAGCTGTCGCCAAGTTTAGAAGTGGCCGCATGTGTGGTGCCAGCCACAGCATCCTATTCCTGCAGATAAGTCTGCAGGCTCTGTGGGAGTGCCGGCATGCACACAGCACCACCTGGGTGGAAAGCAGCAGTCATTGGTTAGGAATTTGGGGATTTTCTAGTCTAAGTGCTCTCCCGAGGAAGTGCAAGTCAGGAGAGGGCCGAATGTACATGAGACTGCAGGAAACATGTGTCCTTGTGCTTTGCTTGCTGCTGATGAGACAGAGGGTTTGTCTACAAGGCTGAAAAGCTTTCAAAATAGTACAGGCAATTGATCAGGGATGCCTGCATGGGCCACTCTGTGGTGCCCTGTGTTTACAGACATGAGGGCTGGGTTTTCCTTCCCTGATAAGAGAAGGCCATCCAAGGAATAGGAGAGCCATGGCACAGGAAGTGGAAAGTCAGTCTGGGATGTAAAGTTGGAAGTCAGGGTCCTTTGGGTCCTGTATCCTGACTAATGACCCCAAAGATACTCTGGGTGGCATGTGCCAGCCTCCTTGCCAAGTGTCTCAGAGCCCACGGAGCACCCTCCATCCTCAATTCCGTTAATAACCTGAGGAACGTGTCACCCATTTAGGAATCAATACTTTGGTTTTTTTATTATTATTTCTGCTTTTTATTATCTTATTTAAATAATAAATAAAATAAATAATAAATAATAAAATTAAATAAAATTTATTATTTTACTATTTTATTATTATTTCTGCTTTATTATTATTATTATTCCCTTTAGGGGAATAATTCCCTCCATTTTTATCCCCGGTGTAAACTTCCCTGCCCTCTGGCAGATGTCATTGTTATCCTTGAGTATTTATGCAGTTCTCATGTCCTTACTGAGTGCTGACCCTCAGCATGCATGTATCTAGGTGTGGTTGGGGTGGGTGCATCAAAAAGGCTAGGCTGTGTGCAGCTGCTTCTGCACACAGATGACTCTGACACACACACAAATTGGCACAGAGAGAGACTGGCGCTGGGGGGAAGGATGTGACCCATAGGACCATACTGTCTGCCTGGGTTCAAATCCTGGCTCCACCATTTCCTGGCTGCATGATCCGGCACTAGGTTTCTCATCTGTTAGTGGGGATAAGGGTGGTAGTACCTATGCAGAGGGCAGTTGTGAGGAGTAAAAGAGTAACTATATTGTAATCCCAGCACTTTGGGAGGCTGAGACAGGCAAATCGCTTGAGGCCAAGAGTTTGAGACCAGCCTGGCCAACATGACGAAACCCCATCCCTACTAAAAATATAAAAATTAGCCAAGCATGGTGGTATGTACCTGTAATCCTAGTTACTCCGGAGGCTGAGGCACAAGACACACTTCAGCCCAGGAGGTGGAGTTTGCAATGAGTTGAGATCATGCCACTGCACTTCAGCCTGGGCAACAGAGTGAGACTCTGTCCCCCCAAAAGAAGAGTAACTGTAGGTGAATTGCCAGCGTGGTTCTGGGCAGCTGTGAAGCCCTACGAAAGTGTGTTGGTGGTTGCCTTTATTATAGAAGGCAGATGGGCTTGTAGTCCCAGCTACTTGGGAGGTCAAGGCAAGAGGATCACTTGAGGCCTGGAGTTCAAGACCAGCCTGAGCCATATAGTGAGACCCCGGCTTTAATAAATAAATAAATAAGCAAGCAAGCAGGCTGAGCATGGTGCTGCACACCTGTGTTTCCAGCTACTTGGGAGGCTGAGGCAGGAGGATCACCTGAGCCTGGGAGACTGAGGTTGCAGTGAGCCCTGATGGTGCTACTGCCCTCCAGCCTGAGCAACAGAACCAGACCCTGTCTCTAAAAAACAACAACAAAAAGAAGGCAGACTGTGATGGATTCTGTACGAAAGAGATAAATGCCCTGCTGTGGAAATGTAGAGGAGAAAAATCAGTCCTGACAAGGGAGGTTTTTAAGAGAAAGGCAGATTGAAGGTGCCCCTGGGGAAGAAAGTTGTAACAGGCAGAGGAAGCAGCTAGAACCAGGCAGGGCGGCCTGATGGTATGGAGTCTGCGTGCTCGGGGCTGCCTGCTGTGGCCAGAGATTCGGGTGTGTGTACCGTGGGGGGATTGCAGGGCACTGGGGAAGCAGAGATCAGTCTGCAGTGGTGGGTGAAGACAGCCAGTCGTGTTGCACGTGGTGCAGGGGCCCTGGCTGGGCAGGCAGGGGGAGCCCAGCCCTGTCACTGGCCCTTGATCCCAGGCCTTGACCAAATGGGGTCTCTAATCCCCAAGGGTCCCGGCGGGGTATGGGGAAGGGCAGATGAACCCCTGCAGGGCAATGTTGTGTAGTATGGCAGGCGCACCCCACATGGGTGTGTGATCCTTTGTTTTTTTTTGCTGCAGGCTCCATAATGTCATCCGGTCTTTCTAGCCACCTGAGAATGAGGTTCCTAGTTCTTACCTAATTTCTCTTCAATTTCTCATGCACCGCATCTTCCCACTGTTTATTTAATGTACATGTTGTCTGACTCCATTTGGTTCTGTATTTCACAACCAGTCTGACTGCTCTTGTCCAGGTCATTGCTTTTTGGGGTGAGGGCTGATGTGTTGTTGAAAGTCTTTGGCAATGCTTAATTTTATGGTATGTGCAATGCTAATTCTGCCTTTAGTAATTTGATGACAGAGACTTCTTGGGAAACACAGCCAGGGAGCCACCCTTTACTCCACCAACAGGTAGCTTATATCCAATCTGAGAAAGAAAAAAAAAAAAAAAAAAAAAAAGGAAGTATTTCTCTGGCTTTCACTTCATCTGACAGGTGAGCTGAAGCTATTGTATGTATTCTCTTAGTAAAGTCAGTTCCCACAGTTCCCTAGGGGTGATGTGGCTTTGAGGTAAGAATGAGGTAACAGACTTAAGTGTACATGATTTTATTGAGATAGAATGCACATACCACAAAATTCACCTTTTTAAATTGTAAAGTCCTGTGGTTTTTAGTATATTAACAAGGCAGTACAACCATCACCATTATCTCATTCCACAACATTTCATCATCCCCAGAAGAAACTCCATTAGCAATCCTCTCCCATCCCCTGTTCCCTTACCCTCTGGCCACTGCTTATCCACTTCCTGTCTGTGGATTTGCCTTTTCTGGACATTTAGTATACATGGAATCAGTGCAATACGTGGTGTTTTGTGTCCAATTCTTTCACTTAGCATAATGTTTTCAAGGTTTATTCACTTTATCGATAGTACTGCATTCCTTTTTATGGCTTAATAATAATTCATTGTATGGCTGTAACAGATTTTGTTTATTCATCGGTCAGTGAACATTTGGGTTATTTCCACTTTTTGGCTAATATGAATAACGCTCCTCTGATCACTTGTGTATAATTTTCTTTGTTTTTCTTTTTTTTTTTTTTTTTTGAGACGGAGTCTCACTTTGTCACCCAGGCTGGAGTGCAGTGGCACAATCTCTGCTCACTGCAACCTCTGCTGCCTGGTTTCAAGCAATTCTCCTGCCTCTGCCTCCCAAGTAGTGGGGATTAAGGCATGTACCACCACACCTGGCTTATTTTTGTGTTTTTGGTAGAGATGGGGTTTCACCATGTTGGCCAGGTTGGTCTTGAACTCCTGACCTCAAGTGATCTGCCTGCCTTGGCCTCCCGAAGTGTTGGGATTATAGGCGTGAGCCACCGCGCCCGGCCTTGTGTATAATTTTCTGTGTGGACATGCATTTTCGATTCTCTTGTGTATATATTGAGAAGTGGAACGGCTGGGTCGTGTTGTAAGTCTAGGTTTAACATTTTGAGGAACTGCCAAACTGTCTTCCAAAGCGACTGCACTATTTTATATTTCCACCAGTAATGTGGATTCCTCACAGCCTTGCCAACACTTATTATTGTCTCTGATTGTAGGCATGCTAATAGGTGTGAAGTGGTTTTGATTTGCATTTTTCTTTTTTTTTTTTTTTTTTTGAGATGGGGTCTCACTGTCGCCCAGGCTGGAGTGCAGTGGCGCGATCTCGGCTCACTGCAAGCTCTGCCCCCTGGGCTTCACGCCATTCTCCTGCCTCAGCCTCCCGCGTAGCTGGGATTACAAGTGCCTGCCACCTCGCCCGGCTAATTTTTTGTATTTTTTTTTTTTTTTTTTTTAGTAGAGATGGGGTTTCGCCGTGTTAGCCAGGATGGTTTCGATCTCCTGACCTCATGATCCGCCCGCCTCGGCCTCCCAAAGTGCTGGGATTACAGGCGTGAGCCACCGCGCCCGGCCTGATTTGCATTTTTCTAATGACTAATGATGTTAAGCATCATTTCATGTGCTTATCAGCTATTTGTATATGACCTTTTTGATAAATGCCTGTTCACATCCTTTGCCTGTTTTTAAATTATTAGTTTTTTAATTGTTGAGTTGTAAGAGGTCTTTGTATTTTCTGGATACTAGACCAGATCTATCATTTGCAAATGTTTTCTCTCATTCTGTGGGTTGCCTGAAGTATACATTCAAACTAGTACCTTTCACTAGAATATTATGCTCTTGGTCAGCCACAAAGGGTAGTGCTCTGAAACTCTACCAAAGAACAGTTGGATCTTTGCATCACCAGCACCTGGGTGAGCACCTGGCATAAAGTAGGAACCAGTGATTTGAGTAAATAAATGAATGTTTCTGTTTGCCACCTTTTGAGAGTAAAAATGGATGTGGTAAGGTAGACAGAAATGGATAATGAATTGCTGAGCCAGACCACAGAGGCAAAGATGCAAGATTGCATGCTAAAGCACCTTGTATCTGGTTATGATGTTCAAGATCAATGAAAGACTGGAGTGCAGATCAGGGATTGCACCTGTGTTTCTGATGCAGTAAATATACTCTTCCGAAATCAATAGGGTGACTCTGCAGAGCCCTGTAAACATGGTGTAATTACTGTGCTGAGAATTACAGTTGTCACATATCGATTCTGTCTTCTCAGCAGGTATTCATACATTTCCTCCTGCCCCTAGTGCCACTCTGCCCCATCTCCAAAGTCTAATTCCCATTGACCTCATCACACTGCTGTGTCCAGGAGGGAAGAAGGGATGTAACGTAGTGAGGAGACTTCAGCTGTACCTTCACCTTGGTTAGGAAGAGGCAGCTGAGTGAGTCACAGATTTAGGGACAAGGTGGGGCAAAGTTGCACTGAAAATTAGATCAAAGAATCCCAAGAAGTAGATAGGCATCAACCTCAGTGGAAGCTGCCTCGGGAAATAACTTGCTCAAAGAAGGATTTCTCATTCTGCAGATTCGACTAGGAGGGAGGCTTCCTTAATCCTGGAAACAGGGCCCAGGTCATCCCTGCAGAGGAAACATCTATATATAACGTGGCTAACGTAAGATGAACTGTCATCTTAGAAAACATCATTCACTGACTCACTCATTCGCTCATTCATTTGCTCACTCGTTTGTTCTAACCTTCACTGAATAGACACTTGCGTTCTTGGTGTGTTTCAGGAGGGAACTATGCTATGGCTGGGGCGATGAGTGAAGTATAGCCTCTGCCCTCGAGGAGCTTGTGTTCTCCTGGGAGACACAGGCAGTGAGGCTAGAATGCAGAGATGAACCAGAGGTGGTGAATGCAGTGGGGGGAGGAATGGGGTCAGGCCTCTTGGGGAGGCCTAGGAGGGCCCCCCACGGGAAGGGAGAGCCTGCCAGGAGGAGTAGGTGTTTGTCAGGCAGACCGGGTGTGCCAGGCAGAGGGGTGCCACTCATGTTGGGGCCTGCACTCACAGAACTACAGGGCGTGGAAGGGAACTGCGGGAAGCCTGGTATGATGGAGGCAGTTGGCTGCCACCCAGGAGTGGGGAAAGTGAGGTTGGCAGTGGGAATTTCCCACCTCTGTTTACCTCTGCTTTAAGGGCGTGGGGCTGGCAGGAGATTCCGGAGGGAGCATCCCAGGCTCTGAGGGTTGGTCTCAAGGTGGGTGGGAACACTTCCCACACTGCTGTGAGTCTGGGCTGATTGCCCTGCTCCTGTATCCGAACACCCGGCTCCATCCAACAATGTCTTGTGTTGATTCGTCTTTGGAACTGTATCTTCCTTCTGAGGTGGAGGGTGGGAATGGATTGATTGGAACAGTGAATGGTTCTCAAACTTTTCATTCTCAGGACTCTTACAGATACTGAGGAACTCCACAGATCTTGTTTTTAAATAGGGGTATGTGTATGGATATTTACTGTATTAGAAATTAAAACTAAGGATACATGTCTTCACACAGCATGTAGAAACCGCCACTCATGAGGGAAAGATTGAGAAAGGCACATACAGTCTTAGTATTGCTGTGAAGATAGTTTTGACCTCCTAGACTTCTCCACTCAAGGGTGTTAGAGACAGACCCCTGGGGGTTTCTGAACCACACACTGAGAACTGCATTGGATTAGAAGCTATGCAGGTGCCTCTACATTCTCACTTGTCCCTGAGCCCTTTGTGAGTTTCTCAGGATAAACCATCCACCCGTGGAAGTGACAGATCCTGAATGCTGTCTGCAGGACAGACACTGTGCTAAGCTTCAGCCAGGCAGGGGCAGGCGGGTGCTGCACAGAGTGAGGCAGACAGAATCCTGCCCTCTGCAGTTTCCAGGGGCCCAACATTCAATAAATTGTTGCAGAAGCAAATATTTACCTCACCACTGGGAGAGGGCTGTGTGGGAGAGTGATGAACAGCCTACCTGGTCAGGTGCCCTGCAGGCTTCCCTAAGAAGTGAATCCAGGCGCAGACAGAAGAGGAAGTGGGAGTTGGTGGGGAAAAGGAAGAGGCAGTTGGCCGGGAAGAGCGTTGCAGGTCCAGGAAGTGGCCTGTGTATGATTTTTATCAGGGTGGAGCCCCTGTGGTTAGAGCCCAATGAGTGAGGGGGGTAGAGATAGGGAGAGGGGTTGACCTGCAAAGCACCCTCCACTTCCTCTTTCCTTCTCCAACAGCAAGCATCAGAGGGGAAGGAGTCCATCACTGGCCTAGACACCATACCCTGAACCGCCCTCTGTGGGCCCCCGCTGCTCTCTGCCACTGCCCAAGGGCTGGACAGCACCACCCCTCCTAATTCCTAGGAACTAGGCCCTTCTTGGCTCTGTGCCCTGAGCCATGTTCTCCTCTCAGCCTTGGGCTCTGATCAGATACTCAGTTGTCTCCCTTCTCTGCTTCCCTCACTTGTCAGGGTCACCTTGTTGTCCTCTGCCTCCTATTGTATATATCCCTTTCATAAGAATAATAGCCCATCCTCACACTATGAGCTACTATTGCAAGTGCTCCACAAACATTCCCTCCTTCAGTCTTCACCGCACCCCTGTGGGCTTGGTCCTGTTGTCATTCTCTGCTTCCATGTGAAGAAACTGAAGCCCAGAGAAGTTAAACACCTCACACAAGGCCACATAGCCAAGATGTGGTAGGGTTGGGATTTGTACCCAGGCCAACAGGCTTCCATCTAGATTCTTAACCACTATGCTGGGCTGCTTTTCATTCTGTGTCATTTTCTTTTTCTTTTTTTTTTTTTTTGAAATAGAGTCTCGCTCTGTCACCCAGGCTAGAGTGCAATGGCGTGGTTTCAGCTCACTACAACCTCCACCTCCCGGGTTCAACCGATTCTCCTGTCTCAGCCTCTCTAGTAGCTGGGACTATAGGCGTGTGCCACCACACCCAGCCAAGTTTTGTATTTTTAGTAGAGACGGGGTTTCACTATGTTGGCCAGGCTGGTCTCGAACTCCTGACCTCAAGTAATCCACCACCCCAGCCTCCCAAAATGCTGGGATTACAGGCATGAGCCGCCGCGCCCAGCCCATTCTATGTCATTTTCTTTCCAGCTCTGGACCACGTGTTTGTATCCCCAGGCTAAACACGTAGTAGGAGCTCATTAGAAATTTGACACATGAATTCATTTTCGTATTCCCTCTTCCTGGTCATCATGTCTTGTGCATATACCCTTAATAAAGAAACAAGTAATTGGACCAATAAGCCAAACAAACAGCAGTGACTGCCACGTATTAGCGTGTTTGGAATCTGTAATTACCAGCTTTCTTTAGGGCAGAGGTGTGAGTTCATAATGCCTAGACAGGTTCTAAAACCATCCTGGTCCCTGGTGAGTATGCCAACAGAAGGTATTGTTTTTACTATTATTACTATTATTAAAAGCAAAAGCCTCTTGGGATGTGTACTTTCCAAGCCCAGGGCTGGGGCTGTTGGTTCCCAGCAAGGACAAGATGAGGAGGGAGTGATTCTCAAGGCAGTGATCAGAAGGCCCGTCCCCTGGGCGTGCACTGGGGTCAGAGACCAGCTTTTGGAAAAGGAAAATGAGCTAAGGTCTGGCTATTGTAATTCCCTTATCTCTGACTTCCTGCTGAGGCTGGTTGGTTTCTGGTGCTGTACAGAATTCCCTGGTGGCTTCTCAGCAGCAGGCCTGAGACCCAGAACCAGTGATCATGTTTGTGGGCAAATGATTGAGGAGGATTTGATGCAAAATGGGCCCTGAGTGTTGGGGATGAAAAGTGACTCTCAGTTGTGCTACTTTTTACCACTTCTGGGCAGCCTCAGTTGGCCCGCTCTGTGGGTTTTTCCCTCCAGCTTTGCAGATCTGCAGGCAGATTTATTTGTGAGTGGAGTAAGCGGAATTTTTCAAAGAGAAGCAGTTTGCAAAAGATGAAAAGAAAACAACTTGGGATAAATGGCTCATCTGGCAATGGGAAATGGCCTCTGGCATTGAGAGATCTTTAGCCTTGTCTGAGCAAGCAGAGGGGAATTTGGCTTCTGTATCATCTTAGAGAAAGAACCTTTCTGCCTCCTTGCTGAGGCTAGGCCCTGGGGAGAAACAGCGTAAAACACCCCATACCATTTGAGAATTTAAAAGTTTCTCTGTCCAGTCAACTTTTGTGCCCCTCCTTGTCCAAGCCCCCATGATCTCTGTTCCCTGGACTTGCTGTAGCCTCGCCTTGCCACTCTTTTTTTTTTTTTTTTTTTTTTTTTTTTGCGATGGATTCTCGCTTTGTCACCCAGGCTGGAGTGCAGTGATGCAATCTCAGCTCACTGCAGCCTCCGCCTCCTGGGTTCAAGCGAATCTTCTGCCTCAGCCTCCCAAGGTTGGGACTATCGGCGCGCGCCACCATGCCCAGCTAATTTTTATATATATTTTTTTAGTAGAGACGAGGTTTCACTGTGTTGGCCAGGCTGGTCTCAAACCCCTGACCTCAGATGATCCACTGGCTGGGATGACAGGCATGAACCACCGGACCTGGCTGCCTCCTTGACTTCTGCCTGAGAACCCTTCTGTCTCCTCTGTAGATTTCAGCCACCAATGTGGTCTCAAAAGTACAGGGCGAATCCATTCCCGTCACACCTGCAATCAAAGCCTCCGGTGCTTCACTCAGAGTGAAAGCTCATCTTCCTGTGGCCCATGAGGCCTGTGTTATGGAGTCAGTCTGCCTTCCCCACCTTCTTTCCTGTTGGCACCTTCTTGCTTTCTCAGCTGCGGCCACACTGGCTCTGTTGTTCCTCACATGGATCAAGCTCAGTTCCCACCTCAGGGCCTTTGCATTTTACTGTTCCCTCTACCTGGATCACTTTCCCCAGATATCTTCCTGGCTCTCCTTCATTTGGTTCAGGGCTTTGCTCAGACATTACCTTATCAGAAAGGCCCTTGCTGTTGGCCTTATGTAAAGTCGTATCCCCGTTGTCATGCCTGTACTCTGTGTCCCCCATACTCAGCTTTATTTTTCTCCATAGAACTTAGCCCCACCAGAGGTAGTATTAATACATGCTTCATTAATTAGATATATAGTTTCTGTCCCACTACACCAAAATGTAAGCACCATAAAGACAAGGACTTCATTCAGTTCAGTGCTATATTCCCAGTGCATAAAGCATGGCCTGGCACATAACAGGTACCCACCAGGTCTTTGTCATATGAATGAAAGGTAACGACTGAGTCTCCATATACATTTGATTCATGAACAACATGGGTTTGAACTTCATGGACCCGCCTCTATGCAGATTTTTTTCAGTAAATATATTGGGAAAATTTTTTGGAGATTTGCAACAATCTGAGAAAACTTGCAGATGAATTATGTAGCCTAGGAGTATTGAAAAACTTAAGAAATTTAGGTATATCATGTATACATAGAATATATGTTGATACTAGTCTAAGTATTAATTGACTGTTTATGTTATTGGTGAGGCTTCCAATTATCACTATTAGTAGTTAAGTTTTTGAGGAGTCAAAATTTATAGTCAGATGTTTTACTGTGTGTGTTGGGGTGGAGGGTGACCCTGTCCCCTGTGTTATTCAAGGATCAACCGTACTTCATTTTGTATTCATCCACCACGTGTCTGGATCCCACACTCACTCAGCATTTCTGCATTTGATGTCATGGAGCAAAGATGGGCACTGGATTTGGGCAGCCCTGCATTTGAATGTTGCCTCTCCCAGTTCCCAGTCGGGTAATGCTGGGCAAATTAACTTCCTGTCTGATCCTTCATTTCTTCACTTGCAGAATGGAGGGCAAACGCCCCACCTTGCAGGCTGTTGGAGGAATGGAGGTTTGGGTGCTCAGTACTTATTAGCCCTTATACTACATTAATTTGGTGTTAGGCAAACAGAGGAAAGCCTTCTTAAAAAACAGCTTTACCAAGATAAAATTCATATACTATAAAATTTTCCCCAGTGAAATTAAAACCACAATGATATAGATACCACCTTACTTCTGCAAGAATGGCCATAATTAAAAAGTCAAAAAACAATAAATGTTGGCTTGGATGTGGTGAAAAGGGGACACTCTCCCACCGCTAGTGGGAATGTAAGTTAGTACAGCCACTGTGGAAAACAGTATTCAGATTCCTTAAAGACCTAAAAGGAGAACTACCGTTCAATCCAGCAATCCCACTACTTGGTATCTACCCAAAGGAAAAGAAATCATTATCTGGAAAAGACACATGCACACACATGTTTATAGCAGCACAACTTACAACGGCAAGGATATGGAACCAACCTAAGTGCCCCTCCACCAAGGAGTGGATAAAGGAAATGTGGCATATATGCACCATGGAATACTACTCAACCATAAAAAGGAACGAAATAACGTATTTTGCACCAACTTGGATGGAGCTGGAGGCTGTTATTCTAAGGGAAGTAGCCCAGGAATGGAAAACCAAGTACCGTACGTTCTCACTTATACGTGGGAGGGAGCTAAGCTATGAGGACACAAAGGCATACAGAGAGATCTAGTGGACTCTGGGGACTTGGGAGTTGGGGAGGTTGGAAGGCGGGTGAGGGATAAAAGACAACATACTGGGTACAGTGAACACTGCTCAGGTGATGGGTGCACCAAAATCTCAGAATTGACCACTAAAGAACTCATTTATGTAGTGAAAAACCACTGGTACTCCAAAAACGATTGAAATTTTAAAAAAGAAAATTATAGGCTGGGCGCAGTGGCTCACACCTGTAATCCCAGCACTTCGGGAGTCTGAGGCGGGCGGATCACCTGATGTTGGGAATTTGAGACAAGACTGGCCAGCATGGTGAAACCCCATCTCTACTAAAAATACAAAAAAATTAGCTGGGTGTGGTGGTGGGCACCCGTAATCCCAGGAAACTGAGGCAGGAGAATCGCTTGAACCTGGGAAGAGGAGGTTGCAGTGAGCTGAGATCACACCACTGCACTCCAGCCTGGGCAACAAGAGTGAGACTCCGTCTCAAAAAAAAAAAAAAGAAAGTTATAAAAAATATACACAGTTCAGTTGTTTAGTGTATTCACAGAGTTGTGCAACCATTAGCACAATTCAATTTTAAAACATTTTCATCACCCCTAAAATGCAACCTCTTACTCCTTAGCAGTCACTTGCGTTATTCCCTCCCTGGCAGGTGCTGCCAAACACTGATTTACTTTCTGTGTCTATTTGATTTGCCCATTCTTAACATTTCATGTAAAGAGAATCATACAATGTGTGGCCTTTTTTTGTTTGCTTGTTTTGCGATGGAGTCTCACTCTGTCATCCAGGCTGGAGTGCAGTGGCACAATCTCGGCTCACTGCAACCTCCGCCTCCTGGGTTCAAGCGATTCTTCTGCCTTAGCCTCCCGAGTAGCTGGGACTATAGGCACGTGCCACCATGCCCAACTAATTTTTTGTATTTTTAGTAGAGACGGAGTTTCACGATGTTAGCCAGGATGGTCTCCATCTCCTGACCTCGTGATCTGCTGAGATTACAGGCGTGAGCCACCGTGCCCGGCCTTATGTGGCCTTTTATGACTGCCTTCGTTCACCACCGTGATGTTTGTAAGGTCTATCCATGTTGTAATGGGTATGGAGACACCACATTTTGTTCAGTCACCCACTGATGGACATTTGGGTTGTTCCCACTTTTTCACTGTGAAGAATAATTCTGCTCTGAAGGTTTGTATACACATTTGGTGTGGACGAGGAAACCTCTTATTGGATACATCCAAGCCAGTTCTGGGATGCCTTCTGTCTGTGGTGTCCCAGATCGTCCTGTAGCTCCTAAACTCGTTCCTTTCAAATTAACAACATATTTTGAGAGAGCTATTTTACTTATCTCAGCAGACATTCTTTTGATACAGGATTAATTTATTATTTTCTCACTATTTCATATGACTAGCTGGTTATTCACTTGATTTTGCCACCTGCAGTACCCCTTCTTAGCTCATCCTACAGGTTATCTCTTAGCCAAAATGCTTGGGATGAGAAGTGTTTCAGACGTTGGATTTTTTCAGAATTTTGAATATTTGCATTATATATACTCACTTACCAGTTGAGCACCCCAAATCCAAAAATCCAAAATCTGAAATGCTCCAATGACCATTTCCTTTGAGTGTCGTGTCAGCACTCAAAAGGATTTGTATTTTGGATATCAGATTTTTGGATTAGAAATGCTCCACCCCGTAGCCTGATGTTCCTGATGCCTCTGTCAGACCATAGTCTGCTCAGCCATGCGGCTTTATTTTACTCCCCTCTGAGGATATTACTCTCTCCCTTGAGTGGCCCTTTTCTGAATGAAATTTGCCATTCTGCTCCGAGAGGACCCTTGACTTTAAGCAGACTTGTCTGAAATGTGATTTTTGAATACTTAGTTTATCTCATTCTAGTCAATCTCTTTATCTCCTAATTGCATTATCCATTATCCCAGTAGAATTACAAAGCATTTGTAGAAGATTCATTAAGTCTTGGCTGCCTGCTGGCAAGGATGTGATAACAAAGGCGTAGTCAGGACTGCCTTGGCAAGTACTTGTGTTTGAACTTCTGAGGCTTTCTCTTCCCATTTTCCTAAAGGAAGGCCTGATTTTCCTGATTTTGTCTGAAGGGCATAGGCAATAGCGGCGTGTCGTCTTGAAGGAGAGGGAAGAATGGTGGGGCAGAAGACCAGCTCTCTGGTTCTACTCTGAGGAAAGGAAAATAAGGGCATATGTCAGGCAATGAGGTTGATTAGAAACATCTCAGTCCAAGGTATGTGGGATTCCAGAGATGAGTCATATCTCACACTCATAGAGCACTTTTCAGTGTATTTTCACCTACAGTGTATTGCAAATCCTACCTCAGGGCCTTTGCACTTGCTCTCTGGCTTCATTCAGGCCCCTGCTTGTGGGTCTTCCCATCAGAGAGGCCTTCCCTGAATACCCTTCCCCTACTCATCTGCCACCTTTACTCTTGGTCCCCTTACTTGGCTTTGTTTTTCTTCACTTATTGCCATCTAGCATAAAATACATTTATTTATTTATTGTCATTCCTCACCAGAACGCCAGCTCTATGACAGCGACCCATTCACTGTTACATGTTTAAAGCTTGAGATGATTCTCAGAACATGGAAGGGACCCAGCACATGTGTACTGAATGAATGAATGCATTTGATTTTATGAAAACCCTGGGACAGAGGTATTGTAATTCCCATCATGTAGGGAGGAAACCTGAACTCAGAGGACTTGGGAGAATTATTCAAGGTCACAAGGTAGTCGCTGCTGAGCCCAGAAGTTGAGCTCAGCTCTTCAGGGTCCTGGTGCAGCCATCTCAGGCTCGCAGGGCCCAAGAACAAACTCTGGAGGTCATACAGACAGGCTCAGAAGATGCCACACACTGCAGTGGGAGGTAGCATATGAGGTAGTGACTGGAGTGGATATTTTAAGAATTACAGAGTGGCCGTTCACAGTGGCTCACGCCTATAATCCCAGCACTTTGGGAGGCCAAGGCAGATGGATCACCTGAGGTCAGGAATTCGAGACCAACCTGACCAACATGGAGAAACCCCATCTTTACTAAAAATACAAAATTAGCCAGGCATGGTGGCGCATGCCTGTGATCCCAGCTACTCTGGAGGCTGAGGCAGGAAAATCACTTGAACCCAGGAGACGGAGGTTGCGGTGAACCGAGATCGCGCCATTGTACTCCAGCCTGGGCAACAAGAGCGAAACTCTGTCTCAAAAAAAAAAAAAAAAAAAAAAAAAGAATTAAAGAGCAAGGATTTCCTGTGGCCTGAGAAAGAAAACAGGAAACAACTGAAAGCTGGCCAAACAGCAATGGGAGAGACTTGGTGCTGAGGAGGGAAGGGCGAGTCGGGGAAGAAGGAGAGAATGAGAGGTGGAAATGGCTGTGGAAGGTCTTAAGCCCAACGGAGAGCCCAGCAGTGATGTTTTAGGAGCCTCGTGGTGATCTCAGGCTGTCCGGTGCACCCCATCCCCAGCAGCACGCCAGATGCTTTGTTCCCGGACCAAACCGAGGGTCGTCGGGCTGCTTATTTTCACGACCCAATAACAAGATGCAGATGAACTGGGAAAGGGGAGAGTTTATTTCTGTAGCCGGGTACAGGGAGAAGGCCTGGAAAATATCGCCAGAGCAACTCAAAATTACAAAGTTTTCCAGAGCTTATATACTTTGTAAGCTATATGTCTGTGTGTAAGTGTGCATTCATCTAAAGACATAAGTGATTAACTTCTTCCAATCTGTAACTAAGATCTGATTCCTGAAGACCTTCCTCTGGAGCCTCAGTAAATTTACTTAATCTAAATGGGTCCGGGTGCTGGGGGTGATTACCCTTGCCTCCTGCTCAATAAATCATGGAGGTTTGGGGAGTTCCTTCAGACCCCCAATACACCTGTTTAATCCTAAATAGGTCCTCTTAAGAATTCCTTTGTTATCTTGTCATGCTTCAAGGCCCAGGAAAGGCCTAGGCAAGACGCATGGTGGGCTTTTGTTAAATTCCAGCCTTTGTGTATGGGCACTGGCTCTTTCTGCTTTTAATATTTAACTTCACCAGTCAGTCAGTGCTGAGACAGTTATTATGGAGGCTACCCTGTTCAGCTGTTAGGGAGACCAGGCCTGCCACAGTTTCTCTCTAGAGAGGGTTTAACTCTTGGAGGGGCAGCAGCCTGGGGCTGATTAACTCCTGAATGTTGTGCTAAGAGAGAAAGAGGTGTGGGTAGTGAGAACCAATGCCCCATGTCATACTTCATCTGATTGGATCACACCATGGAATTTTATTGCAGTAGATATTACTTGTATTGTGTCCGGAACTGGTTCCTTCCAGTGGGTTCTTGGTTTCGCTGACTTCAATAATGAAGCCATGGGCCCTCGCGGTGAGTGTTATACAGTTCTTAAAGTTGGTGCATCCAGAGTTTGTTCCTTCAGATGTTCAGATGTGTCCGGAGTTTCTTCCTTTTGGTGGGTTCGTGGTCTCGCTGACTTCAGGAGTGAAGCGGCAGACCTTCGCAGTGAGTGTTACAGCTCTTAAAGGTGGCGTGTCCAGAGGTGTTTGTTCCTCTCAGTGGGTTCATGGTCTCGCTGACTTTGGGAGTCACGCCGCAGACCTTCACAGTGAGTGTTACAGATCATAAAGGTAGTGTGGACCCAAAGAGTGAGCAGCAGCAAGATTTATTGTGAAGAGCTAAAGAACAGAGCTTCCACAGCGTGGAAGGGGACCCAAGCCGGTTGTCGCTGCTAGCTCCGGTGGCCAGCTTTTATTGCCTTATTTGGCCCCGCCCACATCCTGCTGATTGGTCCATTTTACAGAGTGCTGATTGGTCCATTTTACAGAGTGCTATTTGGTGCATTCACAATCCTTTAGCTAGACACAGAGCACTGATAGGTGCATTTACAGTCCTTTAGCTAGACACAAAAGTTCTCTAAGTCCCCACCCGAGCCAGAAGCTCAGCTGGCTTCACCTGTCAGTATGGATGGGGAACCTACTTGTTTTCAGTTTATGAAAGTAGGTTTTCAGGAAAAGCAAACCTGTGGTAGAAACTCACTGGAAATTTTAGACTTACCTGGAATGTTCCATTAATCACAAGACTTCTGTGTGATTGCTCAGAGCTCTAAAAGTAGATACAATGGCTTTGTCATCTGTAATTTTTTTTTTTTTTTTGGTCATTTTTAGGTGAAATATTTAATAGTGCTTTATACTTTCTACCCATTTAAGGGCATGGTAAATGTATTTGTTGGACTGACAGCTACTGCAAGAAGCAAACCCTCACATGCATCATTACTTATAATTTTTTATGCTCAGGTGAATCCAGAACAGGCTTTACTAATATGTGGGCAGCTCTGTATAGTAGCTCTTGCCATGTTAGTGTTGCTGTATTCAGTTCCTCCCATTCAAGGTTGCTGTGCTTGTCGGCATCAAGCAGGAGGAGAAAAGACCCTGGTGGAAGGGGCCTGGGAAGTCTTGGAGACCAGGCCGGAAGTGGCACCTCATTGGCCACAGCTCCATCCCATCTCTGGTAGAAAAAGAGAGTTGAGCAGTGTGTTGGGAAGAAACAGAAGCAAGCTTAGTACTATCATCATTTAAAATTAGATAGTTTTTTTTTTTTTAATGTACTTTGAGTATGTTCTGGAAAGTTATTTCCTTGGACACCCCCCTTTTGCGATGAAGAAGTGGCAGCTCACAGAATTGAGTGACTTGCTCAGGGTCACAGAGCGTCAGGTGACAGTGTGTGGTCTGGAATCCAGGCCTTATCCATTACCTTGTCTCATACTTTGTCTTTCCACAAGTTTTTGAGTGTGGCCAGCAGTCCTACCTCTAGACTTTTCCACGTGTGCCATGCCAGCTTTGGAGGATTACAGTCATCACCACCATCTGAAGAGGTACTGGGGACCTCAGCTCCCCCATGACAGCAAACAGACCCAGGGAGAGGGGGCTGTGGGGATACTCAGTGGATGATGAGGGTTTTCCGAATCTTTTGGGAAGGGGAAGAGGTATACATTAAAATTGAGTGCCCGAGAGAACAGAGGAATTGGAGGGAAGACACACGATTAAAGAGAAGCACATATGCGGACCTCTCTCCCACCACCAGCATCCCAGTGCTTGGGAAACCCAAAGCCAAGCCCTGGCTCCTCAGGGATCCCCAAAGGAAACACTTATCCCCTGGATGTTTGGATATCCCATCATGATTTAGAGGCCCGAGATCCTGCTCAAATCCCTGGATTCTGTGTGGTACTGAAGAAGGACTTTTAAAACTAGCCCTGACAGGTCCAAATAAATATCCTCCATTGTGAGAAACAATCTCGTTTGGGCCTCTGAGGCTGTCTAAAAATATCCTTCATTGACTGTTCACTTTAGAATCCAGGACTGAGACTCCCACCCCACCCCCAACTTCCCTTCCCTTTTGTTTTTCTATGTTGCCTGCTCATCCTTCCTCCTCTCACCAGCCTGGCCTCGCCTAGAGTGTGGGAGTTGGCAGGCCTTGCCTACGGGAGGGTTTTGTTGAGAGGGACCAAGTCCAAAAGGAATCTTTTGTCTACAGGTGCACTTGGATTGTGGGCAGTTAGCAGGGTGTGTGTGTGTGTGTGTGTGTGTGTGTGTGGAGGGAAATTCTTAGGAGTGAGTGTGGGTGTGCACACCTGCTCTAAATTGCTTCTATGCCAGAATGTACTCCTGGAGGGATCAGGAAGGAGTAAGCCCTTAGTCAATTGAGCCAGTCCAGCCCTGAGGACTTTGGTTCCAGCTCCTTGCTTTCATTGAAGGGAGGAGAGAAACTCAAATAGGAGCCCTCATGGAGATTGTGTGAAGCTTTCTGAATTTGGTGTCATTTTCTGCAATTTTGTTAAGAATCGGTGTATTTCATCCCCTCCTGGTTCATTCCATGAGTCATCCAGTAGGCATCAGAGCCTTGTCATTTTGGCAGCCGCAGGGCATTTGTGCCCAGCTAATTATGGGCAGCTCTGATCTGAAGTAACAAGGTTGAGTCGAGATAGGTTGAGAAATGACCCAGACAGAAACAGGGGCCTGGGCTGGCAGCCCCAGCCACACCGTAACTGCACCCGTGGCTCAGATGAGGTCAGGACATTTTTGCTTTGTGACAGATTTGGGACGCAGAGAAAAGAGTTCAGGCTTTGTACTGACTGAGACCAGCACTGACACCAGTGCAGACAAAGAGGTTTGTAGCCAGGGGAGTAGAGGGACGGGCAGCTCAGATTTTAGCTGAGGATGATTCTCATGGCCTGTGTACAAGTTCCCACTAACGTATCATCAGTACCAGCATCTCTGAGGAAGATGTATTTCCCACTGTGCACAATGCAACATCACTCTGTCCCCAGGGTACATGGGACAGAAAAATCCCTGTTAGAACTGGGCACAAAACTGCAGTTCTGAACATTTCAGGATATGACCCTTTCAGGATACTGTGTCTAGCACCCAAATTTTGAGGACTCAAGTTTTCATTAAAGCAACAGGCAGTGATGATGATGTGCTTTCCTATTGCAAATTGTAGGAACATTTAATTAAATGGGACCCTTAGGAGCAGTAACCATTCTCAGATCCCAATTAACCTGGTGTATTAGAATGTCTCAGCAGTGGAAGGAATTCATGCCTGGGCTTTGGTGATGCTTCTCAAACACAGCATCTGGCACTGTTCATGGAAAAAGGTGATTTCAACTTGAAGCAGAAAGATAAGGTGGCGCTTTGTAAAATGTAAAAAAGTCTAACCCTAGCTTCTGCAGAGAGCTGGGCTGCTGCACCAATTATGTTGTATGGCATTTTACTTCCAAAGGGCAGCTTTGGTCATGGAGGAGAAGACAAAAGCATGGTGCAGTTTTTTGGGGATTTTTTTTTTGAACAGCAAGAGAGATGAGATACAATTTGTATTTTTGAACTCTGCTTTCAGATAACTTTATAAAGGGCTTTAAAACTGTCTTTGTAAATGATCCAGAAGAGTTGGGCTCTAAAGAAGTTTTGAAATACCTTTAATCTATTTTTGCTGCTTTTTATCCTTTCTAAAAAACAAAAAGAGTATTAGATAATAGGAAACTATGTCTAAATAAACCCAGTGAGTTGTTACATTTATATTCATTTAAAATATTAAAATGACAAGTTATGTGAGAGGTTTTTAGTTATCAGAGCATGTTGCAGAGGTATAAGAGGAAGCAGAGAGTACCGTTTTCTAGATTAACTGCTCTACACAGAAATGAACAGCAGTATAGATTAATCCATAAGAGTACAAATAACTCCCCCTGCTTGAAGCTTTATATGGTGATCTGTGGTAGAATGTCCCTCCTCTGCTTATGCTTTCCTTTGGCTAATAGTATCATTTGTCTCCCCACCTCTCCTGCAGTACTGAGGTGCTGTTGTGGGGACATAACCCAGAAGCATTGCCACATGATAAAGACAGCACTCGACATATAATAAAAATCAATATGGATAAGACACCTATTACACAGATAATCCCATATGAAATAAATTAAACCTATTTTACAGATGGATTAATTGTTTTGTCCTTGTTCTGTTGACTTCCAGACCTTGTTATCTCTCCTGTTTTCTTGGATCATATTATCTCTCAAATATCAATAGCACAGTTTTTGGCTGTGTTGTTTTCAACCAGCCTACTTTTGGGGGACCACGAGGACATAGTGGCAGGACCAAAGGTCAAGGTCACTTCAGTATTCTCCCAAATCCTGCTGGCACAGGCTCTTTCCCTGTCTGCTTTGTCTGCAGGATTCAGCACCAAGAGCTCTCAAGAGCAAATCCACAGGCAGCTAAATCAAGAAGGTGGCTCTCTTCCCTCCTCTTTGCTTCCCTCTTCCTGCAGAGATGCAAGATGGCTTTGAAATGTCCCTATCTTCCTTCCCTTCTGATTGCCTTATTTGTTCAGTTGCTTCCATCCTGAACATTTTCTAGAGTCCCCTGCCTAATCGCCCTGGAAAGTACTCAGGGGAGCCACTCATGGCCCATCCATCAAAGCACAGTGCATGTCTCCTTTCTCAGACAGAGGACATAATCGTCCATGCCACAGAGGAGAGCGTGTGCCCTGAGTTTCAGTGCAGGATCAGAGACTGGAAAAGTCTGTATGCCCCCTCCCTACCTTACAGTCTTTTACTTCTCCACCTGGGGAAAACAGCAGACGGAGGAGAGGAAAGAGAAGTTTAGCTGGCATCATTAAAATGATACTTTCTAGTCTCCTGTGAGCTTTCTCTCAAGTAGATTCTGCTGAGTTCTGCTTGGATTGGTGAGCACAGAGAGTGAGTCATAGAGTGGCCCTCTAGAATTCTCTAGTGTGTGCTTATTATGCAGCATGGAGGTGTCCTGGCTAGAACAGGGCCTCTAATTTATCATGTCTTCTCTCTAGGTGAGGTAAATAGGGCTCCACAAACCACCGTGGGGACCAATGGCATCAAATTCTGGTGCTAACAAAGGAATTTCCATCACAGACAAGGAGTGAGAAGAAGCCAGGGTAGAAACAAGTGACCCCTGCTTCCATGTGAAGCCTCATTCCCCAGCCCATTCTCCAGACAGACAGAGGGTGCACATGCAGACACACAAGCACAGCCTTCACACGTGTGCTCACACAGGCGCAGTATTTACGGCACTCACAACATGTCCAGCTTCTTCGTGCGCTCACACCAGGCACTGCACTGTCCGTGGTTACCCTTAGGGTGGCGCTGTTTATTGGAGCCTTTTTGCTTGGCACATTGTGGTTCCTATGCATGGAGTCTCCTTTCTCTTTCCCCTACCCAGAGGATCTGGCAAACTCGTGTTGCTCCATGTAGAGTCAGCTCAAAGGTCCCTTCCTCTCAGAAGCCATCTCTGCCTCCACCCACCTCCAGCACAAGGGTTTGCTTCCAGGTCCACGCTGTGTTTAGCACTGTCACCTTGCATCATTTTTTGGTGTGATTGTATGTGTTGTACATACACCTGTGTCCCCGCTACACACTTTGAGAGGTAAAGCTCATCTTTTCATTGTATATAGCACATGCGTAGAAATATGTGCCTGGCACATAAAGGCAGTTAGTAGACATTCGTTGAATGAGTGAGTGAATAAATCCTTTTTTGGGGGTAGGAGTGGTGCAGAATATCTGACTACTACATGTGAATACTAAGAACTAATTGTTGTTGTGGAGTAAAATTTCTTGTGTTTGTATATGTGTGTGTGTGTGTGTGTGTGTGTATATATATATATATATATATATATATATATATATATATTCTTTTCTTTTTGAGATGAAGTCTCACTCTGTTGCCCAGGCTGGATTGCAGTGGCGCAATGTCGGCTTACTGCAACCTCCACCTCCCAGGTTCAAGTGATTCTCCTGCCTCAGTTTCCCAAATAGCTTGGGTTACAGGTACGTGCCACCACGCCTGGCTAATTTTTGTATTTTTAATAAAGTCGGGGGTTTCTCCATGTTGGCCAGGCTGGTCTCAAACTCCTGACCTTAGGTGATCCACCCACCTTGGCCTCCCAAAGTGCTGGGATTACAGGCATGAACCACAGTGCCTGGCCTCTTGTTATAATTATTGTTCTCTTTCTATCAAAAACATTACCAAAATGTACTTTTACTTCATAACACTCATAAGACTCAATCTGTAGAATTCCTTTTCTGGTAGAAGCGCTCCCTCATTGGACCTGGCATCTTACGGACTCACCCTTACATTCTCCCAAGAGAAGTCCCCGTTCTTCAATGGAGGAGATCTAGCTATGTCTACAGGTTTCCTGGTGGCGGGGGCTGGTCACAGACCTAGATTGAGTTGCAGGGGAGTTGGGCAGGGTGAGCCCTTTGAATTGCTGGGTAGAAGAGAATTTGACCTGGGCGCAGTCGTCAGTTTGGACTCTAACTTCCTAGCTAGTTCTGTGTGTGTCAGAATCCTCCAGCATGACATTTGCCATGACAAACAAGGGAGTGTAGTATTTTTTCCCTTCAGCTAAATGTTAAAAGGCAAAAAGGCTATTTCTGCTCACCCAGAAAAACATTTGAGCTCTAGCAGAAAACAAAACAAAAAAATCTTGCAGCCTTAAAACTAAAAAGAGGCATTGAAATACAGTACCTTCTCCCCACGCTGTTCAAAACATTTCATGAGCAAGCACATGTAGGAGAGAGGCCGAGTATGTTCTGAACTAACATTTTAGTGTATTATTTAAAATCGGGCCAGAGCACAGCATATTTGCATGCCTGTCTTTGGGCTCTGTTCCTAAAACAAGGAGAGTGGTGATGAAATCCACAGCTGGTGTGCTGGCCCCAAGCCCGGGCAGTTTGGGCTCCATCACACTCTGGAACAGCCAGCAAAGTTGCTGGAGCCACGGATGTGAGGTGCCTTTGGGGTGGGCAGAGTTGTGGAGTCCTCTCCTTTCTCTGTAGCCAACACACGAGAGTCAACATGGAACTTGAGGTCTGTGAGCGTTTGCTGAGCCTGTGACCAGGAGGCACTCCTGGAGAATGAAAGCAGGTAGATAGGAGACAGGTGGTATCCAGCTCCCAGGGACTCACAAGGAGCCCTAATGCAACAACATGGTTCTTTCTTAAGTGGACCCATTTCTCCCATTACGCTTTCAAACCTCCAGGTTTCCCCTGACCAAAAAATAGGCATCCAGGGTGGATCCTGCCACTGTGCGGTGCCCTGGTTTGGTTAGACAGTGCCCATGTGAACATGAAATTCCCTTCTGACAGGCGGTAGCCTTCTCAGGCTAGAAGAGTAGA
The DNA here is from genome assembly GCF_006542625.1 of Nomascus leucogenys. Taxonomy (NCBI): domain Eukaryota; kingdom Metazoa; phylum Chordata; class Mammalia; order Primates; family Hylobatidae; genus Nomascus; species Nomascus leucogenys. The sequence goes on from NC_044386.1 coordinate 110,621,580, forward strand.
CAGAGCTTCCACCTGTGTAAGAGGGGAGTCTGCTGTCCTCATGCTGCTAATGCCCAACCAGGTGAAGGGTGTGTGTGTGTGTGTGTGTGTGTGTGTGTGTGTGTGTGCGCGCGCGCACGCACGCAAATCCTTAAATAGGTATAGGCATATGTAGTCAGTCTTCATTATTTGTGGTTTCTGTATTTGGGAATTTGCCTGTTTGCTAAAATGTATTTGTAGCCCCCAAATCAATACTCACGGCACTTTTGAAGACATGTGCAGGGTGGGGAAACATTTGAGTTGCCTGATGTGCCTGTTCCCAGCTGAGGTCAAACAAGGCAACCTCGGTCGGGCGTGGTGGCTCACACCTGTAATCTCAGCACTTTGGGAGGCCAAGGCAGGCGGATCATGAGGTCAGGAGATCGAAGCCATCCTGGCTAGCAAGGTTGAAACTCTGTCTCTACTAAAAATACAAAAAATTAGCTGGGCATGGTGGCAGGTGCCTGTAGTCCCCGCTACTCAGGAGGCTGAGGCAGGACAATGGGGTGAACCCGGGAGGCAGAGCTTGCAGTGAGCCGAGATTGCGCCACTGCACTCCAGCCTGGGTGACAGAGCGAGACTCCCTCTCAAAAAAAAAAAAAAAAAAAAAAAAGGCAACCACTGCCTTCTTGTTTCAGCTCTCATGCTGTAAACAAGTATCCACAAGTATCCTTTTTGTTATCTATTTGATGTCATATTCTTCCATGTTTTTGTGCTTTTGTTGATGATTTTACTGTTTGAAAAGGCCCCAAGCACAGTTCTGAAAAGATGTCTAGTGTTCCTAAGCACAGGACGCCTGTGATGTGCCTTACAGAGAAAATATGTGTGTTAAAGAAGCTTCATGCAGGCATGAATTACAACATTGTTTGCCATGAGCTCCATGTTAATGAATCGATAATATATATTGTCTGTTTAAAGACAAATAGGGTGTCTTTAAGCAGAAACACACTTAAGGCTGTATGGTGATGAGTTGATGAAAATGTGAACAGAGGCTCGTAGGAACCTAACCCTGTGTGTGTGTGCTATTTCCCCTAGTAGCAGTGGTTCCGTATTCACCAGTTCAGTGTTTGTGGTGACTTTCTAGAACACAACTGCAGTTTGAGTATCGCTGATCAGAAATGCTTGGGACCAGATGTGTTTTGGATCTTGGATTTTTTTTATGAGTTTGGAGTATTTGCATTATATTCCTTACCAATGAGCATTTCCTTTGAGCGTCATGTTGGCACTCAAAAAGCTAAGGATTTTGGAGCATTTCCGATTTTGGATTTTTGAATGAGGGATGCTCAACCTATATCTTGGATAATGAGAATTGACTGTATAAAGGGGTGAGGGAGAGGGTTTTATGTAGAGCTCTATACCTATGATACCATATTGGAAAACGTCTACCATATTTGAAGTCGTATGGAAAAGTCTCCATTACACAGATTATACCTTCACACAGGCGGCTGCGCTCGGTTGAGAGGTGGATATGGGAGATGAGGGTGCTGACGTGAATCGAGGTGGTATGGTCTGAATGTTTGTGTGAATCCTAACCCAAGGTGGGTTAGATTTCAACAGAATTCGAATAGGTCATGATGGAGGAGCCCCCATGATGGGGTTAATGCCCTTATAAAAGAGGCCCCAGAGAGCTGCCTCGCCCTCTCCGCCACGTGAGGGTACAACCTAGGACATGCCATCTGTAAACCAGAAAGTGGCCTTCTAACAGACACCAAATCTGCTGGTGGTGCCTTCTCTTGGACTTCTAGACTCCAGAACTGTGAGAAGTAAATTTCTGTTTGTTAGCCACCCAGGCTGTGGTATTCTGTTACAGGACCTCAGACAGACTGAGGCTCAAGGCACCAGGGAAATGGGCTGACGGATCGATCCTCAGTACGGTGGATTTATTAGAAAGGGTGATGCACTGATGAGCCCGTGTCCTCCAGGTCAGGACAGAGGCCCAGGGAATGCCCTCATGTGGCCTCTGGTGTGGTTCCTGGTGCTGCCTCAGTCCTCCAGGTTTGGCTGTGGATGAACTGCCCCTCTGTCCACACATACATAGAAAAGGACAGTGGGGCCGGGCATGGTGGCTCATGCCTGTAATCCCAGCACTTTGGGAGGCTAAGGTGGGCGGATCACCTGAGGTCAGGGGTTCGAGACCATCCTGGCCAACATAGTGAAGCCCCGTCTCTACTAAATATACAAAAATTAGCTGGGCATGGTGGCATGCACCTGTAGTCCCAGCTACTCGGGAGGCTGAGGCAGGAGAATCGCTTGAACCCGGGAGGCAGAGGTTGCGATGACCCGAGATCACACCATTGCATTCCAGCCTGGCGACAGAGCAAGACTCCATCTCAAATAAAAAAGAGAAGGGCAACAGGCAGTGCCCTGGGGCAGGGGAACTGAGGCAAAAGGGTGGGGATTGCAACCCCTCTGCTTTCTTATTTCCCAGAGAAGAAGTGGTCTTGGATATCCAAGGAAGGAATGAATTCTCAGGTGACTGCTCCTGCCAGGCACTTCACATTGGATGTCTTTGAACTTGACGGCAGCCTTCTGAGATACCATTATCTCCATTCTGCTGATGAAGAGCAGGCACAGCGAGGTTACCTGCATTGTCAGAGGACACACAGCTAGTGAGGGGTGGAATTTAAATTCAAACCTGTGCCAAGTAAAGATACAATTATCTTTAGTTGGTGGCTGACTGGAAAAACAGATGCAACAGCAGGAAGAATGGGAGCTGAAGCTGGTGTATTGTCTTAGTGTCTAAAATCATGGTGCGTTTGAGGGAAATGAAGTTGAGTGAGCAATTGCAGGATTCAAGGGCGAGTTAGAGCAGAGCTTCTCAACCTGGGTGATTTTGCACCTCATGACATTTGGCAGTGTCTGGATTCATTTTTGGTTGTTGTCATAACAGGGCTGGAACACAGGGGAAGTGCTACTGGCATCTAGTGGGGAGAGGCTGCGGATGCTGTCAAGCCTCCATCGGTGCACAGGACCAGCATCCACAACAAAGAATTATCCAACCCCAAATGTCAATAATGCCAAGCCTGAGAATACCTGATTAAGGTGAAAGCAGGCTCTTGAAGTGGTTTGAGTGGGAGCATGTTATGGGCTGAAAAGTTACAAACTATATCCAGAAACTTCAATGAAGGTATTTCCTTCTGATGTGCCATCATTCCCGGCTCAAAATTCACTTTTCTTTCTACATATTCTATATTCAGTAAGATATACTCTGTCTGCGAGCCAGGCCTATTGGTGCCTGTTCTGTGGTGAGCAGGCACCAATAGGTGACAAGGCAGGCAAGAGAGAGTGTCCCTGGACCTAAGAAACCAGGCTGTGGACCCAAAGCCATCTGGAAAAGACTCACGGGATGTGGGACATCACTCAAGGCTCAAGGTCAGCCTGGGGTCCAACAGTAAGGATAAGAACTGGGACAGCAGGTTCCAGAAAGCCAGGTCCCTTCATAAGAGGTCAGCCTGACCTAAACGGACACTATTATTATTATTATTATTATTATTATTATTATTATTGTTATTATTATTATTATTTCTCTAAGCCCTCTTAGCATTTGCAGTGTATCCTGGGGGAACTTGCAGTTTTCAGAGACAGACTCATGAATAAAAATGAGTTGTGTAAATTCCTGTATTGAGAGTATTTGCCAAGTGCTACAGGGCTCCAGAGGGGGCGACGGGCACCTTGGCCTGGAGAAACAGAGGAGGGTGAAGGTTTCTGGGTGAGTCACTGCTGGAAACTAGAAGGTGAAGGGAGAGTCCAGGCAGAGGGAAGAGCGTGGTGAGAGGTAAAAGGTGCAAGCGGGCAGAGCCAGGCAGGGTAGGAGTGTGCTGTGGGCAGGGCAGGGAGGCGGGAGGTGGGGTGAGGGGAAGACCACAGGGAACTGCCCAGGGAGCAGAGAATTGGCTGCCTCCTGCAAGTGTCCACTATGGCTTCCAGGGAGAATCGCTCCGAAAGAAGAAAGATGTGCTTTCCTGGCAGGAAGGCGGAGACATTCATTTCCAGTCCCTCTGTGGTAGGGTAGGGGTGACCCTGTCTCCAAGAGGTATGATGCAGCCAGTGTCCCAATTTAGCATCAAAATAGAGAAGACAGTTCCTTCACTAAAAAAGCATATCTTGCTGGCACTAGATACCCTTTAGAGAGGGCCGGGCTCTGGGAGCCTCCCTGCCTGGGTTCCCATCCCAGCTTCTGGGGTTCGTCTGTGTGCAGTCTGGGGTTGTTAATTTCTCTGTACTGCAGTTCCCTATCTGTAAAATGAGTAGAATAAGTTCCTGCATCCATAGGTGTTCTATGAGATTAAATGATTTAGTGCAAACAAATTGCCTGGAATGGTGCCTAGAATATAGTAAATTCTCAGAGTTAACCAGTGTTACTCTCTTTTCACCATTTAGGGAAAGCAGAGGAAAGGGCTTTAAGAGAGTGTCATGTTCTAGAGCTGAACTTATGAACTGGCACCTGGGTGTGCTGCAATTGGCTGACAGGTGTGCATTAAAAAATTTGAATTTGAATGCCTTTGCGTGGAGCTGGCATGATCCATGATTCATCATAGTCCATCCTCCACCCCACCCCCTTGTCCCAAGCCTGTCCAGCATCACACATGCAGTGTCCCCCGCACTTGGCTCCCTAAACATGAGAGCAGAGGACACTGGCGATTGCATTAAGCAGAGACAAGTTACAGGAGGAACCGTTGGCAGGATTAGCCACAAACTGAGGCAGCTGTCATGCCACACCCTTGGTGAGAGCCCTGCTTGTGAAGCAGCTGTGTATTTCAAATGTTGGGTTCAGCCTAGGAGCTTGTTGATGAGCACTTTCTATGGCAGCAGGTTCTAGGGCCAGGGGGGGCACCCTGCAAGCTTCTGTCTCCAGCAGACAAGCTGCATCCAGGGACAACCTTCCTCTCAGCCTCTCAGACCTGTGTCTGCACTGCTAGCACAGCCTCCTCCTTCCTACGCCTCCACCTGCCTGACCTGTTCCTGTAACTGTCAGATCGCCCCTTACAGCCACCCGGTGGTGGACGCTCCAAGGCAGGCAAGAGGAGCAGCCTGCTTTCCCTAGTACACACCAGCCTGAAGGGCTGTGCTAGTGGTGGAGTGAGGAAAGAACCCTGGCCCCAGAGGTAAAAGACCTCACTGAAGTGTGACCTTGGTCAGGTCACTGAGCCCTGCAGTCCTCTTCCTTGTCTATAACCCCTGGGGTACTGTATTGCTTGCAGCACCTCACTTGATTATTGGGTTGTTAGAGGCAGTGTGTGTAGAGGTGCCTTATTATTATTATTTTTAATGTTAGATACTCTGCAAATGATGGACATTCAAAATAATTAGCAATGCTGCATTATTTCTTGAAGTGTGGCCAACCATCCACAGCCTGGGCTAGAAGGCAGGAATGGGGATGTTGATTGTGGTGAGCGTCCCAAACTGTACTGGGGAGAAGATAGATGGAAGCAAAGAAACTCTATACACAGAGGATTTCAAAGAGTTAGTACCAAAAAAGACTGTAAAATATCTTAATAACTTTTGTGTTGACCATGCGTTGAAATGACATTTCAGATATTTTGGGTTAAATATTAAATATTATTAAAATTAATTTTGCATGTTTCTACTTTTAAATGTAGAAAATGTACAGCGTATTTCACTTTAGACCAGCTACATTGCAAGTGCTCACTGGTCACATGTGGCTATCGTTGGACAACACAGCTGTAGCCATATATCAGTTGCATTCTGTATGTGCCATTGGACTTCAAGACTTTTTCCTCCTTCTCCTTGGAGTAGTCTCAACTCTAACTTCTTTATCTGGATAATTCCTGTTCATCCTTCAGAGCAAGGTCTCGCATCAGATTCTCTTGGAAGAGTTTTATGACCCCTTAGTCTGGGGCCCCTTTTCCACAGCTCCTGATGATCGGCACATACCCTGGGGCGTACGGATAGTTTATAGGAACAGTGGGAGAGAATACTTGAAATTGGGTGATTCCAGATCAGATCCGTGTTGTAGGATTTTTCCTGTCCAAGTGGCATAGTCCTCAAATGAGAAAGTTTGAGAAAATTCTTTAAACATTTCATCCTGCTGTAGACAGTTTCAGTGTGACCATAAAGGTTATGAATGGGAATCCAAAGAAACATTTGCAGAATCATATTTACTTTCTACCCCAATTCTGTAGGATCACCGTGATCCTACAGAATTGTAGGATTCTGTCTGTGATTGGCTGTCAGTTACAAGCAGTGATTTTTCTCTATGTTCTTAGCTTCATAGACTTCTGGATCTGGGTGATTTTTAATGGAGCTTATTTTTAGGTGCATCTGATCACATGATTTGGCAAATATTGGACCCAGAAACTGATGGAAAAAACAAATCCCACATGAATTTGTTGTGCCCTTTATTGTATAGTGGAAAGATGAAAATGAGATAGGGAGACGTAAGGAAATGCTATTTTTACATTTAAAAGTGGCAGCTTTACACATGTAAATGACTAGGATTGGCTATTGTCACCTTCACAGCAACTGAGTTGGGTTTGAATTCCTATTCCTGTGGCTGCAAGGCCTTTGCCACATTACCCAGTCTTAATTTGTGTCATCTGATAGTGTGACTGTAAATAGGTAGAAATGAGATAGATTCTAGTAGTTAGAATCTATTAATCTACAGTTAGTCAAGTTTTTGCTATTCTTTTTAGTTACTCATTTATAGTTTTGTTAAGTAATGGTTCTCTATGGTCTTTTTTTTAAATCTAGTTATCAATCAAGGACTAATAAAGGAGCATTAAATTCACCCATATGATGTTGTCCTCCTCAGTTTCTCTTTGTTCTAATTTTTAGATGGTGTTTGTTTTATAAAATATTCATCCTTTACAATGTATCTTAAATATACCTGGCCTTGTTTGCTCCTGTTACCTTTTTTTTAATTTTTAAAAGTCTAATTTATTGAGGTATTACTTACATGCAATAAAATGTACCCCTTTAAGTGTAGGACTTGATGAGTTTTGATAAACATATGTAGTTGTGTAAACAACAAAATGGGGAGTTGTCCAAGTCGTATAAAGTGATGGTTATGCAAGATGAACTAATTCCAGAGATTTGCCATACAATACATGTCTGTGGTCAACAATACAATTTTTAAGTGGGCACTTAAAAATTCCTAAGAGGGTAGATTCCATGTTAAGTGTTTTTACAACAAGAAAACCACAAAGACACAAGACACTTTTGGAGATATCTGTTACCTTGATTGTGGTGATGGTTGCATAAGTATATGTGTGTGTCCGAACTCATCCAATTGCGTATGTTAAATATTTGCAGTTTTTGTATGTCACTTCTACCTCAGTAAAGCTGTTAAAAATGATATAGAAGAGGTTATATATATATATATATATATTAGATGAGGTCTCACTGTCATCCAGGCTGGAGTGCAGTGGTGCAATCCCGTCTCACCGCAACCTCTGCTTCCTGGGCTCAAGCGATTCTCCAGCCTCAGCCTCCCGAGTAGATGGGACTACAGGCATGTGCCACAAACACTTGGCTAATTTTTGTGTTTTTTGTAGGGACAGGATTTTGCCGTGTTGGCCATGCTAGTCTCGAACTCCTGAGTTCTAAGCAATCTGCCGGCTTCGGCCTCCCAAAGTGCTGGGATTACAGGTGTGAGCCACCGTGCCTGGCCAGGTCTTCTATATTTTTTAAATTTAGATGATGTCATACCTCTCTGCCCCTCCTTGTATACTGGGACCTGCCCATACCTCAGTTCTTGATTTTAGCTGTCAGTTAGCTGGCATATGTCTTTGAAAAGCTTTCTTGGTAAAAGTCTTATGATTGATATATTTCCTTGGTTCTAAAGTATCTGAAAAAGGTTTTTGTTTCTTCATATCTCAACAGTACGTTGCCCAGATAAAAATACTTCGTTGTCACGGTCATTTCCTCCTGATTATGCAGCTCTTGACTCGGAATGGGGCAGTAAGCTCAGATGAGCCTGCCCTCTGTTCCTTTGTGTGCAGGTACTGTGCTTTCCTTGCCTGTCTGCTCATGAGAATCAGTTGCTTTAATCCTGAGTACATCTAGGTGTGAATGCTCCTTTGTTCCTTTTCCTAGGAAATTGATGATTTACTTGCATTGGATTTTTTGTCCTTTGGAGGTGTGCAAAGTCAATTTCTCAACCTCCTTTCAGCTCTCTCCCCGGTTTCTTCAGTTTGTCAGACTCTGCTACTGCAGGCCACGTCAGCCAAGAACCTTCCTTCTCCCCTCTGTAGCCCTCTCTTTCCTTTCTGCTCTTTCTGTCTCTGCTGCCCTGCCCTCTGGCTCCTGACTCCACTGCAGCATGAATGTGCTTTGCTGTGTCACTAGACTCCTGGACCCTAAATCCAGTGGGTCCCTGGTGGTTCTTCTGTGGCTTTACCAGTTGGCAGCAGCAGATGGGGTTTTTGACATTCTCTTCTCCCTTGGCGTTTCTGACAGAGTTTCTCCTCTTTGTCTCTAACATCTCCCAAGCCATTTCTTCTGAGTCTTCCTCCAGATCTCCCCTTCCTTGGACCATCCCTCAGATCTCCCTGCAATCCCCCTCCCCGCCCCAGTTTTATCTTTAATCACCCCCCTTCTCATTCTCCACTCTCCCTCTGGGTTATATCTTCTGTTTCATTAACTTTGGCCAGCACCTCCATTCACTTCCCTGCTTCAGCCTCCATATACTTAGATGAGGCTTCTCTAATTAGGGTATTAGTAGTACCTGCTCATAGTTTTGTTGTGAGGATTACATGAGGGACTACACATAAAGTGTTTAAAACAGAGCCCAGCACACAGTAAGTGCTGAATAAAACCTGGCTGTTAGTAATATGTCGTTATAAGTATTATTACTAATGTGTTTCTGCTTTGTCTAACTTTAATTCTTGGAGACCTAAATCATATCTTACTACTTTTTTAACACTCCCTCCTACCACACCATCACAGTGTGTCTAAAGTATAACAGAAGCTCAGAAACGCTTGTTAAAAATTAATTAATGGGTATGTTCTCAAAAATATTGAAAGTAAGCATTTAAGCAAAAACCATACAAGAATGTTCATAGTGCTCTTCATAATAGCTAAGAGGAGGAAAAAACCCAAATGTCTATCAGCAGATAATGGATAAACAAACTGGTATATCCATACAATGATGTATTGTTCTGTCATAAAAAGGAATGAAGTACAGATACATGCTATGACATGAATGAACCTAGAAAACATTAAATGAAAGAAGGCAGTCACAAAAGGACACATATTGTGAGATGCCGTTCATAAGAAATGTCCAGAATAGGCAAATCCATAGAGATGGAAAGCAGATTAGTGGTTTCCAGGGAGGGGATGGGGGAGAGAGAGTGGGGAGTGACTGCTTGATGGACATGAGGCTCTCTCAGAGTGATGACGGTGTTCTGGAACTAGATAGTGGTGATAGTTGTGAAACACTGTGAGACTACCACAGTGTCACTAATGGTAAATTTTTGCTACATGTGTTTTACCACGATTTTTAAAATGAATGATTGGATGGATGGATACATGGATCATGCAAAGACATACTGTCTGAGGTTTTGTCAGTGCAATGAGACCAGCAGTCAATTCCTCATTGCCACCCCGGGGGTGACATGCACTGGTCTCCCCTGCGTTATGATGACCCAAGAGCTTCAGCCTCACATTGCTGACCCTCCTTTCTGTATCTTCATGGCTCATTGAGAGAAGCGAAGGAGCTGTCCGAGGATGTTGTGATACGTTCCAAGTTGTCGGCAACACACTTAGAGGTGATATCTCCTGGCAGCTGCAGAGAAAGCCAGTTCAGTAAGTTTGGGGTTATTGGGGAGGAAGGGGAAAAATGGTGAGAATGTGCTCTAGGAAAGTGGGGTTCTCAGGCATGGAAAACCAAATATCATATGTTCTCACTTCTAAGTGGGAGCTAAGCTATGAGGACGCAAAGGCATAGAGTGATACAATGAACTTTGGCAACTGGGGTGTGGGGACATTGGGAGGTGGGTGAGGGATAAAAGACTACATATTGGGTAGAATGTACACTGCTTGGGTGATGGGTGCACTAAAATCAGACACCACCACTAAAGAGCTAATCCAAAAAACACCAGTACCCCAAAAACTATCAAAATAAAAGATTTTTAAAAAGACAATAGCATCCTAAGATACCTCGATAAAGAAAAATCAGAGAAAGTCTTTTGCAAGCAAACCTTATTAGAAATGCTTTTTAGTGGTTGAGATTAAAAACATATCTCCTAAATGATCCTCCCAGGAAACTCTGAAGTTCTTGAGGATAAAGACCTTGGCTGTCTTGCTAATGTTGTCTCCCTGAACCTCGCATGGGTCCAGGCACTGAGTGGGCACTCAGTAAATACCGAGTATTGACTCAGATCCTGAATATTGAAATAATTGATTATTGAATCAGATAATTTTCCAAACAAAATGAATACCACCCTGTGCTTCTTGTTTGTTTTCTCCCATCGCCCATTTCTAGGGAGTTTTTCAGGTTTCGCAGGTAGACGTAGGACTGGGAACATTGCTGAAGGTCATTGATCAAAGACAGAACTTCAGTCAGTTACCAGAGGTCTTTTCCCCCCTGTAAATGATGGGCCATCCTGTGGTACCCTGCCTTCTCACTGCTGTTTATGAAGATGGATTATTTCTGATTCAGATATTTCCAATCCTTTAATTCTTTCTTTCTCAGTGAACTAAGCTCTTTTACTCTTCAGTGAAAATGGCGGCCGGGCACGGTGGCTCACACTTATAATCCCAGCACTTTGGGAGGCCGAGGCGGGCGGATCACGAGGTCGGGAGATCGAGACCACGGTGAAACCCCGTCTCTACTAAAAATACAAAAAATTAGTCGGGCGTGGTGGCGGGTGCCTGTAGTCCCAGCTACTCGGGAGGCTGAGGCAGGAGAATGGCGTGAACCCGGGAGGCGGAGCTTGCAGTGAGCCGAGATTGTGCCACTGCACTCCAGCCTGGGCGACAGAGCGAGACTCTTCTCAAAAAAAAAAAAAAGAAAATGGTACTGTGCATAAGTATCCAGCATCCACACAAGGAAGAAGCTTTCTGTGAACATGTGGCCTTTTAGAATGAAGGCAGTGATCTTTAGAGTTCTTAATTACCCAAGCCACCAACTCATCTAAGCCCTGGTCCATACTCCAAAGAGGAGGGAAGGATTTGGATGTCAGTTTAAGTCTTGGCATCTGTTCTGTATTCAGGGCTCATAGTACAAATGTGTTCCTTTTTTCCCCCCTCAGTGGAATGTATTTTTCTTACTTTTCCCTCTATAAAACATGCATGTGCCTTAGAATTTTCCCGTTGGAGTTTATTTAATAACCCAGGTTTACCTTTTTATTATATGTTAATGATTTTACTAAGTTGATAGATTAAACTAAACTTATAAATTACTAATGGATTCATATATGAATACTACTGTTAGGAACAGGAGTCTCACAAAGGTTCAAACTTTCCATGTATCAGTATCATCTAGTTCAAGGGTCAACAAACCGTGGCCCATGGGCCAAATCCTATTGACCGTATCTGGCCCTTTACAGAAAAAGTTTGCCAACCTCTGGTCTAGTTCAACACTTACCAGTAGGTAACTCTGGTAGGTTCAAGCACTGCTCATACCTACCCTATTTTGGCCTGTGTTCTGGCACTGATTGATTACCAAAATTGGTTTGCCATTCTCAGTTCTCTTCACTTGTACTAACTATCATTTATGACTTCAGACCTGCTAGTTAACTTCTCTGAGATACAGGTGCCTCACTTGCAAAAAGGGGACATAATACACTTTTCATCATTAAGCATTAAGTGAGTTTACATACAAGTTGAATACCCCTTATCCCCAAAAACCTTGGGACCAGAGTGTTTCTAGTTTTTTTTTAATTTTGGAATATCTGCATATGCATAATGAGATATTTTGGGGATGGGACCCAAGTCTCAACATGAAATTCTTTTGTTTCATATACACCTTATGCACATAGCTTGAAGGTAGTTTGATACAATAGTCTAACTAATTTTGTGCATGGAACAAAGTGCTGACTGCAGTTTGACTGCAACTCATCACATGAGGTCAAGTGTGGAATTCTCCACTTGGCAGTACTCAAAAAGTTTCAGATTTTGGAGCATTTTGGATTTCAGACTAGGGATGCTTAACCTGTATAAATAACCTAGCATGTTGTCTGGCAGTTAGCAGGCCCTTTCTTCTTTCTACCTCTTCCCTGAAGAGTATGACCATTTATCCATGAAAAAAAAAATTGAATGGCACCACAGTGTAGAAGTAAATTTTCTATCACTTATCCTGGGTTTAAATCACTGTTCTGCCACTTACTAGCTGTGTGACCTTGAGCAAGAGGCTTAATCTCATTAAACCTCCTCTAAAACCAGAGATAATAATAGTATCTATGTCCTAAGTACAACTGTGACTCTTCAGTATACAGTGCATGTCAGGTGCTTAGCATAATGCCTTGCACCCAGTATATACTAATTAAATAGTAGCATCTATTGTTGTCATCAGTGTTATCATTATTAATTTCTTAGGGTGTACAAACTATTGGTGAGGATCATGGCATTCATCAGCTCTACCCACATTTGCCAACATCAACTCTCCTAGTCAGCCAAAACTTTTCCCATTGAGCTTCACTTAAGCAAGCAAAGAAAACATGTTTTCCTGGGGAAAATGAATCTAGAGCTTCACCATCCGCATTTGGTGCATTAGAAACATTCCAAAAGGAAAAGCAACAGAGAGGCTGGATTTGCACATTTCTTTCAGACCTGCTGCCTGATTCCCTTCACTCTTCCTGACTGCATTGTCAACAAGTCCTCTCGGCCTCAGCTGTCCCTGTGTGACTACAGCAGTGCCACTCACATTTCTCAGGGGTTGGTGTGGGGAGAGGCCTCGCTGCCCTGGTGGAGCTGCCCAAGGGACATCCATTCATTGGTTTGCTTCTTTATTCATTCACTTCAAATTTATTTTACTGTACTGGGTGCAGAGGTAACACAGGATATTAACACCTAGCCTTTCCGTTAAGGGGCTCACCATCTTGGACCCCAGTTTTGAAGATATATTGGACAGGCAAGAGTTTGGGGGCTGGGAAATCTGACAGTTTAAAAAAAATAATCCAAGCAAAGATGGTGAATGGATTCGTAGGGTGATAGAGGGGAGAAGGGGGTACTCAGCTGGCCAGGGATGAACCTTTAATTGGTATGAAGTTTCTAAGCTCATTCCTGTTCTGAGTGGGTCCTTCTTAAACATAACTCCTCTACTAGAAATCCCTTTTACTCCAGGGATCATTCCATAAGGAGTGTAGCCCTGGCTGGCTTTGCAGTTTTCTCCCTCACACCATGCAGCTATTGTTGGGCACGGAGCAGGCTGTATGCTCTAGGAAGTGAGTGTGTCTCTTGGTGCCCTGGTGCCCCTTGAACAAACACAGTCCTAGGAACAACTGGACTTCTGTGCAAGCTGAACTTCTGTTTCTACTTCTGTGCAAGCTGAACAAAGGCACCAGCCTACTTTTCCCAGGTCCGGGAAGGACTCCAGTGTACCGTGATGCTAAAGACGGAGGTGCTTCCCCTTGGCCTTGGGTCCAGGTAACCATAATTCATATGCAGAAACTGGCATGACCCTTTATAGAACAGTAGGTTCCACTGGGGCGAAATTACTGGCAGCTGTGCTTTTCTTGTCAAACACTGGCTTGGGAGAGCCAAAAATAGACGGTCCTGGGACCAGTCTGGGTTCAGGAAGTGGCATGAGCAAGTTGCCTCCCCCTTAGGGAGTGTGAGCCACATTCCTCAGAGTGACAGGCGGCCTGGGAGGGTAAAGAGCAGGGCAGTGGCCAAGCTGGGGCGGGATGATTCAGATGCCTGGCCTTCTGGCTGCCATGGTCCTTCTCCCACCAGCCAGGCCCTCCTTGCTCTGCCAGCCAGGGACTCCCATTTCTCCCTGCTCCTTTGTGCCATGGCTCACCTCTGACTATGACACTTCTTGCTCAGAAAGCTCCATGGGACATCATCGCTGGGCAAAGAAAGTGTAAACTTGTCCTGTGAGGCCCCTCGGAATCCGCGCATATCTCGTCTCTCTTTCGACTCCGCTTCATGCCCTTTATGCTCCAGCCACTCCAGACTCCAGCTTGACATTCCCCCAAAATGCCCACGCTTTCCCACCTCATGGCTTTTTCCTCTAGTTCTTCCCATCCTGCAGAGTGCTTCCTACCTGTGTGCATTCCATAGATCCTTCAAGGACCAGCTCACATTATGTATGGTGATCGTAACAGTTATCATCTAAACAAGGATTTTTTCGGAAAGAAATTTCACAAACTACCCCTCCCTTTGGGCCATGAGGTCATGCGGTCACCCATTCCAAAAACCCTTTACAAAGAGGACTGTATCCCTCCCTTGTCTGGCTCTCTCAATTTTTTCTTGTTGGAAAGGTTGTCACAGATTCCCCTGCCACAGAGTGTGGACATCAGGGTAGACACTTAGTTTCTGCCCCGGGTTCTAAGCTCCCTGAGAACAGACACAGTGCCCAGTGAGTCTTGTCCCCTCACCAGCGGCCTGTACAACCCGTTGCCCAAAGATGATGCCCACGGACCCTCAAAGCAGCTGCTTGCTGGTGAGCACGCTTTGATGCTGCATGGCTGCATGCTTACATGCCTTCCTCTGTCCCCAGCACCACTTATTGAAGTTATGCATATCATTGCAGGAGAGGGGCGTGCCCGCAGCTGCAAAGTCCTTGGCGTGCAAGGCTAGGACTGTGCTTCAGCCAGCATGCCAGATTCTGGCCCTCAGGCAGCTGCCCAAAGAGCTCTTGCCAATGCCGTGGCTCTTGCTAATATTTGATGATTGTCAGAGAGGGACCACCTATGGGTCATGCCGGCCACACATTCCTTTAGGCAAGAAACCCAGAGTGTGGCTTCTTATTTTGCATCAAGTTAAGTCACTTAGCAATCAAGGCAGGGCCCTAGTTTTAAGACAGCTTAGCCCACACTGGAGTGCCTAGTTAAGTAACAGGTTCATAGTCCAGCCTTGGCTCTGGGGAGGGCTTGTAGGCAAAAGAGTTGTAGTTTCTTTTGACAAATCTGCATTTGCTATAAGAGCTTATTAAAGATTCCTTTAAGAGTCCTTAAGATTGATCTCCAATAAAGCAGTGATTTTCAACTCTTTCTCTTCCTTAGCTGGAGAATCCTTGGTTCAAACAACATCTTGGGTGGAGATTCCAAAATGGGAAACAACCAAGTAAAGCTTTTCTGAGCAAAGGCAGTGTTAGGGCTTGAAGTTCTGTGCCCTTGCCACGGGCTCCCTCTATAGAGTTTCTGAGAAAACAGCTTGAAGATCACTGCTCTAGAGTTTAATAAGGAAGATGCGTGTCCTGGAATCACAAGTGATTTGAGTTGCTGACAAGTGATTTGAGTGAAGCACAGGCTAAGATGGGTGGGAGGACAGGTGTTGCCCAACCAGCCCTACAGGAGGTGTTTAATGGATGTTAGTGGGTGGGGAGCTGCCTGGAGTTGCCCAAGGCCACTCAGCTCCATTATAAGTCTCCCAAGCCCAGGCCTGTGAATTACACCCAGCAAGGGGAACAGGACCCTCTCCAGGGATGCCTTCCCTGCATCACCTCCACCCAAAACTCCCAGGAATTGATGGAGTCTGTCCCTTTACAGAATGGCAGCCCCTGCTTGGGCTATCGGAGTAGCAGTAAGAAACTGACCTCATCCAAAGTGGATGATCCTCTCCAGGTATCCCTTGGTCTTATTTCCATTAAGCTGGAGATGGGAGTAGTCAGAAGTAGCAGTCACATTTTAACAAGCTATGTTTTACAAGATACACTTGACCTTTGCTGTAGTGATCAATAACTGAGCATGTACCCTATGCCAGGCATGGCCCTATATGCTGTGCACACACACGTTATCTCATTTTTACAGCATTCCCACTTTATAAAGGCTGTTCCAATTAAGAATTTTAACAAGAAGGCTTGGTGCATATTCTTGCATCTTTTTGTTAAAGTATGACCCTGAGAGTTACAGGAGCGGGAGGCTATTTATTTCTAGAGAAGTTCTTTCTGGCATCCCCAGGAGGAGAGCCAGGTCCATATCCTTTATCCTCATCCTTTGTTTGGCCTGATGGAGGGTGTCTGGCCCTACCTGAATGAGCCTTGGAAGGTTTTGCTCCAATTCCAACTTAATCTTTAATTGATTCTCCCAGACAGATTGAGAACTGAAATCCATCAGAACGAAGCATGAGGCTGAATTTCTCCTGAGAATTCAGCTCACTTTTACAAGTAAATTACTTACATCCTCCTTGAGGCAGTAAAAGCACACTTGTTTGGTTGTGGCGTGGGGAGGCCACGGGGACTATAACTTTGTGAAAATCGGGGTTTAAAATGTGTGACAAAAAGCAATAAAATCATGTTGATTGGCATAAAAGAGATCAACGTGGAATGTGCCCTGGTAGCAGAAACAGGGTGGAGGAAAGTTGGAATTCACAAACATGTGTATAGATCTCTGGTTTTCTAAGTCCAGTTAGAAGACATTCAACCCATGTCACATTCCTGGACCATAACATCGCTTTAATGTTGATCTAGAAGCTGCCATCTATTGTACAGATGAATCCGTCTGTGGTAACTAGGCTAATAAATCAAGGAGGAAAATCAAGACAGGGAGCTTGTGAGAGTGGATGTGGTTCCTGGTCACAAGGCTCCCAGGTCAGCGCTGTACCTCTGACCCTCCCCAACCAAACAAGGGTTCTGTTTATCCAGACCGGGGGGCCACCAGGTCAGATATGCAGTTGGTTATTCCCACTGAGGAGAGGAGTTTGTGCTTTCCTGTTTAATTGCTTGTCTGGCCAAGACATGAGTTGCAGGGTCCACCTCTTTGTTGGCCTTTTCCAGGAGGCGGTAGTGGGAACTCAGTGCGGTGACATAAATCCTCTTTCCAGACTATTACTCAAGGTTTGAAGGGAGATAAAGTTAAATTTAACCTCGCGCTTCAGCTATTTTCACAAGAAAAATAAAAATTTAAAGCAGATTTCCCGGTGATTCCATCATCTTTCTTATTGGGGATTTACAAATAATTCTAAAAGTTGAGAATTTCTGCAAAGTCTGGATACCTTTGAGCCTTTTTCCTGAGAGATAAGATGATGTATTTATGCACTTACATTCAGATAAGAGGTTCCAAATGTTTTTGCTTAAACCTCATCGGTAAAGGTTGTGATAAGTACCAACAATACTTTATCAATTTTATACTTGTATTATTTGATAACATAGAAGGCATATTATAAAACAAGCAAACATGTACATAAAAAGAGGAGATAAAGATGAAATAAACAGTATTGTAAAATGTCTCACTAGCCTGATGGCTTTATACTGTCATCAGCTGATAAGACATAGAGATATTTAGAGTCACTTAGAGTGACATTTATTGTTAATAATTTTGAGTATAAATCCATATTTCCAGTTACTTTATCCATAATTTCACATTTGTTTGCTGAATTGTCATTGCTTTTCAACTTTATGGTAGGGCTGACAAAAGCTTTTACTAGGGGAATGAGAGGCCCTGCCATTTTTTGGTGTTGTGTTTGTATTATTATCTTCAACTCACACTTTTTTTTTGCAGTAATCTTTTTTTAAGTGAAATTTTTTCTTAAGTAGATCATACACAGAGAGAAGCACATAAGTGCTTCATCTCAGATCATAAGTGTACAACATGAATTTTCACAAAATGTACACGCTCATATGACCACTACCCAGATCAGGGGATAGAACGTTCCCAAAGCCCCCATGATGGCTCTCCAAGTCATTCCCACCCTCTTCTTTCCCATAGTAACCCCCACAGTAACCTCTCTTTTGAGGTCTGTTACCTTATATTACTTTTTCCTGTGTTTGAGCTTTACATGAATGAAATGATGGCATCTATTCTCTTGGGTCTGGCTGCTTTTGCAGTACATTCTCTTTGTTGGATTCATCCATGCTGTCCCATGTAGTTGTAGTTTATTCTGTTTAAGTGCAGCACTCCATTCTGTGACAGCCCCATTTCATTATTCCTTCTACTATTGAGAGCATTTGTGTACTGTCGAGTTTTGGCTATCATGAATAGTGTCTCTGTGAGCATTACTGTCCCTGGGTTTTGGTGAACATATGCCCACATTTATGTGGGATGTGCACCTAGGAGTGGAATTGCTGGGTCGTCAGGTATGTTCATTGTTAGTAATACTGTCCAAAAGTATCAATGCACGTTTCCTAATGAGCACGGGTTGAGGAGCAGTTCCACGCTCACCAACACTTGGTATTAGTGTCATCTTTTTAGCTTTAGCTGTTCCGGGGGATACTGTCAGCATGGTCCTTAGGTCAGACAAAGGGGTCCCTCAGGCCCCGTGTCACAGAGGGCTCTGCACTAGTGCTCCTCAGGAGTGTGCCAGGTCTGGAGGGTGGTTGCTTGCGAAGGGCCACAGGACCACTTCCAGGGCCTGCTTGTCCTGCAGAAGGTAGCCTGAAGGAGGGTTGGCCAAGAGATGCTTCTCATCAGAGATGGGATGGAAGGAGGAGTGACTGCACGAAGCTGGTTCCTGTGGGCTTCCTAGTCT
This sequence comes from Nomascus leucogenys, assembly GCF_006542625.1. Lineage (NCBI taxonomy): Eukaryota > Metazoa > Chordata > Mammalia > Primates > Hylobatidae > Nomascus > Nomascus leucogenys. The sequence continues at coordinate 110,640,132 of NC_044386.1, forward strand.
ACATGGACGTAGGGGAGGCCTTCGAGGAGCAGGATGGAGCCCTAGGTTGGGGGAAGAGGGTGCCATGACCAGGGCGTGGCTCTCCCCCTTGTAACAGGCTTCCAGTGCCTGTAACAGGCTTCCAGTGCCGAGGAGGCTGGGAATTCCACATTTGGACCTGGTCCTCTGAGTTTACATTCCCTTGAGTGTGACAAGGTGAAACCAGTGGAGGTGGGCTCTGGGAGCACCTGGTGGGCAGAGGCTGAGTGGCATGGCTTTTTGAGAGATGAGGGAGTGCCTGCTGGCCACCGTGCTCGGCCTGTATTTGCCCTTTCCTCGGCCGCTGTCCAGGTAGGGGTGTGATGGTGGGCAAGCAGCTGAGCCTGGGTCAGGGGATAAAGAGCCCCCCTGGCTTCCTGGGGAAGAGGACAAGAAGGTGGGTGTTCACCCCATGGGCTTCCAGGAGATAAGATTAGGGAGATGGGGAAGTGGCTATGGGTGCTTATTGGCAGCAGGATCCTTTCCTTCCATCCTTGCCTGCCTCCTAGAGCTCACTGTCCCAAAGAAAGATAATGTGAGTGACAGGTGTCATTTTAATTCTCTAGTAGCCATGTTTTTTTTTTTTTAAAGTATGCAGTAAGAAGTAAAATTCATTTTATGTTGACTTGATAGAGCCAAAATATAATTTCAGTAAGTGATCAATGTAAACATTACTAGTGAGATGTTTACATTCTTTTTTTTTAAATGGTTTCAAAATCAGATGTGTGTTGACACTTCCAGCACACCTCAGTTCAGACCAGCTGCGTTGGTTAACCTCCTGGACAGGGCAGCCCCAGAGGGGAACATGGCCTTTGATGGGAAATGAAGTTAATTTGGGGTTTGTACTCTCCATAGCTATTTAATATGAACTGTTGCTTTTCCATAGTTTTGATTTTGTTATGAAGATATGTTTGTAAAAATAGTAAGATAGAACATATTTTAAGTTTGTTAGGTTGAATTTAAATTTTTAACATCGAGACATATGGGGAGAAGGGTATCTCCATTTGTACCTTTGCCCATAAATTCTGGTAGCGGTCAGCGGTCAAGAGAGAGGCAGGTTGGTGGTGGCCATGGTCAGATGCTGTCCATCTCAGTGTATCCAGGCAGGGACACAGGCAAGGACCGTTTCTTACTCATCTTTGGGGCTTCATAGCCCCAAAGATTCTTTGCGACCTGACCAGAAGTTGCTTTTTATCACTTACAGATGTGAGGTTTTCTAGGAAGGTGATGCAGGTTTCAAAAACTGCATAGTTGAGAAGAGTGGCAGCAATAATCAGATAATAAGAGAACAAAACCCAGTTCTTTGCGTTGTGTCGGTAGGTGCCACATGAAGGGGGAGCATAGATCTGCCTTTTTTTCCCCCATATTCCTAGAGCCTAGTGTACAGTAGGTGCTAATGAATTAACTTGTTTATTCAACATGTATTTACTGAACACCTATCATGTGTCAGGTGTCAAGTGATGTATTTTGCTCTGGGGATACAATAGTGAACAAGACAAAGTTCTTGCTCTCTTGGAATTTATGTATTATTGATGAGAAGCCTGTTTTCTTAATGATAAAAAAAGGTCAGGCACGGTGGCTCATGCCTGTAATCCTAGCACTTTAGGAGGCTGAGGAGGGTGGATCACCTGAGGTCAGGAGTTCCAGACCAGCCTAGCCAACATCGTGAAACTCTATCTCTACTAGAAACTACAAAAATTAGCCGGGTGTGGTGGTGGGCACCTGTAATCCCAGCTACTAGGGAGGCTGAGGCAGGGGGAATTGCTTGAACCCAGGAGGCGGAGGTTGCAGTGAGCTGAGATGGCGCCACTGTACTCCAACCTGGCTAACAGAGCAAGACTGTGTCTAAAAAAAAAAAAAAAATGATAATAATCAATTGTGGTCACAGCTCAAATGACATTCTGAAATTTGATGGATTCTTAAAGAGCTCAGAATAAAAATAGTAGTTTTCCTGAGTCTTAAAAGATATAATTAGTCAGCAGGCACAAGGGATATTTAAATACCTAAAGAAGGGGGTCCTCGTGGCCACGTGGAGGATGTGGGATTTGCTGGTAAGGGATTAAGGGAATCCGTTCAAGAGCACTTGTCTCAAATTTATTTTGAATTATAAACCCATGTCTGTACTATTCTTTGTCACTTGACAGATAATTGTGTTTTATCGCTTACAGATGCAGGGTTTTCTAGGGGCTGATAGGAAGGAGATATACTTTTAAAAAATGGCATAGGGTTGGGGGCGGTGGTGCACGCCTATAATTCTAGCACTTGGGCAGGCCAAGGCGGCTGGATCGCTTGAGCTCAGGCGTTTAAGACCAGCCTGGGCAATGTAGTGAAACCTCGTCTCTATAAAAAAGTAAGCTGGGCGTGGTAGCATGTACCTGTAGTCCCAGCTACTCAGGAGGCTGAAGTTAGAGGATCACCTGAGCCGGCACCTGTGGGCGGTTGGGGGGCGGGGAGGAGGAGGCTGCAGTGAGCCATGATTGCACCGCTGCACTCCAGCCTCGGTGACAGTGAGGCCCTGTCTCAATCAACCAATAAAGGCATAGATGAGACGCGTGGCATCATTAATGAAATAAGAAGTGAACACAATAAATTAACATTTAAAAATAAAATTGATTTTATTTTTAAATGTTATTTTATTTTATTTAAAGAAATTAAAAATTTAGTGAGCCCAAGGAAAACTTGATTACACAGAATGGTTCAGCATGAGACACAATAAAAACGAAACTTGTAGATCAATTAGTAAAATAATGAAAATCCTTTGGGTCCTTTTCAGTGGTTTTTGAACTTGAGAGGAATAAGAATCACCTGGAGGGCTTGTTACACCACAGATTGCTGGTCACTGTGTTCATAGTTTGTAATAGCTCTAAGGTGGAGCCTGAAAATTTGCAATCCTAACAAGTTCCCAGGTGATGCTGATGCTACTGGTCCAGGAACCAGGCTTTGAAAATTCACAGGTTTATTTCATTGCATCACTCATATATGCACACAACAGCTTTGTGCATCAGTTTCATACAGTTAATGCAAGGACAGACCATAAATCCTACTAATGCAGAGCAAGGTAGAATATAGTCCAATCATGGCTGCAAAAAGAATTAGGGGAAAAACATGTCAACTGTGTGTACAGTTTTCACCTCTCTCTTATACTTACCTTGGTGTCCTTGACTAGTTTGGCCAGTCTCTTGTGTCCCCTTGTGGGGATATCAAAATTAGACTCTCCGTAATCTGACTCTTCTTGAATTGGTTCATCTCCTGACACTGCCCTTTTTCTGCAGAAACTACTGGGACCATCACTCGCAGATAAGCCCATTGCTGTTTATTCCACTGTGCCCTCGCATAAACTTCCTCTATTCACCTGCTGCAAATGTGTATTCTTACTTAGGACCCCACTCAGCTGCCACCTCCTCTTGAGGATCTTGTCTTCTCTATCTTCCCTGTTCCGTCTTCTTTCTGTACCTTATATGGACTCCTGCTGCAGCCCTTAACATACTGTATTATAATCCGTAACATATGTAGTCCCCTTCCTATCGTGTGAGCAACTCTGGGGCATCAGCCTTACCTTCTGCAGTTTTGTGGCCCCCGTTTCCAGCCCACATGTGAGCAGATACTTATGGATTGTACGTTCCTAGTAAATATGGACTGCATGATTGAATGATTTAGTAAAAGCATTCCAGATTTCTCAGTCTATAAAAATAATAGGCTGCAATCACAACCAATAACAGGAATGTAGAGGGCTCAAATAACTGATATTTGGAAAAGAGTTGCAGAGTCATGGTACAAATAAGACCATAATGAGAAGTCCTGAGATTTCCATTACCTCGTTGCTCTGCATCACAGTGAAGTCCACTTTTGGCTCTACTTAGATTAATCGTTTCATGGAAGAACCGAAGTATTATTTAGCTACTAATAAAAAGCAATTTGCTGATACGAACGCAGGGACATGAATGAATATCACAAAATAGTTATCCATAAGCATCTGTCATCTCCATTATATTTTAGTCACAGTGATAGATTATCAAATGAATTAGAGGACAGAATTAGTCTGAATCCTCAGCTCTAACATAATCACTTGGGAAAGTATTTGCCAAGAGAGTAAAAAGATTATGAAAATGAAAACTTCTTCCATTTGCCTAGAAAAGAGTAGCTGTAGAATCCTAATCATCTAGAATATTTCTAAATCCACTGTCAGATGACCCATGAGTTCAGTCCACGTAGTGTATTTTCAAATGCATTGCTTACCACTTCTATCCTTCACATACCATAGATTTTTAAAATGATGGGGGGAAAGGGGAACAGATGGTGCTTTAAGATGAGGGAAATGGGCAGTTTTTCTCTTTGGAGGCAGTCACTGAATAGTGGGACTATTTACAATGTGGGGCATGAAAAGGCAGCATTTGTTTTGAAGAAATGTCAGAGCTAGAGTTTTGTGAAATTGCTTTTAGTAGATTTTTTTCTTCTTTCTCATACAACTTTGCCAGAATAAAAGCAATACTGTTATGACAAGAGGAACACCAGGGCCACTATGGGGTCTAGCAAAGAACTGGTGTTACTTAGTGCCTGCTGTTGGCTGCTTCTCTGGGAAGCCTGGTTTCCTACATTTTACTGTCTCAGCACACCTCCCTCTTGACTCTGACCATCCTCCTGAACTGGTTTCATTTAATCTCTCTTCCTCTTGCCTCTGGGGTTCCTAAGGCACTGTTCTTAACCTCCAACTCCTTCCTATATATACTCAGTTATGTATTACCAAATGCCCCGGGACGTTTCCACTTAGATGTTCAGCCTCAAAAAAAAAAAAAAAAAAGAAAAAAAATTCCCTGTGTTGAGCAGATCTACTTGAAACCCACCTGCCTTCCCAGATATTTTCTCTAATTTGGACATACCATGATCAGACCCTTCCTGATGCATTTGCTGTTGCCTAGAATGCCCCCCACCATCCCCCATTCTAGAATACAGTTCTTAAACTCAAATGCCTCCAGAAGCGAGTAGAGGAATTTGCATTTGTGATGCTGGCTGGGAATAGGGTGCAAAATGGCAGCTGACCTTGGCCTCAGTGTTGGGGAGCAGTAGAGCCTGTGGGGACAGTGAAGAGTTGGAGAGCTGGTGCAGCAGCAAAGCGGGCACCTCCTACTAAGCACCAGGCCATCCTTGCCATGTAGGTGTGTGGGCCCAGTGTTACTAGATTTCTTTATTTTTAAAGAGAATGCAGGGTATGTTTGTTTTTAATTGCCTGATTTTGGCCAAGTGCAGTGGCTCACACCTGTAATCCCAACACTTTGGGAGGCTGAGGTCAGAGGATCGTTTGAGCCCAGAAGTTCGAGACCAGCCTGGGTAGCATAGTAAGATTCTGTGTCTACAAAAAAATGAAAAAATTAGGCAGGGTGGTGTGCACCTATGGTCCTAGCTACTCAGGAGGCTGAGGTGGGGGATCACAGGAGATCTGCAGTGAGCCATGATGGTACTACTGCACTCTAGTGTGGGCAACAGAACGAAACCATGTCTCAAAAAAATATTGCCCAACTTTATATGTGTTAACAATTGTTTGAAATTAAAATCACCTTTTAGGCTAACATTGTGCAGATCATACAAACTGTGTCTGTTAGTCCTGTGTGGGCCTCAGCTGCCAGTGTACAATGTCTGATTTAGAACCTCTGGCTCAGTACCATCCAGTAGACATATGCAAGACGTTTGGGTGATCTAAAATTTTCTAGTAGCCATGTTTCAAAAGTTAAAAGAGAACAGATGAAATTAATTTTAATATTTTTAATTTAATCAAGATTTCCCAAGTATCATTTCAACATGTAACCAATAGGAAAAATCACTGAGAGATTTCACATTCTGTTTTTACATGTAAGTCTTTGTGCTTTACAAAACTAAAGGCACGTCTCAATTTAGACTAGCCGCATGTGACTAGTGGCTGCTGTACTGTGCAGCCCAGCTCTGGATGAAGAACAAGAATTGATTACGTGCACATATAATGAAGTGGGATTTTATTCATTATGCTTGTGTAGAGCTAGATAAGTTGAATTGGGGGTAATCCAAAGTCAAAGATAGTAAATCTGAGAATGATGAGTCCAAATATGACAAAAAGAAATAGATAGAAAAAAATTGCTGGGATGGCACCAGAGTGATAATTGATAGACTTTCGTAAGTCTATCATGCGTGGCTTCCAATAATCCCTTAAGGGACTTTTCTCTCTGGAGCTCTACCCTGTGACACAGGAGTTCACAGTTTAAGTTCTAATTCATATTTCAAGGTTAGCTTCCATTTTGGATTTATCATGCTGTTGCCCTTCTAAATGGCAAATGTCAAGGTGAGTGTTTTGTCTATAAGCATTTAAAACAAAATGAGCATCAAGGAAGCCACTGTAAAATGGGGAGGAGTGTTCTGAATTCATTGATGACTTCATTCAATCAAGATTTAGCAAATGCACTACACTGCTAATGATGAGCATTTCCACCCAATATTTACCAGCTTTCACTGCACATTCATACTGGGAAGCAGGGTTCTAGAGTTATTATCAGCTCTGACCTCATGAAGGTTATGACCTCCAGTGACTCCTTTCTTGACCCTGACTACATGATTTTTGTGTTTCCTTACTACTGCATCCTTGATATGCTCAAGGATCTGTTGAGGGTTAAAATGGAAAGCCGGTGATCTTCTAAACCATGTTAGCATCTCCCCAGAGTAAGATGTCAACCATCAGGCATGGAGTATTGTGTACATGGATCATTGTGCTCTCGCTAGGCCTCTTTTTGCCCAGTAACAGTCAAGATGTGGTCATTCATGCTCCCTTACTACCAGAAGGGACAAGGGAAAGTAGGACAGCTTCTCAGGACTGTTAGTCATACCTGTGTAACTCCTGTCTAATGTTCTCAGTGATAGCTTTAGTATCTTGGAAGACACATACCATTAGTGCTCTCCAGGAGCCAAGGGTCCCAACTCTGGTGAGTTAAGGCAATGGCACAATTACAATCCTGGGTTGAACTGTCAACATTATTGGAAAGGTCATCCTAGAGCTATTGCTGTGGCATTTCCCCATATCTGAACTCTCTGGCATGGATCTGTTGTGAAAAAAGCTGCCAAGTATGATGACTTTGAGAAACAAGAGTCTAAGGAACCTTGAAGGGAGTCCAGGGCCCCTTATAAAGATGGTCATTTCTTAAGTCATTAGGTACAACCTTTCTGGCATGTGTCTAGACTCACTGGCTTCAGTAAGCAGCCTCCACTTGGTTTCAGCCAGTCTTATCTCCTAAATACAGCATTGACTGGGAGAAGAGGAAGCAGAAATTCTGCCTTTGTGCAAGAAGCAGCTTGCCCACAATTGTCTCGGGATGCATACTAGTCTTTGTACGAATTGCATTAGTGCAAACATTTCAATCAACACATAAAATTTCAGTTGTCTTTGTTTTGAGCCTTCCGAATTCAGAGGAAGTATTTCATGCTGATATATTTAGATGAAAGAGAAAGTTACAGAGCACTTTTGGTTTGAGGTTACCACTCCAAACACCTTAAATGAAGATGAAATTTGAGAACTGATTTATAGAGATAATGACTTAGAGTAGAAATTGAGAGCAAATCCTTTCTTCCTTGGAAATAGCTCAGAAAGCGGATAGTAACACAAAGGAGAGCTAAATGGAACTTGGTTGGGATGACATGGGCATTTCCTCGTTTCATCCACACATCCATTCTTCAGATAAACATTTATTGATTTTATCATGATATTCCAGGCACTTAGAATGCAGGCATAGTTAAGATCCTTTTTTGTTTTTAATTTAATAGACCTGGTCCATGGTAGCCAGCCTGCAAGACTAGCTCCCAGTAATCCTCATTTCCTGGTGTGCATACCCCTGTTCGGTCCCCTCCCATAATGAATAAGGCTGACCTGTATAACCAATAAGATAATATGGAATTAATGATTTGTAACTCCAAGGCTAGATCATAAAAGATGTTGCTGTTTCTACCCTACTCTCTTGGATCACTTGCTCTGGAGGGAAGCTGGTCACCATGTTGTGAGGACACCTAAGCAGGCTGTGGAAAGGACCGCATGGAGAGCTGAGCCTTCCTGCCAACAACCAGCCCCAACTTTCCAGCCATGAAAAGAAGTCCCCTTGGAAGCAGGTCTTCCAGCCCCAGGCAAGCCTCCAGATGACTGTGGCCCTGGCTGATGTCTTTGGTTGCAACTTCATCAGAGACCACAGCTAGAACCACCTAAATTCCTGACCTATAAAATTTGCGTGACATGATAAATGTTTATTGTATTAAGCCTCTGTGTTTTAAGATAATCTGTTATGTGGCAATACATAACTAATACATAGTCTTTATGTGTGCCAGGCTTTGTTTTAAGGCCTTTGCAAATAATAACCCATGAATCCTCATAACAACTCTTCAAAGTAGGTACAGTTACTCTCATTTTATACATGTGGAAACTGAGGCCCAGAGATTATTTTTACTTTTTAAAATTTTGTCTTTTTTTATTTTGTAAAAATGTTTCACTTTTAATTTTTATGGATATCTAGAGATGTTTAAATTACTAGCCCAAAGTCACAGTTTGTAAAATGTTGAGCTGGAATTTGAATTGAGCAGTCTACCCCTTAGTAGAATCTGCTTTTTAAAAAATGAACTAAGCAGCTTGGCCAGAGTCCATGCCCTCAGCAGCTACGTTGTGTTGTCCTTAAGGAGGAGCATGTTTTAGAAAATCAGTTATAAAATCAGGTGATGAAGTGCAGGGTTAAGAGAAGAGTGAACGGCCTTCAGAATCCAGTGCTGTTACCACTCAAGTGGACGTCTCAGATAAATCACTTATTGGAGCTTCTGTACAATCATCTGTAAAACCATTACTTCCCACTTGGAGAGATTTTTGAGGATTAAATGAGATAATGCATGAAAGCCCTCTAGCTTGGGCATCAGTACACCTGAGTTCCCTTCCCTTGCTCTGCACAGCCTGCTCATCACCACTAATGGGGAACTCTGTCCCCTGTAGGGTCCCTGCAGACATGGGCCTTGCCTGGATGCTGCTGCTGTCTGAGCCTAGGAGAGCTGTGCCTGGCATCCCAGCACAGGTACTCACAGCTATCAGAAGGAGACTCCTGTTTGGGACTCTGCCCTCATTTCCACATAGGAAAAAATCCATTTCCTGAGCATCTCCTGGCCTTCTTTGTTAGGTTGTAGACTACAATGAATGATATTCTGTGTTTAATTACATTGTGCACAACACTCTACAGAGTGGTTGGTTTTGAATCCCAACCACTAATTTACAAAGTGGAGCGGCTCTGCTGGCTCTGTGAAATACGTATTGTGGAGCCAGAGGTGATGCTGTTGGATGTGGGTGGTGATTTACGGGAGAGCAACATAAGCAGAGGAAGGCACAGAGACCTGGGTTCAAATCCCACTGCCAGTGCTATCTGGTGTGAGACTTTGGGCAAGTTATTTAACCTTGAGGCTTAGTGTCCTTGCATGTAAATACAAATAATGCTGACTTCATTGATTCCTTGTGAGGAGCCCATGGGATAATGTGGGGTACATGCATGAATATCATTTCCCTTTCCCTTCATAATGATTATATTGGATAGCTAGCGTCATAGGAAGCTAATGGTTAGGAGTTCAGACGTACACAAGAATAGATTTTGTTTTGCAGTGGAAACTTAGTGATAACTTTGGACTAAGACAGTGTGAAGACATTTTGGCTGACAATCGTAGAGTAGTTATATTCTTGTGAGGTCTGCAGAAGTCCCTAGTGAGGAGAGCAGACACAGCCTTGAATGCTCAGACCTAGCTTGGCTGTGAAAATGGAGCTTTAGTCTTTTTAAGTCTGTGTTTCTGACCCTGGAGGAAAAAAGTTATATATACCTTGAAAGATTTTCTTGAAAAAAAAACTTGTACATGTCTGTATACACAAGCCGGGGAAAAAAAGCAGTTCATAAAGTATAATATGCATTCATGATTAAAAACAAAATATTACAAAGCAATACTCATAGAAATTTAGACCTAGAAGATAACTTCCTTATTCTGATAAAGAATGTCTACAAAAATATTCAAGACCCAAACACATGGTTAATATCATACTTAATTGTGAACGTTTATAATAGGAATGATTTAAGGATGCTTTTACCTTTTTCATTTACTGTTACACTTGATGTTCTAGCTACTTAGACAGGAAACAAAGTAAGATGAGAAAAGAACAAACAAAATTGCCCATATTTGCAGATAAGATTATCAGTGTTAAAAAAGAGATAATTTTAAAACTATTAGTATTCAAGTTTAACAGCTACAACAAAAGTGTACAAAAATCTTAGCATTTCTATAGATAAGCAAACAAGTGGCAAATGAAAATTGTTTAAGAAAGTGAATATTTATGCTAGTAATCAAAACCATAAGGTATCTAAGGAAAAAAATATGACAAAGATAAGATCTTTAGCAAGAATATTATACAGCTCTATTGAAAAGCATAAAATAAGATATTTAAACAAAGGGTAAAATATACCATATTCATGGATGGGATGATTCAGTATCATAAGGATTTTTTTTTGCCCAAATATAGCTGTAATTTCACTTCCATTGCAATAAAAACAAAAGAGGGATTTTCATGGGGGTTGGGGACTATATAAGATAACTCTAAAAGTTCATGTGGCAAAGTAGATGACCAAGAATAATTAACATAGTTTCATGTAGGGGGATCATACAGGAGGGAACTTACCCTGATAGTTTTCAGGATTAAAAATTATAGTAATTAATACATGTGGTGTTGCCACAGGGATTTAGAAATAGATGTTATTTGAACTGCCTAATGTACTCAAAAACCAACCCGTTACATATACAGACAGCTAAATGAGAGCAACAACACTACAATTAATGAGGAAAAATGAGACATTTAATGAATGGTACTTAAACTATCAGCAAATGAAAGGGACAAAAAGAATCAGATCCCTACTTCATACCACAGTATAAATATATCTAGATGGTTAACATCCTGAGTATGAAAAGCCAAAAATTTAAAACGTATAGTGAAAAAACACAAAAACCCTAAGGGAAACTCTTAATGTAATCTAACTTGATTACATTAAAATTAAAACCTTAATAAAAGGACACCATAAACTAAGTTAAAAGATAAAAGAGGAAGTCCTAGCCAGAGCAATTAGGCAGGAGAAAGAAAAGTCTTCCAAATGGAAAAGAAGTCCAACTGTCTCTCTTCACTCGTGATGTGATTCTATACCTAGAAAACCCTAAAGACTCCACCAAAAGGTCCCTGGAACTGATAAATGACTTCTGTAAAGTTTCAGGATGCAAAATCAATGTACAGAAATCAGTGGCATTTCTATACACCAGTAACATTCAAGCCAAAAGCCAAATCAAGAATGTAAATCAACATTTACAATAGCCACATGCACACCCACACCCACACAAAATACCCAGGAATGCATCTAACCATGGAGGTGAAAGATCTCTAGAAGGAAAACTACAAAACACTGCTGAACGATATCATAGATGACACAAACAAATGGAAAAACATCCCATGCTCATGAATTGGAAGAATCAATATTGTTAAAATGGTCATACTGCCAAAAGCAATCTACAGATCCAACACTATTCCTATCAAACTACCAACGTCATTTTTCACAGAAGTAGAAAAACCTATTCTAAAACTTATATGGAAGCAATAAAGAGCCCAAATAGCCAAAGCAATCCTAAGCAAAAAGACCAAAGCTACAGAGGCATCACATTACCTGAATTTAAACTATACTATAAAGACATAATAACCAAAATAACATGGTACTTATACAAAAACAGACTACATAGACCAGTGGAGCAGAATAGAGAACCAATAAATAAAGCTCCACTCCTACAGTTCTATGTTCTTCAACAAAGTTGACAAAAATAAGCAATGGGTAAAGGACTCCTTATTCAATACATGGTGCTGAGATAGCTGATGAGCCATACGTGGAAGACTGAAACTGGACCCCTACCTTTCACCATATACAAAAATTAACTCAAGATAGATTAAATATTTAAATGTAGGAGCTCAAACTATAAGAATCCTAGGGAAAGAAACCTAGGAAACACCACTCGGAATATCAGCCTTGGGAAATAATTTATGGCAAAGTCATCAAAAGTAATTGAAAAAAAAACAAATTTGATAAGTGGAACATAAACTAAAGAGCTTCTGCACAACAAAAGAAACTATCAGTAAACAGCCAACCTACAGAATGGGAGAAAATATTTTCAAACTATGCATTCGACAAAGGTCTGTTATCCAAAATTAATAAGAAACTTAATTCATTAAGCAAAAAAAACCTCATTAAAAAGTGGGCAAGGTCATGTGTGGTGACCCATGCCTGTAATCCCAGCACTTTGGGAGGCCGAGGCAGGCAGATCACCTGAGGTCAGGGGTTCAGGACCAACATAGCCCACATGGTGAAACCCTGTCTCTACTAAAAATGCAAAAGTTAGCTGGATGTGGTGGTGCACCCCTGTAATCCCAGCTACTCAGGAGGCTGAGGCACGAGAATCACTTGACCCTGGGAGGCTGAGGTTGCAGTGAGCCGAGATCGAGCATTGCATTCTAGCCTGGGTGACAGAGTGAGACTCTGCCTCAAAAAAAAAAAGGGGGGGGGGGCGGGGCAAAAGACATGAACAGACACTTCTCAAAAGAAGACATACAAGCAATCAACAAACATGAAAAAATGCTCAGCATCACTAATTATCAGAGAAATGCAAATCAGAACCACAGTGAGATACCATCTCATACCAGTCAGAATGGCTGTTACCAAAAGTCAAAAAATAGCAGACGCGGGCAAGGCTATGGAGAAAAGGGAATGCTTATACACTGTTGCTGGGAATGGTAAATTTGTTCAGCCACTGTGGAAAGTACTTTGAAGATTTCTCTAAGAACTTAAGACAGAACTACCATTCAACCCAGAAATCCCATTACTGGGTACGTATCCGAAAGAAAATAAATTTCTCTACTAAAAAGACACATGTACGTGTATATTCATTGTAGCACTATTCACAATAGCAAAGACATGGACTCAGCCTAGGTGCCCATCAGCAGTGGATTAAAGAAAATGTGGTGCATATACATCATAGAATACTGAGCAGCCATTAAAAGGAATGAAGTCATGTCCTTTGTAGCAACATGGATGCAGCTGGAGGCCATTATCCTAAGCAAATTATGCAGAAACAGAAAATCAAATATCACACGTTCTTTTCTTATAAGTACAAGTTAAACATCGGGTACTGGTGGACATAAAGTCGGCAATAATAGACACTGGGGACTACAATGGGGGTAGGGTGTGGGGAAAAGGATGGAAGGCTATTGGGTACTATGCTCTCCACCTGGGTGATGGGATCATTCATAATCCAAACCTCAGCATCACACAATAGACCTGTGTAACAAACATGCACATGTATATCCTGAATCTAAAATAAAAATTGAAATTATTTTAAAAATTAAATAAAAAGACACATGTGGGCAGAAGATTTCTGCTACACATAACCAATCAACGATTAATATTCAGAATACTTAATAATTCTTAAAAATTAGAAAAAAGACTATGCCATAGAAAAATGGGTACAAAATGGGAAGAGGAAGAAATCAGAGGTGAGGAAACTGAGTGGGTAATGAGCATAAAAAACGTGCCCAACCTCGCTAGTAGTCAAGAAAGTGCAATTAAAACAATACAAAGAGATACTGTCCTACACCTCTCAGATTGGGAAGAATTAAAATCTGAGAACACCAAGGGTTGGCAAAAATATAGGGAAGTGAGGATTTTCACACAATGCTGCTAGCCAAGGGTGGTGGTGTGTGCCTGTAGTCCCAGCTACTCGGGAGGCTGAGGCAGGAGGATTTCTTGAGCCCAGGAGTTCAAGGCTGCAGTGAGCTATGATTACTCCACTGCACTCTAGCTGGGCAACACAGCGAGACCCTGTCTCTGAGAAAAAAAAATTGTAAGATCACTTTGGAAAATAAGTGGCATTTTCTATTACAAGTCAGCAAATCTACAAATACAAATATACTCGAGAAAACCATCAATACAGGAGGAAACATAAGAATGTACTGGGGCATTGTTTCTAAGAGTTAAAAACTGAGACCAGTCTAAATGTCCATCAGGAAGAGAGTAGATTTAAAAAGTATTTGATATGTATAAGATAGAATACTATATGGCAATTAAATGAATGGATTGGATACATTTGAATAACTTAATGTTGAGTCAGATAAAAGTCTCAGCTAAGTAATGTTCCTTTTGTGTAACATTTTTTAAAACCACAAAATGGCACTTTAAATTACTTTTGGACATATATATGATTTTATAATTGTGGGTATGTGTCTATAGATATACAAAACATGTATATTTACATATAAAATTCATATATACACAAGCACACCCCACAGTTATGAAATCATGCCTATGAAAGACATCTAGAAGTTCCCGAGAACAGTATCCCCTGGGAAGGGAAGGGGGGCAAGTTAAATTGAGCTGGAGTGAAAAGGAGGCTTTAACTCTTTAATGTTTTTTTCCTTTTTTAAAAAAAAAAAATCTAGGGAGTGACTGCTTAATGAGTATGTGTTTTCTTTGTGGTAGTGCAAATGTTTTGGAACAATATATATATAGGTGGTGGTTGCACAAGGTGAATGTATTAAATGCTGTTGAATGCAGAAAAAGGAATCAAAATAATAAGAGACCTAAAGGAATGTCACAGAATTTGTTAAACTTGAGGGTTGATTATGCTAATTAAAGTTGAGGGTCAATTATACTAATTTAATTATTTTCTGTATTTGTGTGTTTAAAAGCCTTCGTTGAAGCAACAGCCATCAGCACTTTTGAGATGTACCCAGAGAAACTGTTGGAAATCTGTCTCTTAGCGGAGAACATTCTCTTTAGGTCTGTCCCTGTGTACCGGAAGGTGTTTGTGCATGAGCGCTGGTACCAGGCCTGTGTGCACACACGCTTGTATTCATCTCATGTTCAGCTGCTGTTGCCTTGGCAACTTGGGATGCTCTGTCTCCTGCTGAGTCTGGGGTAGTTGGAGGGCTTTGTGCATTGGCTGTTCATTTCCCTTCGAGGACTGTCATCGAGAGCAAGGCTGATCAGTCCGTCTGTCTTTGTCTCTGCCTCCTAAATATGCAATTTACCTTGTCATGAGCATCTTCTAGCTACTCTCCCCAGCTTGCATACCTCATTTTCAGCCATTCATTTCTAAGACGTAACTGTGAATGCCTAATCAAAAAAGAAAAAAAGAAAAATTTACAACCTTAAACCATTTTCTCTAAATAAGCAGTTAAGAACCAGGAAATGCTTTAGGGACCAGGTGGGGGAAAAAAAAAAAAAAAGAAAAGAAAACATGCTGTATTCGCATTGTTTCTACAGATCCTCTTTTCCAACCACTGGGAATGCCTCCATGGGCAAGGCATCCAGCTGTAGGACCTGGCACCAGCACATATTATGGGATGCTGCTTCATTAGTGCTTATGGAATAAATTCCTACCTTTTGGTCACTGTGGTCCATTAGGAACCTTCTGGCTTGAACCTCCTTGTTCAGACTGGTCTACAGAGTTGAGCATGCCGGTGCCTCCTACCCCAGCCTTCTGTGCCCACTGGCCTGCTGTGCCAGTCTTTCTGTCACTTGGAGTGCTTGAGCCAGAAACTGATATGATAAGGACACCTAAATGCTGGTTCAGCTCTGGGTCTCACATGCCCCCCTGCCACCCAGGGAGATTGTTTAGTGGATTAAGGCTGCATGAAAAGATATAAAACAAATGTGCTGTTTCTCAACACAGTACAATTTCCATTCTTAGAATGTTAAAGTGGTCATATATTAAAGATCTCTATCCCAACCAACCAGCTAGCTAGTATTTACTGAGTTCTTACACTTTGCCAGGCATTTTAGAAACGTGAAGACTGAAATCCATGGAAGGTGTGTGAGTCCTTTTTATTAGCTCAGTTGGCACCTTTGCCTAGAGAGGTACCTGCTCAATGCAGGTCCCTCCATCCTGCTTAAAAGGATCATTAGAGCCTCCTCTTTTCACATTGCTCCTCTAAGATCACTACATAGGGAAGACCACAACATAGGGACTCTTGGGTAAGTGCTGAATCCATATTGAGCCCTTAGCTGCTGGAACTGAGGGTCTTAGCCCAGCGAGGATGTGAAGATTCTTAACCTATGGAGTGGATGTGTGGTTTTCCCGTTTAGCCTCAGTCCACATGTACATTCGCAGGGAAAGAAGGCACCTACTT
Source organism: Nomascus leucogenys (assembly GCF_006542625.1). Lineage (NCBI taxonomy): Eukaryota > Metazoa > Chordata > Mammalia > Primates > Hylobatidae > Nomascus > Nomascus leucogenys. The sequence goes on from NC_044386.1 coordinate 110,656,375, forward strand.
GCTACTACCCCAGGTGTTAATTGTCCCTGATAGGCAGCCAGGGCCCCCTGTTCCAAGGCAGGCAACGTCTAGACACAGTCTTTGGCCTGAGATAGCAAGAGGAAGAAACTGTCCGATGGAAACTCACTCTGGAAAGGCCTTTGAACAATGTACTCCTCATCCAGGACCTGTCTGGACAAAGTGATGTGTTTTTATCAGTCGGAAGAAACCGTCCAGTGGAAACTCACTCTGGAAAGGCCCTTGAACAATGTACTCCTCATCCAGGACCTGTCTGGACAAAGTGATGTGTTTTTATCAGTCTGGCAACATTTCTTACAATTCCATAAGGCCCAGGTGATGAAAACAGCATAGTGTGAATGTATTTAGTGCTTTTTCTTTTCTGTTTTAAGAAAAAACATTATTAACATGGAATGCAAGTCTGTTCCTACTTGTCATTCTGAGAATTTTTCTTCTTATTGACTCCAGCCTTTCCAAACAATTAATTTTATTTGCCTGATGCACACATAGTGGATTAAGAGTTTTATGGTAAAGATATTCTCCAAAATTGGTACTAGCAATTATCTCTCAGGAAGGGCCTGCGATGGGCAAGAGACTCACTTTTTTTGAATATTCTATAATATTTGAATTAAATTTTCCCAAATGCATCTCTTTTTCAATTAAATAAACTTAATTAAAACATCTTTTCTAGTAGAACACAAGGGATACCTATGCTGATAATATTACATGCACTGTGCTAACTCAGTATAGGATCATTTGGATTACCATACCCCAGTTCTACTTAATAGCTGTATGATGCCGCCAATTACTTCAACATCCCAAGCCTCAATTCTCAAATCTGAACAGTAGAGATGAGGATGATTGCTTATCTCACAGAGTATTACAAAGGTGAAGTGAGGCAAGGATATCACTCTTCCCTGCATTAAAATTACATTGCCTGCCTCCCCCGTGAACCCTGTGTACCTCAATAGTAGGAAATTCATCTTATGTATCTTTACGTTCCAAGTCCCCCAGCTCTGCTCTAAAACATTCTGATAGGAAGGGACATTCTGTCATGTTATTTACTGCTATATCTCTAGTGTCTGGAACAGTGCCGAGCATGGTATACGTGCTGTGTAAATGTTTGTCAAGTGCGCTTATGCGTGGTAGGAGGTAGTTACTTGATGGTTGAACACTGACTTACTGAAATGACTTACACATGTCCTGTGTCACCCCTAGTGGTTAGTGCTAATAAATGTCTCGGCTTCAGAGAAGATACACTATGGAGTATACATTCCTTTTGCTTATTAGTACTTTATTAGTTTTTCATCAGCTAGCCCGTCATGCATTGGCCTCAGCATCTATCAACAGACCTTGTCATTCTGCCTCCCCCTTCCTATCAGAGGATGTCTCATCAGTGGACATCTTGTTAGTGAATACCTCATTATTCCTTCATCAGACCTTCTGTCATTTTCTCAGCTGCGTTGATGAGAAATCCCAGACTTCATGGGAAAGGTCAGGAGTTGGCAAATGAGAGCTAGACAAGATTCAGTAGTGACATGCAGTGGTTGTCCTGTGGGATGAAGGGCTTTCATGAGTGATACAGTAGGTACACACAACAGCTAGTTCCCCATGGAATTCACGGATACAGGGCCAGGATTACATGCACCACCAGCCAGAAGATGACACCAGGTCAGCCTGGCCAGGCTGTGGGTCGGATCACAGCCCTTGGCAGTAGGTTTGAATGAGGTGGCACTGGGGTAGGCATTGCCTGGCAGTGCTCCCCATCAGCACTGCGCAGCTGGGGACCAGCTGCAGAAGGACCATGCTCACACTGCTCAGCAGCTGTAGCTGTCAGCCTCTATCATGGATTCTGATAATCGTCCAGATTAACTGAAATGTGCAAAATAGGTTGGTGCCTCATGGTATGTGGTACGTGGACTGTCTCAGGCACTGGTTATAGAGGCAGATTCCTGGATCCCACCCAGACCTTCTGGGAGAGGCTCTCTTGGCTTCATAAGTATCAGCTTTAACATGCTCCAGTCCGTGCTAAATCACAGGAAAGGTGGAGAGCCATGTTGGACTAGCTGGGAGTCTGGTTTTTGGAGCCGACAGACCTGGGTGGGATCTAGGCTCTGCCACCTGCTAGCTGTGTGATTGTGGCATGCATCCCTGAGGCCTCTGCATCCTCCTATATGGTGAAGATCATGATGATGGTGTCCATCTCATGGAGTTGTTAGGATTAAGTGAGATAATGTATGCAAGGCATCATAGCACAGCATATGGCCTACCACAGGCAGGTAAGAATATAGCTGGTGAGGCAGTGATGACAATGATGATGACTATCCGTGGAGAGGGGCGTGGTTTTAGTAATTCTGCTCCACGCAGCATTAGAAGAATAGATGCTTGAGTAGTGTTGAATAGATGATGAATTATTGGCCATTTTATTGACAAACAGGACACCAAAAACGAAAGATATTAACTCCCTGGATTAGATGTCACCATAGTCTGTGTATCAACAAAATCTCCAAAGTGATTTTGAAGGAAGCTTTGAGTTTGGCAGGGGATAGATGCTGGTGAGTTGGAGAACTAAAGCAGGTGCATCCCAGAAATAATAGTTGGAGCTTCTCCCAATTGTCCCTCAAATGCATTAGTCCCAACTGAAATCTGGTGGTTTGTCTAATGTTAAAAACATTCTTTTACTCTTCATCCTGGATGCATCTAAGGCCTGCATTTGAGCTCCCACCTAAAGTAGTTCTGTGTGGCAGAGAGCAGAACACTCCAAGTGTGGTCTATGGCTCTAAGCTCTGAAAGCCTCGTCATTTCCTTATGGGGTTAATTAAACAAAAAATCTTTTAAAGCCTCTGAAACTCTTTTATTGAACCCTAAAAAACATCAGTGGCTTTATTTGCCACAACTTACTAAAAAGCAGAGCAGTGGTTAAATGAAATGATTATGATATTTGCATTGTTTACTTTGAAGCGTCTAATTAAATAATTAGTTCAATCTTCTAGGTGTTTTTAGAAACCAGTGTTTAGGACCCTACAGAGAGATTTGCTGGACCCAGGAACTCACTTGGGGAAGTGATTGGCCTTTGAACAATAAGTAGAAAGTCATCAAGGTAGCTCTGCCCACCTGGTGTTTGCTTATGGAAACCATCTGCTGGTTAAAGTTCCTGGCTCAGAACAGCACCAGCCAGGCAATCACAGCCTGCACAGAGGTGCAGTGATGGCCATAGTGTGCCGAAGGGGCTGATAGCTTCAAGAGCGTCTGCAAAGTTGATGGTCTGTCTGTCACTGCGATCTCGACATCCTGTGTGGTTCAGTCTGGTTGCAGTTGGACTCATGCTGGGTCTGGCGGGTAGGTGAGAAACTCTACCTTGCTGTTGCTGTCCAGGTTTCAAGGCAAGCGTGAGAGTGGTCCTGCACAGAAGAAAACACACGTTAGGCTCAAGCACCTGCCTGCGCTTTGCTGCTGCTTGTTTAAAGGACTGCTTGGAAATGCCAGCTGCCCAGCCTCTGGAGCTGGGGGGACGGACCCCGGTCCTGTAGGAAGTTGAGTTTGAGGATAGCCCTGACCACTGAGGGATACGGAGCACATCTATGCTGGCTCACTTCTACACAACCCGATAGATTTCTTGATGTTATTCACTGGATAATTCCTTTGTGGCCAGTCACCTTCCCTTTTGTAGGGATGGCCTGTCTATGTGATAGAAAGAACTCAAGCCATGGAATCAAGTAGATGTGAATTCCACTGCTGAACCTGCCACACACTGACTTTGGGACTGAGCGAAAGCGTTTCTGAGATTCAGCCCTTCTAACTATCACAGGAGGAATGGAATAGCTAATTGCGCCCAGTGAGGGTTAAAAACATCTTGTATATGAAAGGAGATAATGCCACACCAGGTGTGCTCAGGCTGTGTCTGTTAGCAGCTGAGTTGCTCTGTCGTCTCATGCTTGGGCGTGCTGTTAGGTAATTTGCTAATCTGTTTTTTATAAAGCCTAGAAAGCAACAATCAGAAAATATTAAATTCAGAGGTTAATTAGGTCTCTCACGTAAGCCGGGTTGTGTTGGAGTTGCCTAAAAATTTTGCATTCTAACTTCTGCACTTCGAGAAAGAGCAGGGCTTGTTCACCATCCTGGTTCTAAGAGCAGATGGTCTGCCTGACCAGGAGCTCAGAGGTGACATTAGTTAAAGATCCATGACATAAGCTACAGCTTCTATGAGCGCCAGATTGACCTTTGTTAGAATGAATGAGTTTTACTAGACTTTGGTACAGCTACTGAGTTAGTTCAAGAGCACAGATGCTTTTTGGTGAGAGGCATATTAGGTCATGAGCTTGCTAGAAGTCAATCTCTGTGAGTCTTTTTCCCACAAATGATGGGTGCTGGGGTTCATGTTGGTGACTATTTTCTGCTTTGATCTGGCGTATTTCTCCCTGATCCAGCCTTTTCTGTGCCCGACACTCCTTGTGTCTTTAAGATGAGCTGAGTAAAAAATTCCAGCAGGAAAAAAAAAGACAACAATTTCCTATTCACTTAAATGACTGCTGTTATTGTTAAAGACTCAGCTCTTTCTCAAAACTAGATTTCCAGTGCCCCAAAAGGCAGCAGTGTGAGTGTAATAAACAGGATAGATGTATCTAGTGCAGAGAGAATCATCAGAATTACTAACTGAAGCTTCTTCATTAAGCTACCACTCCAGACCAGAAAGGGAGTTCCCCTCTAGGGAAAGCCCCCAAATGTATCCTTTTAGCAATGTGTCCCTTTATTTGATCTCTGTTTTAGAGAACCAGAGTCCTTTACTTCAACAAAATAATTTCTAAAGGAAGTAGCAGAAAGGCTCGTTAACTGTTAGTTTGGGAATTGTGCTGCATCAAATTATATAACCTGGAATGTCATATTATATTGATTAAGCACTCACATGCATTGCACAATAGTTTATACACAAACTAAGCAACTTTTCCACTGACACGCAGGAGGACTACAATATGTCTGTGGTGTAACATTTAGGACAATACCTTTATATATATGTTCTCACTTAGATAAAAGTCAGTTTCCTGGTAGGTGCTGCTAAGAATAAGGGAGAGAGATTGTTCTCTTAACACCTGTCTAGTTAATGTGGAATTTGGTTGGAGAACCTATAAACACAAAATACTCAGGCATTGTTCCATAGTGAAAAGATGACAGCTTTCTACCATGGCGGATTCCAAGCTTGAGTTGAAGGGACATTGGATGGATATATGGCTGGAGTATTGAGGCTGGGAAGTCCTCTCTTACATCGAATCAGGGAAGATCGCAAGGAAAAGGTTGCGGAGACAACAAGAGGGGGTGGATGTCAGATGTTGTTTTGGGGGAGAACAGAGGAAGAGGAGTCACTGAATAGGGATAGTGTGGAAGGAGGCTTGCCTCATGATGAGTGGCAGAAGGGCTTGGATTGTATGTACTAGAATGGCCTTGCATAGGAAGGGAGGAGCAAGGGAAGTGGATGCTTCAATTGATGTTAAGAACCTCTCAGATTTTTGGAGGCCTTAGAATTAGTAGGCTCTTCTGAAGATTAGAAGAACTGGAGAGGGCATGGAGGAAGGAAAGTAGTATACTTCTTTTTCCTGTTCTGTAAGTTTTGGGGCATCATGCATTAAATTATTAAAATAATCCCCAAAGCATAAAATTAGGGTATTTTGAGGTTACCATGAGTATTTTACCCAAGGAAGAGTGATCCAAGCTCTCCTAGTTTGTAGGGTAGTACCTCAAAGACTATAAGTTTATTTATTTTCTAAATTTTTGGAAGCATCTCTTTTCAGAAGAAAGACTTTAGAAAGAGCCAGACTGACAGCCTTGAGGACTTGCTGATTTCGAACCAGCAGGTCAAATGTCTCTGATGGGTCCAGAAAGGTTGCCTTTTCTAAAGAAGTCGGCTCGGTAAACAGGAGGACCCAATCACAGGTGCCATTGCTTGAATGAACTTGAGAGCAACCCCATACTTGGTCCCTAAATGACCCACTAGCAAAACTGAAAGACCTTTTTTTATCCCTGCAAATACGTACACACATAACACATAATTCAGATTGCTATATTCCTTGAAATGGCTTCCACTGGGGTTGACATGGGTCTGATTAGATCAAAACCTGGACCCAGCAAGTGAGACCTCCCTGGAGTTCCGGCTTTATAGTAACACAGACTGGGGTTCGCATGCCCCTTTCGCCGCCAGGTTGTGCAGTGCCCCGAAGGCAAGTCACCTATTCTTTCTGAACTCCAGTTTGCCCTGCTATAAAAACAGAATCATAACACTTATTCCATGTGGGTTTTGTGAACATGTAATGTTTATGAAGTATCTAGCTGAATGGCACATTCAATGGGCCAAAAGAAAAATTGCAGTTAAGATGTTTTCATTTTAAATTCCTTGACTTATGACCTCCTTTCTAAACTGGCATACTACGATAATCTAGATTCATTTTTACAGGTTTTGGAAAGTCAACATTGACACTGAAATCATAAATCAGGTTTAAAATTCTGTATTCAACTTGGTAGAACATAAGGGTTTTATACACACACATGCACAGAGATAGGTATAAGTTGTTTTCTCAATGATGTTTTTCAGTGATATTGGCAAATGTGATTATTACGCCTAGAAAACAATAATTGGGACCATAATCGTTTATATGATATATGTGAATGTAAAACTGAAACTAAAAGCAAATCCTTTCAAAAAGCAAATCTGCTTTAGATAGCATCAGTCATGGTCAAAAAGGCAGATAAACTCCCTGTCTACCAAGAAGAGCAATATTTCAGCTATAGAAACTCTATTTGAAGAGATTTTATGGATTTCTGATGTGTAAAATGATTTTGTATCATATTATAGACGGAGTCATTTGTAGAGAAAATGAAAAATATATTACTTCTGACATGTTCTTTTTAATTGAAATGACATTTGTGCACTCTGACATTTCTCTGTGCCAATGTGTTTTTCTTCTCAGTGACCGCAGCCATCATCCAAGTCAAGGTCAAGGGCCGCATGCTGTCCCGAATGTTATGCTCTGCTGAGCCGTCCCCTGAATTACAGTTGGGAAGTCTGCAAACCTCTGCCTCACTCACCAACAGAATATTTTCTGGAGGAACAACTCTAGAATTGAAATAAGAAAGAGCCAGTTCTGCTGGGGGCATAGTCCAGGGCACACAGCTCAACCATGAGAGAACAGATACAAAGTGTCCTGGGCTCCTTCACATCTCTGTCATTCTGTCACTCAGGAGCCTGGTTAAGTGACTCAGGTTCTGAGCAGCACCCTGGGTTAACTCCCGCCAGCCCACTCAGTTTCTGAGCTGCAAAAGCCAATTTGAGAATGTCTCCAGCATGGCCTGATGCTTGTTGTACAGCCTGTGCAATAAGTAAACCAGGGATTCATGTGTCAGGAAGACAGCAGGCTTTGACACCACGGTGCCATTTGGATTTGGCTCTACCACTATGATCTGTGTGATCTTGGGCAGGTCATCAAAGGTCAACAAGTCTCAGTTTCCCTCCTACATTTTGAATGACAGTACCTACATCCTTCAAAGGTCTGTCTAAATGGGGTGGTGCATGGACAGAACTTATCTCCCTCTAAAAGCTTCCTTATCGTTAGCTACTATCAGTGTGGAGTTGTAATGAGGACCAAAGGGAAGTAACATGAAGCAATACAAAGCTTGTCCCACAGATGTTTCTTTCCTGAAGTCCTTTCTGTTTAGTTCAGATGGGCAGGCGATGTGAAATGAGGGACGTGCATTAGAAAGGTGTGCATTCATCCAGTAGAGGCATTTTCCAAAGCCCCATGCTCATGGAGAAGGACAGTGGCACAGAGAAGTCTTATGGAGAAATGCCATGTGGGCTGGACTCCCCCAGACTTCATTGTGTAGCTCCTCCCTGCAGCTTCACAGCACTCTTGACAGCCCAGAGTCAAGCAAATGGGAGATGGCGGAGCAGGTACCTTGAGCCCCTCTAGGATAAACTACCACATGACACTTAGGATCTTTTCTTTTCGTTTTATCTGCAACACTCAGCGTAGGACCCTGGAAAGTTTCTGTTGAATTATGGGATGCTAGACTGGAGAGTAGATACTCAAGTGATCTATGTAACCTATTCAATGTTTCTCTAAAGTGTTTCAAATAACATTTCTCTTGGAAGGGGCTCCATTAAAACAACACCAATAAAATGTATGGTCTTGATAAAGATCCCTTTTGGAGAATGATGATGCACGTTAACATATTAAACGCCCTAGGCAGTTCTGCACAAAGAAACCAGTTTAACTGCATTCGATTCAGCGTTTCTCCGCTTTATTTGCTCTAGGAACTCTTTTTCACTTCTTCCTAGGACACTTATTAACAGCTCATGCATATTGGAACCCATCAATCAATGGCGTATCGATTGGTATTAGTATATAATAATAAATCCTTGTGCATTTTATGTAATTATTAGACTTCTGTATAGGCATTTGCTTCCTGTTACAGTGCCATTGTCCTTACCTGTCTGCAAAACAAAATTCTTTTAAATTTTTCTCCTATAACTCTGTTGTTGATGTCAGCGGGGATCAAATGTTCGGCTGGACTTACTTTTTTATGAGCCCTGTTGATCTTTCTGCATGATGACCCCTCTGCCGCATGAAGCCCCAAGCCCAGTAATAAATGATGGGCTGAGACTCACTGGGCAGTCTCAGGGGACCCTGATTGTTTTAACAACTATCTCTATGATCCAATCAACTTTGTTCTGAAAAAATATCTAGGATGCACCCTACTCCTCACCACCTCCATCACCAGCTGGCTGTTCCAGACCAAGCCATCATTGTGTCTTACATGGATCTTCACAGTAACCATCTAAACAGACTGTTACCAGCACAGCAGCCAGTGCAATCCTGCTAAAACCCAAGTCCGATCAAGTCAGTCCAATGCCTGGAAAATGCCAGAATCCTCACAATAGCCTTCAAGGCTCTACATGACCAGGGCCCCTGCCACACTCCTCTTCACTCACTGGCTATAGCAACCCCGGACATCTTGGTCTTCTGGAATGCTCCAGGCAGGGTCCTATCCCATGACCATTGCATTTCCTCTCCTTTCTACCTGGGATGCTTTCTCTCATATCCAAATGGCTCTCTTCCTTGCTTATTTCCCACATCTGTCAAATGCCATCTTACCTTATGTCATGATCAAATCAGGGTAATTAGCATAGCTCTTACCTCAAACATTTGTCATTTCTTTGTTGTGGGGACATACAAAATCCTCTTTTCATGCTATTTTGAGATTACAGTGCCTTATTGTTGATTGTAGTCACCTTATTGTCACATGTATGGAAACATCACATTGTACTCCATAAAGGTACAATTATTATATATCAGTTTTAAAAAAGATAAAAATTTAAACACATGCTTCTTAAAAAAATTCCATCTTACCAGAGAGGCGTACCTGGGTCACCGTATGTAAAATGCAAACATCCCCCACTTCCTTGACAGTTATTCACTCTCTCATTCCTTGCTTTTTTACCCCCTTGGCGTCATCAGTGCCTGCCCTGTGATGTATTTATATTGTTATTTACTGACTCACCTTCTCAAAGGAATGTTAGCTGTGCTGGGGCAAGGGCTCAGATTTGCCAACGGCAGCATCCCTAGCTCCTAGCGTGGTGCTTGGCCTGCAGTCAGAGCCCAGGATCTGACCATTGAATGGATGAGTAATGGCAGTGGCTAGCAGCCCTCTAGTGATGTGACCAGAGTGAGTTATACGCAAGAGGTTGTGAACATCAGGGAACCTCTCAGTTTGCTGTGTTATTTGGAATGGCTCAGCCTGGCAGCTGTCCCCAGGGTCACAGACTGCTACTTCTGAGTAAACTTGTCACAGCTGAAGGTGAGAGCCAGCGAATCACCAGCACATGAGTGGGAACTGAAGCCTCAGAGAAGAAGGAGGTGGTGCAAAGACAGCCCAGAGAGGAAGAGACAGAAGGCGGAGCCCTGCAGAGCCTCGGGCAGCAATGCAGGCAACCCACTGTCACTGAAGTTGCCTTTATGTAATAATCAGTGCCATTTATTGCGTGAGTGCATCTTCTGCTGTCCTTGTTGCTTCTTACAAATACCATTGTATTTTCATCTTCTCAGTTACAAGCCTTTGAGATTGGAGCAGCTTGCACGTGAGCAAACAGCTCGCCATTAGGAATCAGTCTGGATAAGAGCAGGAAAGGGCTCAGCTTTCTTGGGCTCTTCTTGCCGTGAAATGAGCAAATTGAAAGTGAAGGTTTTCAAGGTCCCTTCCCAGCGCACTGTTCCGGGAATTTAGTCACCTTGAAGCCAAGGGAGGATGTGTGTCACTCATTTCATGACTCAGAATAGCAGGCACTTCGGAAGTACATAAAGCCAGACCCAGAGGTGGTGTTGGCCTTATGTAAAGTGTCCCCTTCCCATCACTGAGCACATTGCTCTAGAAATTGTTTTCCTTGGAGTTTATGTAGACTGCGATGAAGAACCTTGTACAGGTAGATGGTTTACCCCCGTAAGAGCACTGGCTCACACCTGTAATCCTAGCAACTTGAGAGGCTGAGGTGGGCAAATCGCTTGAACCCATGAGTTCAAGATCAGCCTGGGCAACATGACGAAATGCTGCCTCTAATTAAAAAAACAAAGGCTCAGACGAGGCGTAACTCTAGGCCCTGCTCGACTGAGGTAGAAACATCCTCAGAGCATCCCCAGGGAGCTGGAGAAAGAACAAATAAATCACCGATGAATACAAAGATGAATAACTTCAGAGAAGTACTTCATGAGAAAGAAAATGACATTTGTTGAATGTAAAAGAACAACTGCGGTAGCAGCTTATGGACCAAAGCTGTCGCAGCCTGAAAATTAAAAGACCCTGCATCACACAGTCCTCCAGGGAAATAGCCAGTGGCCCCGCAGTTCTGGCTACGAGGCTTCAGCTTCCAGAAAGAGGGAGACTGACATCTCCATGTACTAGAAGAAAGGAAGCCTGTGTGCAGATGGGTGGCTTTGTATGTGGCAGACCTTGAAGCTAGGGGGAGAGAGCCATCTTTCTAGACTTGTCAAAGGGCAAGACCGGGCCCCTCTCAGCATAGAGGGAATGTGAACTTGGACTCTAATTACTCATCAGTTCTCTCAGCAGCATGGGTTGGTATTGGTATCTCATTTCGTAGACGAATAGAGAGGCTCATAGATGTTGAGGCTTGGTTTGAGTCATACAGGTGCTGCTGCCAAATGCCTCTGATGTTCTTGCAATACGTGGTCTATTCTTTGGGCCAGGTGCTGTGTTGGCTGCCATGGTGATCTGATCTCAACCCTACCAGCCGTTTTGGATAGTGTTGACCCCTTTGTGGCAAAAGGTTGAGTGACATGAGATTTGTTCCTGTGGACTGATGTGGTAAAAGGTGGCAAAAGGTGACATGAGATTTGTTCCTGTTGTCTGATGTGCCCGAGGAGCACAGCACAGGAGCCTTTAAACAAGGTGCCCCAGCCACCCGCCGAGTTAGGTTAAACTTGTCAGCTGATGGCTTAAATTATTAAGAATAGACAAACAGGCATTCTTCAGTGATGCAGAAAATGTCACTCACAATCAAACATTCTTTCTTGTTTTTAAATCCAGCTGAGCTATAGACCCGTCATAAAATCATGGCATCTAAAAGGCCCTTTAGAGGTCCTACTGGCAGGGTATGTTGAGGAAGGATTTGGACTTTAAGTCAGATACATGGGGTTTAATTCCTGGACCTGCGCCATGCAGTTCAGTGACTGGACAAGATGCTGAACCTCTCTGAGCCTCAGTTTCTCACTTTGTCAAATTGCTTAAGAATATGCTCTCCTAATAGGTGACAGGCCAGGCAGGAACTAAGCAGGTTTTTCTATGTAAAGGGCTGAGCATACAGTAGGTTTTCACCAAAAATAGGTGACCTTCCCTAGCTTGGTCACTCCCACCCCCATCTTTTCTGGACCAGGAGGGCACAATCTTACCCCCAGCGAGCAGTGCTAAGACCTCTTTATCTCCCCAGATCCAGGCCAAAGCTTAAACCTGAGCCCATTTTCCTTTGTCTCGGCTGGCACCTTGGCAGGGGAGAAATATATGGAGGAAAATCAGTACCTTTGTTTCCTCCCAAGGAAAAGGAAATGCAGAAGCCTGATGGGCATCTCACCTAGATTGCAGTTCACTGGGCCGCAGGGGCAGTGGGCCACCTGCGGCTCTTTTAAGTGCAACTCTGGTTCAAGCCAAATACCTGGGCACAGATATGAAGCGTGGGTGGCAGAGAGGCAAAGAGCTGGAAAGAAAACTGGCACTCTTCGGAGGGCTGCAGGAGTGAGAATGCCCCATGATTAGGGTTTCCTTCTAGGCCTGTATTTTCAATTACAGTCATAATTTATTGCTATTATGGGCACCAAACTATACTTGCCATGGGCTTTGCATACACAGGAAATGAGCCAGCATTTAAACACTACTCAGAAAAAGGGGCCTAATGGCTAAAAAGCAGTGGGAGAATGCAAACCTGCCCTCTCCTCCTTGTCACAAAAGACCCACCTCTTCCTCCTCCACTTGTCCACTAAAACACTGCCCTTTAAAAATCAAATTAACAACATTTATTGCTTATACAACATTTATTGGGTGCCTAGTCTGCCAGGCTATATGGTGGAAGTGGTGAGGGAAAAGAGGTACTTTAAGGATATTTTCCTTCTCTGTGGAGGGAGAAGGGTGGGAGGTTTTCAGGTCCCAAGAATTCTGGGAATTCAGCATCATGGCTTGGCGAGGAGACAGAGTAGGCATTGAGGGAGGTGGAGGAGGAGGGTAAGAAGGATCAGGCCTGGATCTGATGTGGAGGGAACTGAGCTAGCTGTGAGTGTAAGTCCTTCCTAAGGGGAAAAGCTCCACTTTTTGGTTTGCAGTCCCCCAAAAGGCTGATGCATTCTGTCTTGGTGCCATGGCTAAGCTTAAGGCATGGCTTTCAGAAGCTTTGGACAGCAGAGAAATACCGGGAAGCAGGTGAGCCACCATTTCTAGTTCTAGGTGGCAGAGCTCTTTGGAGTGATGTCCTACTGATGAGCAAGGTCCATCCTTGGGGGCTTGGGGAGCCAAGAGCTAGGCATGGGAGTGAGCAACTTGCTACATTTAATGCCAGGAGCTTTCCATAGGTCCTGTTGGTGGGTGTATTCGTCCATTTTCATACTTCTGTGAAGATACCAGCTGAGACTGGGTAATTTGTAAAGGAAAGAGGTTTAATTGACTCACAGTTCCACATGGCTGGGGAGGCTTCAGGAAACTTACAATCATGTCAGAAGGCGGAGAAGAAGCAAGTACCTTCTTCACAAGGCAGCAGAAAAAGAGAAAAGCCCAGGGGAACTGCCACTTCTAAACCATGAGATCTCGTGAGAACTCCCTCACTATCAGGAGAACAGCACGGGGGAAACCGCCCCTGTGATCCAATCACCTACCCAGGTTTCTCCCTCGACACATGGGGATTACATTTCGAGATGAGATTTGGGTGAGGACACAGCCAAACCATATTGGGTTCAGGACAGCTTTCACTCCCAAGGGAGAGGCAGAACACTAAGCAAGCAGGAAGATGGCCAGAACCTAGAGTTTACACATGGCAGTGAGGGTGGGGTGTGAACAGGCTGCTAAGGGTAACTACTGGGGGCGTTGCCCAAGCATTGCTGATGATAAGACTGGTCCAGTCCCTGCTTGCTGGTGGGGCCCAGGCTCTGACCCAATTTGCTCAATCAGGAAGGCCCGAGCTTATAGGGACATGGCTTCAGAAACAGGGGCCAAGAAGAACTGGTGAAGGTAGGAGCTGATAGCTGGAAAAATAAGCATAAGAAAAATATGAAATGGAAATTTAAAATAAGGTACAAATGTTTTGGCACGTGATTGATTACCAGATGAATTGCAGAGACACTCTTCAGAGGATTAAAGAGGGGGCAGAAAGGATTTCAGGATGGGGCACTCCAAGGAGGAGATGAAATTTCTGCTAGACATTATAGGGTTTTGTCAAACCCCAAGAAGAGAGTTAGACATTCTGGGCAGGAAGATGATGTGGAAAAGGCCTGAAGATGTAAGCCTGGGAGATAGCAAACCAGGTCTTGATGTTGCAGATTTGTTGTATATATTATTTTATATATATCTATATATATATATCTATGTTATAGATATATATATTATGTATTTGATATAAACTAATGTATATCAAACTTTTGGTAGAGATGAGATCTCACTGTGTTTCCTAGGTTGGTCTTGAACTCCTGGCCTCAAACAATCCCCCTGACTCAGCTGGGATTACAGACATGAGCCACTGTGCCTGGCCTGAAGAAGGCTTTGAAGGCTAAAGGAAGGAATCTGGTCCTGATCCCTTGGGATCTAGGCAGTGGCAATCTCTATGGCCCTTGTAAGTTGACATGGAGGTGGTGTGCAGCACGGGACAAAGAGATGGGAAGCAGAGAGGCTAGTGTGAAAGACTATTGCATGGCTTAAAGAATGAATTAATAAGGGGCTGAACCAGGATACTGACTGTGAAATGGAGCAGAGAGAATGAGTTCCAGAGAGTTATCAAAGCAAGAGTGGATGGGACATGAGGAAAAAGACCACAAAGATGGGGAGTGAGTGACAGATGGTCACAGTCATAAAAGGAGGAGGAGGGAAAGATTGGGGGAGGATGGAAGATGAACTTCGGGCCTGTGGATTTGAGGTGGCAATGAGAATCCAAATGCTTACATCTCAAAGTGAGTTATGTGGGATTAAGATAAAGACTAGGGCTTGATCGCACATTTGAAAATTTTCTCTGTAGTGTGGATCTCTCTAGAAGTCACAAGGGAGACCACTTCCTTCAAAGAGAGGAGAAGAAAAGGATACAGAGGATCAGCTACTCAACACTCACTTCTGATGGGCCGAAGAAGGAGAGTGAACAGATAAAGGAGGACTCCAAGGTTAAGAGGCACCATAAAAAGCGACTAGATACCGTTTGCAAAGGAGAAAGAGCCCAAAGAAGAAACATCAAACACTAGCAGCTTCAGCTGCTGCAGGGAGATTAGGGAGAATGAGGGTTAAGATCTGGTTATTGGAACTGATCCCTCAAAGGTGCAGATGATCTTTAAGAATGTTGTTTCCATAGAGTTGGAGGAGCTGGGATTGAGGGGGTAGGGAAAGAGCAGGTGGCACTGAAAACATCTAAGTAGCAAAAGGAAGCAGGGATCCTTATATAAACTTAAAAAGCTGTAAGTGAAACCAAATTATGTTCCCTGACAGGGAAGGACCTAGTGTTGAACACATGGGAAAGAGAAGAGGCGGTGTGTGAAGCGTGTTCTGGAAAAGGCGGGGAAAGGCTGGACATGATGGTGCTCCCCTTCTCAAATCCAAGGGTGGAAGAAAATGGGTGTAGAGGTGGATATTTATGGAAGCAGAGGACTGGAGCAGGGTTGCTTATACAAAATAGCCACTGCTTCTTAGGGATGTTCAATGAGAGGGTGATGGCTGTGGGTGGTAGGGGAGGGTGGGAGAAGGCCTGTGTGGACATTTGGGGAGGAGAAATTCTGGAATGATTTTTGTGGAGGATTGGCTCAGGAGTTCACAGGGATGAGTGAAAAGGGAAGTTGAAGCCACCAGGGGCACATGACACCTCCCAGGATGCTCGGACAGCCAGGGATCTTGTTTGGGTTGTGGGGGTTGGTCCAGCAGACCAGGGTGGAGGCTTGGAGACATAGGCAGAGGTGAGTGAGACAGGGGCCCATCACACTAGCAGAATTGGAAGGGCAGGAGGCTCAGAACAGTTGGAGGTTTGGAGAGGTCGGAGGGAAACTTCTTGATGAAGCAGGCAAGCTGCTGATGAGTGGAGGAGGATGGGTGGGAGGTGCCGGGGATGAGATCTCAGAGATGGAACGGAGAAGGTAATGATGTGGTTCAGGGCTGGGCTGTGGCTGATGCGTACCCGAGTACAAGGGACTGAGATGGACGGGCTGAAGAAGACAGATGTGAGGCCAGGCGTTGGGGCGGTGTGCAGGGCTAGCATAGCTGGAAGGGAACCGGGTGGGAGTCAGGGACTTAGGTTTTAACAACCCTGCTGCTAAGTCTTTGTGTGGCCTTGGCCAGGTCACTTGGGTTTCCCTGGTGAGGGGCTGCTGTCAGCACCATTCTTGCATTACTGTGCACAGTAGTTCTCAAGGGCCAGCAGGGGCCCTGGTGATGGTTCAGAGCAGTGACCTTGGGCGCTTCAGCCTCACGTGGTCACACCTCCACAGAACACGGTGCCCCCTCCCTCCTAACCAGTGTTACGTCCACGTCCCCACCAGCATCTCTCATGGCATCAGAAGTGGCAGCAGGCAGCCATCACCTTGTGACGCTGCCACTTCTCTTCCGCAGGGATTGGAAGCTCTGAATTTCAGAGCCAGGTTTAATTCAGTCCCGTCACCAGCCTCCTGGCAGCCTGACCTCAGGTCTGGCAGATAAGGTGGGGCTGCTGTGGTAATCCAGGAGAAGTGAGGCAGGAGGGAGGACTGGCATCCGTCAGGCCACCAGGAGTGGGGAGCCTGTCTCACCTGTGGGCTGCACCTGAGTGGGTGAGCATGGCGTCGGAGGGGATCCCAGGGTGGGTTGGAGTGCAGGGATGTCCTCCAGTGTGTTCCCCATTTCAGTCGCCCTCCCAGTCTGTGAACCTAAGAGCCTGGCCACTGAGGCTGCCAGGTGCAAGCTGGGTGACCCTCAGTTACGATAATGTGACTGCAGCATCTGGTGCTGCTGCCATCACTCCCCTGATGCTGGGCCTGGGACAAGGTGCCGTATGGGGACTTTTTTTTCCCCCAGGAGGCTATTTTTAGAGTGCTCCAGCTGAACTGTTGCTGTGAACTCTATGTCTTAACTAGGAGCGTGTGCGTCATTAACGAGGCAGGTGTGTGCGTCCTGGGAGGGGCTGATGCGGTTCCTAATGGTAGCATATATAGGCTGGCCGGTTGCTGCTTTCAGCCTGCCAGGGTGACTTTGCTCATTGCCTCTCACTTGTGCAGGCAGAGGTTGTGTGTGAGATTTAGGGTGCCCTGGAGTCAAACTGTCTGCTTGACTCTTGGCTCTACCACTTACCAGCTCTGTGACCCTGGGCAAGCTATGTATTATGTTTGATGTGTTTCTCAAAGCCTCAGTTTGCTCATCTGTGACTTGGGGTAGTGAGAGCACTGATTTCATGAAAGTCATAGGGAATCAAATCAGGTAAAGGCAAAGCATGTAGCTCTTCAGTGCTAAGTGTTCAGTAAATGTTACTTTCTTCCCCTTCACCCCTAGAGGCTTCCTCCTATTTATAAGCTTCGTTAATCACTGCCATGGCCAAGCCCTGCCCTAGGCCCAGGTGAGCTGGTGGTGTTTAAGGTATGACACACGCTGGAAGCACTCCTTGTACAGCAGGAAACTTGAACTGCATCTTGAGGGATGATCAAGAGTTTGCTGGGCAGAAATCTGGGGGTGTGGGGAATGATTGTCCTATGACTGAACCCTCCTCTTAAAGCCTATCTAGTTTCTAGATTTTAGCTGATCACCCAGTTTCATGGGCAGGCAGGAAAGGGAGGCATTTGTCCCTTTTCCCGAGGATGAACTCCAGCCCGTGTGTGTGTTAGATATGTACAGAGCCTGGCAGCGTTGCCACTTGTGGGGTGGTTCCTTTCTACTTGGGTGCCTTATTGTCTGTCGGGTGCCCCATAGCAGAGACCTCAGGGTTTTGGTGGCAACCTGCCCAGATATGGAAGAGGAGAACGGAGTCAGAGTGGCCTTCATGTCAGGGCAGTGAGGACTGTATCAAAGCCCAAGGCTCATGGAACCACGTGGGGGAAGAGACATGGATACAGAACCCTGAGAGAGGGCGCTTCCAGAGAACTGCTGCCTGTTGACCATTCTCTTCCCCTGAATGTGATCCATTTACAAGATGGGGGCAGACTTTTTTCAATTGTTATGTATCTGGGGTATGAGACTCTCTCTGAGTACCTCAAGTTTTTTACCAGCCAAGTAGACTTGTAGCTTCAAACAGTGTATATGTGATATGTGCATGTGTATATATACACACACTATATGTAGACTATATATGTACTCCATCCATCCATCCATCCGTCTATATTTTCCCCCATAGCCCACACTTTTGTGATGTCCTGAAGCCTCTAGTTTGAAGCAGTGCTGAAATCTGTCAACTCAATGGATTAATAGTCTAATCTCAGCCAATTTATTTGGCAGAAACACTAAATTCCTGAAACCATGTGGGCTGGCCCACTTGACCCCTGTCCTGGGAAAGTGAAAAAATACATCCCAGGGTTTTGGGCTAACTAGCATAGAAAATCAGTCCATTTTTATTTTCATTTTCCTACAGTTTCATGGTGGCCACTCTTGACTCCCATTTGTATTCTGTGTGGGTCATGTTGATTAAGGAAGTGAGGAGGATGGATAGACAGAAGGAGGGATGGCCCCATCCATGCACCACCCAGCACTCCCCTACAGAGAGAAAGCTGGTTCTGAGGGTCAGGCCAGTGCCATGAGGCTAGCTGGCTTCTTTTGACATTAGTGCTCAGAAGAGACCTGTTTCCATAGCTTATCCGTGTGGGCAGTGGTGGAGAATTTACCCAACCCAGAAGGTAGTATAGTGCATGGTACAGCATTTTCCAAAAACAGATATTCTTCCAAGCCGACTTAGAAATATTCTTAGTCATTACATTATTTGTGTGGTATTTGATAAAGAAGTGAATTTAGTAACAGTGTAAAATTTCTGGCTTCATTGTTGTGTGATCTCGTGTAAATTGCATCTTCTGTCCAAACCACAGTTCTTGCCTATTGAGGAGATGCTGATAATAATACCTACCTCTGAGGGTTGTAGTGAGGATTAAGTAAGATATCACACGGGTTTTCCCAGACATGTCTAAGTACTCAACAAATGGCAGCCACTGTCCCTATCATCACCAGTATGGTTGTGCTTGTTGTCATCATCACATCCTCACATTTTTGGGTGGCCCAGACTTAGTATGCCCTTGATGGTGCAGCAGAAGGCCTGCTGAATCCCTGGTGCAGATGTCACTTACTGTTTTAAGAAAGCATTCCCTAGCCAACCATGCAGAGTTAGCCTCTCGCATTCTGTAAACATTTCTCATGTACCTATCATACCATTTATCAAACCATCTTTTAACTGTACGTTTGCAGGCCTGCTGTGCCCCATAAGGGCAAGAGACTGTTTCAGAGAGAGACAAAATGAGTAAATAGCTGATGGGTGAATTCATAAACAAAATAATTTATTTCGCTTTCTGTCTTCTCTCACAGACATTTTGCAAGAAGGCAGAAACAATGCATTTTGAGAAAACAACCACTCCTACAAGGCAAGAGGGTTTTCCTCCATCCGAGAGCTTCCTAC
Organism: Nomascus leucogenys; assembly: GCF_006542625.1. Taxonomy (NCBI): domain Eukaryota; kingdom Metazoa; phylum Chordata; class Mammalia; order Primates; family Hylobatidae; genus Nomascus; species Nomascus leucogenys. The sequence goes on from NC_044386.1 coordinate 110,675,711, forward strand.
ACTTAAAGCAAGTGGGCGAAGCTCATAGGTTTCCTTAATAGTTGTATTGGTGACTTGGTCTTCATTCATCATTCATGAGAGACTTACTTAGCTCTTATTACGGGCTAAGCATTAAGGTCACAAAAATGAATGAGACACAGCCCTACCCTCAAGAAGCTTCCACTGTGGTGAGAGATGTTCACATACACAGTCGAAGTACTTTTACTGTAACGATGACTCTGTGCAAAGCAAGCATCAGGGGCACCGAGAACCCAGGGCTAGGGATGCCCAAGGGAGCCTGTGGGAGGCAGAGGAGTGTCCGAGCCTCCTGTGCCGTTCCACCCAGCCTAATACGGTGGCAGCCCTGGTTTCACAAAGCAAAGGCCAAAGCTGACTTGTGGTCAGATCGTCACACCTGCCTGGAGTGGCAGGAAGGCAAAGCCGATACATTTTATTGCTTTGGCTCTAGATTCAGCCAGAAGGTGTAGTGATGAGGCAGGAAATCCTGTCTGAAACCAGAGTTCCCATCTGTTGGCATAAAATCCTAATGAGCCTTTTAGGGGAGATAAAACGTCAGTAATATTCAAGTGATACCAAGAAATTCCCGGCTTTAAAAGGACAAGATTTTTGCAGAGGAAGTTGGATATTTAGAGTTGCTTTTTTTTCCCCAATTATTTTTAGCCTCCAGCTATATATAGCTTTTCTTGCTGACTTAGGTACAGTATGTGGATTCGACTGATTGTATTTAGGAACAAAAACAGATGTTTTAAGACCTGTGCATGTGAACATTCTATGTAGGACCTGCTGAATGATAACTTGTAAGGACCGAGGGTAATAGTCACCATACGCAGTCACTAATAGAGCTATTAAGGAAATCTATGACCTTAGCCCACTTGCTTTAAAATGTAGGAAGCTCTCAGATGGAGGAAAAAGCTCTGGCCTTGTAGGAGTGGCCATTTTCTCAAAATGCATTGTTTCTGCCTTATTACGAAACACCCGTGAGAGAAGACAGAAAGCTAAATAAATGTGTTATTTTGTTTTCAAATTCACCCATCAGCTGTTTACCCGTTTTGCCTCTCTGAAACAGGTCTCTTGCCCTCACAGGTTACAGCAGGTCTGCAAACATACAGTTAAAAGATGCTTTGATAAATGGTATAATAGGTGAGAAATGTTTACAGAATGGGAGAGACTAACTGCATGGTTGGTTAGGGAATGCTGTCTTGAAACAGTAGGTAACATCTGCACCAGGGCTTCAGGGGTTGACAGGAGGCTTCCCAGGAAGAAGAAAGGCAGAAAAGGCATGAGCACTGGGAAGCCTGCAGTGCTACTTGCAGTCAGGGAGTCGTGGGATTCTGCGACGCCTGCAGTGCTACCTGCAGTCAGGGAGTCGTGGGATTCTGGGTGTCAGAGCAGAGTGGCTTTGTAGCCAGAAGTCATCGAATCAACTGAGTGGATGGTTATGCCAGCAAACCTGTTCACTTTACAGGAGAGGAAGCACAGAGAAATTGAGGGGCTTGTCCAAGGTTACACAACTCTAGAGAAGACTCACAGCCAGAACTTGAGTCTTAGCTTCTTCAAGTGTGGCAGAAGGGCTTGGCGCTAAGTATGCTAAAGCCACCTCGAGGATTCCTTGATATTTCCCTGCAGCCTTACAAGGATAAACTTCAGCTTAAACTGAATCCACCTTTCTTTACAGAACATACAAGGAAAAGTCTAGTAGCTGTTTGCATCCACATTTGTGCCAAACAGCTAGCCTGGTCATATTTTCAAGACTATGGGATTGAAATTTATTGCATTTTTAAAATTATTCTTTTTCATTGTTTGGTACTCTATATGAGATGAAAACTGGAGCTTTCAGAAAGTATTGCTGTTAAAAGATGAGGGTGATTTTTTTTCTTTTTCTTTTTTTCTTTTTTTTTTAGACAGTATCACTCATTCTGTCACCAGGCTAGAGTGCAGTGGTGGGACCTCAGCTCACTGCAGCCTCTGCCTCCCGGGTTCAAGCGATTATCCTGCCTCAGCCTCCCAAGTAGCTGGGATTACAGGCATGCACCACCACACCCAGGTAATTTTTGTATTTTTAGTAGAGATGGGGTTTCACTCTGTTGCCTAGGCTGATCTTGAACTCCTGGCCTCAAGTGATCCGCCCGCCTCAGCCTCCCAAAGTTCTGGGATTATAGGCATGAGCCACTGTGCCCAGCCAAGACTGATTTTTCATAAACAAACTTAACTTTAAAAGTTGAGACAGATCTTAACCCTCCTACAGAAAGTCATTCTGAAGAGCTGGATCCTTATCCCATTGACCCTTACCCTAGAGGGCTTTTGAGCTCCGTCTTATGGGGCTAAGATAACTTTTTTTCCAGCTCATAGTGGTGGCAGAAGGATAGGTTTCCTGTATATCCTGGTGTCATATCCAGAGCCAAGTCCAGTGAATCAGTTGGGCCATGTGGTCCCTCGTTCCTCTGTCTTTTGTGCTTCCAGAACAGCCACCATGCCTGGGTGGCACTTAGTATTTAAATCGTCTTTTCCCTATTGTGGATTCACTAGGTTGCAAAACTGTGGACATAGCACAGACTTGTTCCCCAGTGAGTGAAAAACATGAATGAAAAAAGCAAAAGAAATTGATGCAATCCCTACTTCTGTACATATCACGGGCAGAGTTAATCTCAGTATTTTTTTCTTTTAGTGGAGTCTGTGTGTTCATTTCTAGAGTACAGTTTGGTAAATAGAAGTGACTGGACAAGGAGTAAAAAGGGAGAGGGCTTCCCTCACTCTCATTCCCACTCCCAGGCTTTAATCTTCAGAGGAAATTGAGCCTTGGGTCCAGTGGGAAGTTTATGGAAATACTATGCTGTCCAACTTGCTTTTATAGTGAGTTAGACAGTTTGGGAATTCATGATTAGTCTGTATTTAAGTGGAATTTATGCTACCATGTATTGACATGTGTTTGTGTGATGTTCATGTGTATGTATTCATCCACCCACTCATGTCTGCCTAACAAATGTTTGTTGTGCCTACTATGTGCTAGGTGCTCTCTCAGTCATGGGGATACAGCTATCAAAAGGCAAAGTCAAAATCTTCATGCTGCTTACATCCTAGTATAAGAGAGACAAAAATTTAACATCTACACAAAGCAAAACAGGATTAGAGGCTAGAGAATTAGTGGGAATGAAGTACTGTTTTACAAAAGTAGGCCACAGAAAACCTCTCTGAGAAGGTGACATTTGAATAGACTTGAATGAAGTGAAGGAATGCCCCAGGAAATATTAGGAAACCCACAAATACAAAGGCCTTCCCATTCATCAACCCACCTACCCACCCATCCATCTACCTACCCATCTATCCTCCCATATATCCCTCCATCTGTCCTGCCACTCATCCCTCCATCTGTTCATCCATCCATCCGTTCATCCAGCCGGCCAGCTAGCCAGCTTTCCATCCATCTGTTCATCCATCCATCTGTCCATCCATCCATGCACCTGTCCATCTATCCATCCTTCCATCCTCCCATCCTCTTAATGGCATGCCCTCATGGTGTGGCATATTGAGAGAATGATTATTGTTCCTTAATAGCAGTTTAGTAGAAGTTATTTTTCTTTGGTTGTCTTTTTTTTCCTCTTTTTTTTTTTTTTTTTTTTTTTGCTTTTAAGAAATTTTTTTTTTGGGTTTTTTGTTTTGTGTTATAAGAGTGATATTTTCACTTGCAAGAGATTTTTAAATTCAAGAAGCACTTAAGGATACAGGCTCAAAGGTAAGCCAAGCCAATCCCTCCTAAATTTTAAGTTCTTATTTTAAGGCTGTGGATGATACTTCATAGTGTTCTTGTGAGAAATGTATGGGGGACAACGTAGGCTCATAAGCTAATTGCAGCAACAGCGATGACACTAGTGCTACTGCTCTTGCTGCTGCTGCTGCTGCTGCTATGGCTAGCAAACATATCAGTGGCATCCACTTGTTGTTTTGGAGAATGCTAGGCACTGGGCCAGGCACTTTCCATTCTTGCTTTCTGATTTGTGACAATTCTACAAGGCAGGTATATCCTATTCCACAGGTGAGCAAACTGAGGCTTGAGATGAGGCTGTGATCAATTCTTTTCCTTCCCCAACCATCCCCATAGCTGTCTCTACGAGTTTAGTGTTAAACTGGGATGATCTGGGACTCTCTTCTCAGTCAGCAAAGGCAGAAGGAAGTATTTTGAATTCTTCCGGCAGTGAGTGGCTGCTATCTACCTTGCTGATGCCGCGTGATTCATCGCAATAAGAGTTAATGTTTCCCAAGGGTCCCTTAGCAGTGGAGATGCTGGAAGAGTGGTACAGGGGTTTCTAAGTTACTTAACAGATTTTATCAACTGCTAATTACCTCGTAAAGACATTTTATTGAGCTAGAGCGATCTGCTATTGGCACTAATTGTTTACATATCTCAGTCCTTTGGCCTGTTTCTTTTGCCCCAGGTCAGCGCATCCCTGAGAGCTCTGCTCTGTGTGCAGAAGGGAGGCTTTGGTGCAGTTCTTTACCCTGCACGTGTGCAAGCCCGTGTCCATGCCCTTGTCCACCACCAGTCACCAAGTGTAGAGACGGGTCTCTGTTTCTACATCCGGTAACTCCTTAACTGTCATTAGGAAAGGCAAGCAGGGGAACTACAGCCTTGGGTGTGACCTCCCAATTTGACTACTAGATTTGGCAAGAAACAAGAGCCGTGGCTTTCCTATCTGCAAAGTGAAGGAAAGAATGGAGAAGGCAGGTGTGTGTTTGTCTAATGGACTGTTCCTCCTTGTCTAGTGGACTGTTCCTCCTCCCAGCCTGTAAGAAGTTTCTCACTAAGGAGACAGAAATGACCAGAGCAGGTGGTGGTATGTTTAACAAATACCTGAGAGCAAGTAGAACTCATCAGCTTCTATTTTATTTTTATTTTTCCCACTGAGCAGAATACCTTAAAATGGAAAGTGTGGGACAAACAGGTTTACAAAGCAGCTAGAGTCCATAGTAATTAAAAAGAAAAAAAAAATAGTCTAGGGAGCCCTGAGGTTTCCTATGATTTCTGCTTTCCATTTTCTTCAGAGAATTTGGAGATGTGAGTTCATAGGTCTGTAATCAGTTATTTATAAAAAAGCTATGCAGGACAAGGAAAGGGACATGTACAAAGGAGGTGGCCATGACCATCATGGTTTTTATTACACTGGTAAAGATGGATTCTGAAAATAATGGACGATTCATGAGAGAGTGTAACAACATTCCCACCAAATGTCTAGCATAGATTATGGCCGGGCATAGTGGCTTACACCTGTAATCCCAGCACTTTGGGAGGCCAAGGCAGGTGGATCACTTGAGGTCAGGAGTTCAAGACCAGCCTGGCCAACATGGCGAAACCCCATCTCTACTAAAAATACAATAAATTAGCCTGGTGTGGTGGTGCACGCCTGTAATGCCAGCTACTTGAGAGGCTGAGACAGGAGAATCACTTGAACCCAGGAGGTGGAGGTTGCAGAGAGCCAAGAACGTGCCATTGCACTTCAGCCTGGGTGACAGAGCGAGACTTTGTCTCCAAAAAAAAAAAAAAAAAAAAAGAGTAGATTATTAAACAGATGTTGAGCTTTGATAGATCATCTCTGGGAGTTGTCTTGAGCTCTCTAAAAAGAAGCAAAGCCAAATAATGCATTACATTTTTGATAGGGTTGCTATTATGACAATAAATGCTAAAGATGTGATTTCCTGGAGATGTAGAACAAATGTTCTTTTAATATCCTTGTGAACTTTTTAAACAACACCACATTGGTTTATTTATTAAGCGATAAACTTTGTGTAAGGCACAGTCTAATGCCTTTACATACCTTGTCCCACATAAATCTCAAATTCGCCATTTGAAGAAGGTACCATCGTCGTTTTTTCCGATATTGTGGATGAGCAAATAGGCTCAGAGATATAGCAACTTGCCCAAGGTCACACAGCCAGCAGCAGCTAAGAGGAGTCTCATCCTGGTTTCTCTGTCGGCTTCACCTGTGCTTTTTTTTTTTTCTCTTCTTTTTTTTTTTTATTGTTATACTTTAGGTTTTAGGGTACATGTGCCCAATGTGCAGGTTTGTTACATATGTATCCATGTGCCATGTTGTTTTGTTGCACCCATTAACTCGTCATTTAGCATTAGGTATATCTCCTAATGCTGTCCCTCCCCCCTCCCCCCACCCCACAACAGTCCCCGGTATGTGATGTTCCCCTTCCTGTGTCCATGAGTTCTCATTGTTCAATCCCCACCTATGAGTGAGAACATGCGGTGTTTGGTTTTTTGTCCTTGCGATAGTTTACTGAGAATGATGGTTTCCAGTTTCATCCATGTCCCTACAAAGGACACGAACTCATCATTTTTTATGGCTGCATAGTATTCCATGGTGTATATGTGCCACATTTTCTTAATCCAGTCTATCGTTGTTGGACATTTGGGTTGGTTCCAACTCTTTGCTATTGTGAATAGTGCTGCAATAAACATACATGTGCATGTGTCTTTATAGCAGCATGATTTATAGTCCTTTGGGTATATACCCAGTAATGGGATGGCTGGGTCAAATGGTATTTCTAGTTCCAGATCCCTGAGGAATTGCCACACTGACTTCCACAATGGTTGAACTAGTTTACAGTCACACCAACAGTGTAAAAGTGTTCCTATTTCTCAACATCCTCTCCAGCACCTGTTGTTTCCTGACTTTTTAATGATGGCCATTCTAACTGGTGTGAGATGGTATCTCACTGTGGTTTTGATTTGCATTTCTCTGATGGCCAGTGATGATGAGCATTTTTTCATGTGTTTTTTGGCTGCATAAATGTCTTCTTTTGAGAAGTGTCTGTTCATGTCCTTTGCCCACTTTTTGATGGGGTTGTTTGATTTTTTCTTGTAAATTTGTTTGAGTTCATTGTAGATTCTGGATATTAGCCCTTTGTCAGATGAGTATGTTGCAAAAATTTTCTCCCATTCTGTAGGTTGCCTGTTCACTCTGATGGTTTGACCACAGCACTGCAGTGCCCTCTAAGGACTTCTATAAGCTGCACAGTTTGCTCCCGACACATGCGTTAAAGGATTGACATTGGTCTGGAAAGACCCCTGGTGTGGAGTGCCACAAGACTGTGCCCTTTGCTTTGTGCTGTTCAACATTTTTATCCATGACCCTAATGAAAACACAAAGACATACTTACCACATAAGCTAAGCAGTTGGCACAGACTGGAGGACTAGGTCATGAAAACAGGACAACGTAAAATAATCTGTCACACCCGTGGACAGAAACCTCGACCGCCATTGCAAAGTGCGCGAGTCTGCAGCTTGGTTTTTAGTCTATTTTAGTTTTCAGGTAAGGCACGAATGTGCAAGAGGAAGCTTAGGAGCAGAGTTTGAGACAAGGATGTGGACAGGTAAGAGCCTGCACTGACTCCTCTGATCACAGCGTTCTGCTCAATCTGCACAAACCATATTGAGAATCTTCCCTAGAATTTCTGCCGAGACTTAGCAGTGAGCACAAAACCCATCACTCTGCCTGTGTGCTGCTGTTTATACTGGGTGCCTCTGAGCACCATATGGGAAACAAAGACCAGAGTCCCTTGTGGAGGAAGAGAGGGCAGTGCAGAGTGGGGGAGGCTGGTCAGTCGTATGTCAGGTGATGATGGTGCCAGAACGGCTGGGGGCCTCCTGGGAATTTCCACAAGTCCCTTGAAGTCCCCAGCCAGGGGATGGTTGAGTCCAAATCCGAGGCCTCCAGGCTTTCATTAGCATCCTCGGGAAGCCACAGCACCAAAATCTGCCCCCTGCCCTGGCCTTGGTCTGCCTACCCCAAGAACAGCTCCGGCTCCTGCCCCTCAACATTTGCAGGACGTTCGCCACCATGCTTCACTCAGCAAAAGTATTTTTCTACAGATGTTTATTGAACGCCGACAGCACTAGACAGCCAGTGTTGTAGGCCCTGGGGATACATTTTTAATGAAATACAGAGAGAAAAGATGAGGAGAGAAAAGACAGAAATTCCAGCCCTCAGATCTGAGAGACAGTCTAACCCAGAACCCAGCCAATCCAATCGGGATTTGGGACCTAATGCAATATTCAGACAGCCCAAATATAATCGTTTTAAGCTGGAATGATCAGGACTTGGGTTTAAAAAGCAAAGTAGATTTTGTTCCACGATAAAATCACTGCTTCTGCTTTTTGTGGAGAAGATACTGCAATTAGGGGTTTTTCCATTCTATCCGAAGCCAACTGGAGAATGCCAGAAGTTTGGCATTCCCAAGAATTTTTGTAGGATCTAGAAATGAGAGTGTTTTGCTTTTTGCTGGCGTATCAGTTAGGAGATCTTGACGTTCTTGTTTCAGCTGCAGGCACGTGTGTGTGTGTGTGTGTGTGTGTGTGTGTGTGTGTGTGTGTGTGTGTGTGTGTGTGTCTGTGTGTGTGTGTGTGTGTGTGTGAACATGAGAAAACCCCTGACCCATGGTCAAACAACCCCCAAAACTGCCAGTTGATTAGAAAAATGTCCTGTTTCCTTCAGGCCCCAGAGGGCGTACATTTAAGTAAATACTTTAATTAAATTACATCCTGTTGCCAAGTAATTTCTTAAAGAGAGGCGGTAAATGGAATCTCTTCTGGGAAAGTTTGCTATAATTACTGGATGGCTTTCTTCGGGAGGAAAATGTTTATTTAAAAACTCCGCAGCCTCTTTTACTTCCATGCCAGGTCTCTGACCCTGGGGGAAAGAAAGGAAACTTGTTCACTTCCCGAGGTTGCCAAATTTAGGATTTGTCCCTGGCGATGGGAACAGCTATCAGATTGTTTTGCCTTCCCAGCCAGGCTCCTGCCCTGGAGTGGGCATGAGCAGCAGGACCCCTTTGCTCTGGGGATTAAAGATGTTTGCACTGGACCGAAGCAGAGACTATTGCCAGGCTTGGTACGTGTCCATATAGAAACTCTCCATTTTGCGTCTTTTACCTACTTAAGCGTAGTCAGTGCCTGGGCAAAGACCCATGTAAACATTTGTTTTTGAAAAATGTTTGTTTTCTCATAAAGAAATACTTATTCTCTGTAGAAAATTTGGAAACACGATAAAGGCTAAGCAGGAAAATAATCATTTTCCTACAACCCAGGGAAAAAGTACATTTTTGACTGTTTTTTTTCCCCCTCCTTGTATTTTTTTTTTTTCCCAAACACATGCATGTAGTCGAGCTGACACTGTGTAAATGAATTATTTCATAAGATTTTGTTAAAAGGAAAGGTGAATGGCCTCTGGCCCCAGGATCTGGGCTCCCAGTGCAGCTGAGGCCTGCTCACTTGCCTTCATACATTTTTAATAGAACTCTTCCGTCTCATGTTATGAGAGATAAAAGATCTATGATTCAATCAGGCACCTTCTTGGCTCAGGTGAAGAGTCTGTGAACCAAAAGGCCACAGGTCAATTACCTCGGAGCTGCTAAGAATTGCAGCCTGCCGGCTCAGTCTGGCTTCCACTGTTGCATTATTACTCTAATAAAATGTCCTCGGCTACATTTTCGTAACAGTTGGTGATAGGAGTCCCAAAGGGGATTGGGCATTTATCTTGAACACGGGCTGTGCCCACGTTCCTACCATAGCATAGCAAAGTTTGGCTTAATGACGTTCCCTTGAATAATTGAATGTGATCCTCCTGTTGATTCTTTCTGTGTATTTTATCCCACAAAATGCCCCAAAGGGTTAGTTGGTTTTCAAAAGCTATGTGTTAGACACAGTTTGGTCTTTTTTTACCCTCCTTTCGTGGCCTTGAGATTATGAATTGATGCTTTTCTTAGATGAATACCAAGAGAAAAGACCTTTACAAAATAACAAAATTTCATCCTGGGAATCCACAGTGGACTCTTCTTGCTTTGGGGGGAGCTTCTGGCAGAAGCTCTGCAGTGGGGAAGGATGGTGGTGGGCTGGCACAGGCCTGTATGATTATATTTCGTGCTAGAGCCGCAGTGAGTAACACAGCCGCTACTATGCCATCTAAGACAGATTAAAAACCTGGTATCTTTTCTGCTGGTTGAACTCTGGAAACTTAACATGAACTTTGAAGAACTCTGCCCTAAATCCAGCTCACTGAAGGGATAAAATACTTGGGACACATTAGATCTAAAAGAATCTTCAGGTCATCTTTTCTTGGACCTCGGATTTACAGATGAGGAAACTGAGGCTCTTTGAGGGTTGAGCAATGTGCTCTAGGTCCCACCCCACCATGGCAGAGAGGAAAGTGGTGCCCACCTCTCCATAGCCCAAGCCATGCCTCGCCTATGCTTCCTGGTACCTCTTAGTGCTCGCATTCTAAGTACACCGGTGAGTACACTACTGAACTGTGTGTTGAGATGGGTACCATGGAAATGAGAGATGCCCACCATTGACTCAGCAGTTGGATTACCTGAAAAACAGATGCCAACCTATGGAGTTCCCATTTTGTTCTTAACTGGAATGACTGTGCTGTAGAATTACATAAATGCACCTGTAGCTGCAGCAGCCAACCATCTGGCATCTTGTCTGGGCTTGGGCCTTACCCTGTGATGGAGGGAGGGAGGGAGGGAGGGAGGGAGGGAGGGAGGGAAGGGGAGGATGTTTCATCAGTGTTGCCAATGTCTGCTATGCTTTTAAAGAAATGTTCTGCATGCATTTCTGGTATCTGCTAAGGCTTTATTTAGTGGTGCCAGAGCCCCAAAGGAAAGCCAGGGCAAGGAAAGAGGAAAGACAAAAGACATCAATAGAGCCATGAATGAGAAAAAAATTAAAGGAGTTGAACAGGAGGAGTTTTTTCAAAGAGATGACTCAGTAGAAAAACAATAGCCGTATGAAAAGACTTTGAAAAGCATGAGGAGAAAGAAAGAGTGTTAATAATGTTAACCTTTCGGAACTTATCCAGTGCACAGCAGGAATGGGGGCCTGTTTTGTTTTGTTGAAAACATCCACCTGACAGTAAAGACTTCCTAAAAGCTCACATAAGAGGGCTGAGTTTGCAGCTCAATTGCTCCACTAATAACTCCTCATGCTCCTTGGGGCTGCAAAGGTTTGGGGAGCATCATTTCGTGGATCCCTGACCTTGACTGTCTTCCTCTTGGGAATTTCACTGTACACTCTGTAGAAGTGTGGTATGTCTGAGGTCAGCACCTAGGGATGCCTTCATCACCTTCACTCCTGGGAGGGGCATAGAGCTGGGCCAAGGGCACAGTGTTTTGTGGGGACATAGTGGGTGAATATATTTATGGGGTACATGAGATATTTGGAAACAGGCATACAATGCATAATAATCACATCAGGGTCAACGGGGCATCCATCACCTCAAGCATTTATCCTTTCTCTGTATTATAAGTGATCCAATTACACTATTTTAGTTATTTTTAAATATACAATAAGTTACTGTTTACTGTAGTTGCCTTGTTGAAGAGCACAGTCTTTTGAGCAAGACTGAGTGTTTCATCGTGGACCATGCCACTCACTAGCTCTGTGATACTGGCCAAGTGGGTAGGAATTTTCGAGCCCCAGTAGGTGTCTGTAAATGGATGTCAGTTCTGTCCACTCAGAGGATTGGCGTGGGGACTGAGGCCCAGGTCGTCCATGCATGGTTGTCGTTGTTGGTAGTGGTATTCAGTCTGCCCTCACTCTTGGACCATTGCGCGTGTGTCTTTCACTTAGTGTCAGGTCTCTGCTGTAGCAATGTTTGGCCAAGACCGGGAGCCAGAATGAGTTCCCTAAGAACAGGCTGGCATTAAATGTTGTCCAGTATTTTCTCAAGCCCAGAGGGTCACACCATGTGCAGGTGTGTGGCAGGGGGAGAATGAGGGAGCAGTGGGGTCAGGTGTGAGGAGAACTGAACTCTCCCTGGGAGCATCTAGGAATGCCTCCTTGAGGATGCAGAACCACAGAGGTCCTCAAGGAAAACGAGGACTTCAACACAGTGTTCTAGATGGAACGAATGGCTGCAGGGAAGGCTGAGAGGCTAAGTGTATGGGGTAATTCCCAGTCTAGGGCTGTGTTATATTTTCATTACCATAGAGCCAGTGCAGGGGTGGTGAGGGTGTGTATAGTCGGTGATGAAGCTGGAAGGGAGGGATTTTGGATAAGGCTATGAATTTTCAGATTTTTCAGTGCATGTAATGGACAAACTGGGTGAAAGCTTTGGGTAGCGGAGGTGCTCTGGGTTTTGGCAGAAAGCCCTGGGTGCGTTGATTGGGTAGGTTGGAGTGGGCAGCATCTTGCAGGTGCAGAGGCCCCCGTCGAAGGCGGTTGCGATGCTCCTGGCAAAATTTGGGGGAAGCGGGCCAAGTTGGAGATGTGGTGAGGAGACAGCTTTGAGGAGCATCACGGAAGCAGTACTAAAAAGATTTGGAGCATGGTTGGATTGCCCTTATAAGGGACAGAGAAGAGATAACAATTACTCTGAAATTTCAAGTCCATACAGCTGGCAGCTGTGATAGGAAGTCAAGATGGAAAAAGTGGGGCGGGGTGGGGTGAGAGAAAACAAGTCATGTTTGGACACCTTGATTGTGAGGCATCAGGGGAAGTCCATGTCAGTGGATTTAGCTGGTAGTGTGGGATGTGGGTTTAGCACTTAGAGCATGGATCAGATCAAGCTATGTACAGGAAACTTCGTGATGCTATCTTATTTATATAAAATTTTAGAATTTACCAAAGAATCTCACGTGTAAAAAAAACAAAAGAACTCCTTGGATGGGGCATTGTTTTTCCATTCTGGGATGAGGAGACTGAGACCATGCCTACAAACGTGTATTGATTAGAAAAGAGTCAAGTTGAAGGAGATTTCTGGGCATATTGTTCCAGCACCTGGAAGTGTGGAAATGGACACTGATGTCCTCTTAGTATTTCTGCCCTTTGGAGAGACTTCTGCAACCCTCCCCTCCCCCAAGAGCAGGGTAACTTCCTCCTCCCACATTCTCCCTCCAACTCTGTTCCCCTTAGTGGAAGAGTAACCATGTTCACACTCGGGCAGCTGGATGGACACATTGTGGAGTGAAAACCTAAAGGGAGCTAAATGCCAAGATGGTGGGCAAATGAGAACAAGGGAGGAGCAGAGGATGACTTCCAGCTGGGACTGGCATGTGTTCGTTCAGCCCGAGCTTCCACAGCACGACACATGCTAGCTTAAGAGCTGTGCATACAGCAGCAAACAAAATAGAGAAAAATCCCTTCCCACTCAGATCACATATTCTAGTGAGGGAGAGAGACAGTAAACAATATAACTAAGCAGAGTAGGTGGTGGCTCGCTGGTGGCAAAAAAGATGGAGATAGGAGTGTTGGGAGGAGTACAGTTTTAGTGTCAGAGGGGCAGGTCTCACTGAGGTTTTGGCATGTGTGTAAAGACATCAAGGGAGTGAGGGACAAGCCGGGAGGTCATCTGGAAGAAAAACATTCCAGACATGCCAGCGAGGGCTGAGGCTTATTAGGGCTGGAGCAGGTGCATGGCTGGGACCCAGTGAGGGAGGGGGAGGAGCAGAATGAATGGGGGCACCATGGCAGATCACGTGGAGTCTTGGTGACCATTGGGCTGATCTTGGCTTTTATGCAGAAGGAAGCCATTGCAGGGTGCTGATCAGAGAAGTGACATGGTCTGACAACTCCTGGGTGCTCTGTGGAGAGTGGACTGTGGAGGAGTGAGGAGGAAAGTGGGGGCTGTATGCAGGGATCCAGGAGAGGGAACCTGGGGACTTGGGGCCGGGGATAGCACGGATGCCTCCTAAAGGAAGCACTGACAGAATGTTCAGATGGAATCGATGTGGAGAAGGGGAAAAGGCCAGAAGTCCAGCATGGGCTGAGTAACTGGCTAGGTGATGCTGCCAATGGATGGGGAGAGCTCAGAGAGAGCAGGCTGGGGTGGGGGTCCTGAGCTCGTGTTTGGATGTGCTATGCTGGAGATACTGCTGGAACATCCAAGTGGAGACGATGAGTGTGCCTGGAAGTCAGGGAAATGTGAGTTCATGAGTCATCGGGGTAGAGATGGTACTTAACACTGCAAGGCTGGGTGAGATGGTTGGGGGCGTGGATGTAAGAAAAAGGGAGCCTGCAGCAACTCCCTTGCCGAGCAATCGGAAGAGAAAGACCTGGCCCAGAGACCAGAGGAAGTATCCAGGGTGGGCAGGACCAGGTGGAAGCCCTGCAGCCACAGGAAGAAAATATTTCCAGGAGGAAGAGGGACCAACTGGGTCCCCAAAGTAGAGGATGGATCAGGTCAGGTGACAGTGACCACTGGATTCACCCACTTTCATGCCTGGGGAGGCCTCATTCCCATGTCCTCTCCAGTGGTGGCATGTGGCCATGGGAACTGTCAATGAAACGTTGGCTGGCTCTTTGGCCAGTGAGAATAATGCTTCTGTGTATCAAGTCTGTCCCTGCTTTAGTACTGATAGCTCTAACTGTCATTCACTGATTTCCTGTTTAATCTGTCAAGTGATCTACATCTACTCCCTCATTTCATCCTCACCATGGCACTGTAAGTTTACCACATTTTGCATCTGAGGGAACTGAGGTTTGGAAAGATTCAATGGCTTGTCCAAGGTATAGTTAAAGAGGCAGGGCAGAATGGAGAATCCAGGACAATGAAGCTCCCAGGTACATGGGTTTTTAAACTGTGGGCAGTTACTCCAGTGGTCCGGAAAACTCCAGGGCTCTTTCTCCCATACCGGCCATGTACGGGGTCAGCCTTCTATTTTTCCAGGTGGCCTCCTGAGTGTCCTGGAGACCTTTAGATGAATTTGTAGAGCAGGTTGGTAATGACCCCAAATCAAAATTGCTCTATGCTGTATATGTTATGTCAATAGAAGTGCAAAAGTGAACTTTGCCAGTGGGAAACCACGATTTTGCTTTTTCCTTCATCCAAACTGTGTTTGCTGAAAATCCCTGTTGTATGGCCCAAAGGGATACAGAAACCCACATCTGTTTAAATATAGAATATATAAACTCATGGAAATATGCACATATAGGACTATTAATTCTAAGAAGACTCTTGGGCAGATACAGTGATCTAAGAGGACCAGGAACCAGGCTGCGGGCTGCCTGGTTTTACTTCCTGTTGCCCCCTTGCTGACAACATGAGGCTAGCTCCTGCCAGCCCCAGGGAGCTCACCACAGGACAATTTAGAGAGGGAGAACAAAGCTCACGTAATTGCAACCATGAAGTGGCTTTTAACACCCATGGAGCCCCAGACCTTTGGGACCTGTCCTTTGCAGAGGCTCATCCCTGAGAAGTCCCTGAGAGTGTGAATGTCCCCTAGTCTCCATCCAGTGTTACTTCCCAGCCCAGAAAAGGCACTGCTTCCTCTCCTGGGGTGGGGGTGCAGCTCAGTGCTGTTCGCAGAGCCTGTGGCTTATAAAGCCTGGTGGTAGGGAAAAGACAGAAGTTTTGGGTGGTACCGCAATTTGGGTCCCTGGAGGCTGGTCCCATCCTGAGCTCACTGGCAAGGAAGGGGTCTCATGCACTGCCTAGTGTAGACCCTAGTGTCAGCCAGATGTGCCCACGACCTGTTTCTGCCAAAACAGCGTCTCTTCCAGTATAACTGGGGCGTGGCCACTGCCCAGGGCTTGGACCGGCACCATCAAGCCACTCTCCAACTGCAGAACCTCCCAAGGCCATGTTGAAATTAGAGAAAGTTGCCCCATCTGTTTTCTAGATTTCTCCTGCATGTCTGACAATCCTTCTAGCCAGCTGGATTTCATGAATCCCAAAGCGGATCTTGCCTGGAGCACATTCTCTTCTAATTTTTAAAGCCAATCTGAGAGTTTGTTCTGGAAAATGTAAAATGTGTGCTTCTTTTGCCAGCCTATTATTGAAGAAGAGCTGTTTGGTATCTGAAAAACCTTCTGAGGTTTTCTTTTTTTTTTTTTCTGTGTTTGAGTTTTTCTTTTCCTCTCACTGAAAATTCCACTTTGCCAAGAATTAAGGGACTCTAGCTCCTGGGAGCTGCCTTTAGGTTTAAACACTGACAGCTCTGCATTCTCCCCATCTGGGCAGAGGCATTGCTTAACCCAACCACCTTACACACCTTGATAGGGAGCTGTTTGCCTCCTTCGAAGCCACAGTATTTTTTTTATCAAAAAAATTGTTTCCATTACCACTCCTTGGTCCTGAGTTCTAGCTTTGCTGCTATCCAATTAAGCTTGCCTTCCTGGGCTGCAGCTTCATCCATTTCAAAAGGACCAAGTCAGGTGGTCTCTGAGACTTCTTCCAGCCCTGAAGTCTTGTGACTTTGTAGGTTCTTAACTTCTCACCTTGTACTGTGCTGAGAAGCACCCAAATCTCGTGGGAATTACATTTTTCCTTCAACAGACCATTAGAATGTGACCTCTGTGAAGACAACAGAAATGGAGGAGGCGGCCCATGGGGATCTTCTGAAGCTGTTTCGGTTAACTTTGACTTGGAAGTCCTGGTTCCAGGTTCTCCTGTTTCCTGGGACTAGCCCCAGAGGTTCATTATTTTCATAAATAATAAATGAATGCATACTAGGGACTGGACACTGTTTTGAGTGCTGAGTACACAGAAGTGAATAAAACTGAATACCCTGTCCTCACAAGAGCAATACGCAATACGCAGTACGGTAGCATCATGCTGTGGGATGGTCAGTTGTATTCTATAAGCCCCCCAACAGCTTTGATTCTCCATAGTTTCTCTTGCTTACGACCATTATCTTTAAGATCCACAATCATTTTCACCTACATAGTATTTGGTAACCATGTTCATGCCAAATGATATGTTTTACTGCCAGACAAGACTGCCTTTTCTTCCTGGCTTGTCTTGGAGGATTCATACATTCTTCACTAAACCCTCCAAACAGCTCTCTGTGTGTAGATAGGAACCTGATGCTCAGAGAGTGATGTGTGGTGATATTTCAAAGAAATCGTCAAGCTAGGTTTCCAACCCAGATCCCCAACTCTAAATCTAGCCTTCTTTTAATGAAAACCCCAGTGCAAAATGAAGTCATGTGTCCATATAACAGGGAGTCAGCTTCTAGAATGCTAAACCTAGAACTTATTTCATGGGTCCTAATTATCAGCCTCAACCTCCACCCCCAGCGTGAGTTAAATTCCTGACAGATTTCTAAAACGGTCTTTACATTTCTATAACACCAGGTTTGCATTACCAGAAGCCATGCTTTCACTTTATTCTTACTCATTCTCATTGTCAAGCCAACTGTGTAATCCCCTGGAAGACATAGCCCAAGACTTGAAGTTATCTACAAATTACATTGCCTTGCTCTAGCAGCTCTTTCAGGGACTAAAATGTTAGCAGGCTTCCTTCCCTTCAGCTGGTTTTTAATTTTTTACCCCCAGCTTACCGTAACAGCTTAGTGGTGAGCATTCTGGCAAGGTGGTGACTTTAACAGCATCACCTGGGTCTCTGGTTTATGACAAGGTGGTCTGTCCTTATCCATGGCCATTGGACCACTAGAGTCCCAGGTAATGAGAAGAGCAGTTAATCTCACATGTATAGTAATGGGACCTAAATGCCTCCTGTGCTCCTTACCAAAATTATTTGAAGGTGACCAAGAACCTCCCATGAAGGTCACAGAAGAGCAGAGTGTACTGGAGCTGAAAGACGTGTTCAGGTGCTTGTTTCTCTAAGGAAGCAGTAGGGAATGTGAATAGATGTGCTACCTCATCTCTTTGATCCTGTGTCCTCATGTCTCAAATGGAGATAATGATCCCAGTCTGAACAACCTTGCTGGTTGGCCAGGAGAAAATATATGAGCTAATAATGTGTGTAAAGGCACCAAGTAAATTACAAAGTTCTATACCAATGTGAGATCATTATTTGCCTTCTATAAACATGAAAAGTGATTTTCAAAGAGGGAAATGCATGGGAATGTAGAAGTAGCTGGCTATTTTAAAGGACACGGGCAAAAATCTCAGGATACAAAATCAATGTGCAAAAATCACAAGCATTCCTATACACCAACAATAGACAAGCAGAGAGCCAAATCATGAATGAACTCCCATTCACAATTGCTACAAAGAGAATAAAATACCTAGTAATACAGCTAACAAGGGATGTGAAGGACCTCTTCAAGGGGAACTACAAACCACTGCCCAGGAAAATAAGAGAGGACACAAACAAATGGAAAAACATTCCATCCTCATGGATAGGAAGAATCAATATTGTGAAAATGGCCATACTGCCCAAAGTAATTTATAGATTAAATGCTATTCCCATCAAACTACCATTGATATTCTTCATAGAATTCGAAAAAACTACTTTAAATTTTATATGGAACCAAAAAAGCCATATAGCCAAGACCATCCTAAGCAAAAAGAACAAAGCTGGATAAATCATACTACCAGTCTTCAAACTATACTACAAGGCTACAGTAACCAAAACAGCATGGTACTGGTACCAAAAAAGACATCTAGACCAATGGAACAGAACAGAGACCTCAGAAATAACACCACACATCTACAGCCATCTGATCTTCAAGAAACGGGACAAAAGCAATGGGGAAAGGATTCCTTATTTAATAAATGGTGCTGGGAAAACTGGCTAGCCATATGCAGAAAACCGAAACTGGACCCCATCCTCCTCAAGATGGATTAAAGACTTAAATGTAAAACCCAAAACCAGAAAAACCCTAGAATAAAACCTAGGCAATACAATTAAGGACATAGGCATGGGCAAAGACTTCATAACAAAAATGCCAAAAGCAATTACAACAAAACCCAAAATTGACAAATGGGATCTAATTAAAGAGCTTCTGCACAGCAAAAGAAACTATCACAGTAAACAGGGAGACTACAGAATGGGAGAAAATTTTTGCAATCTACCCATCTGACAAAGATCTCATATCCAGAATCTACAAGGAACTTAAATTTACAAGAAAAAAAACAACCCCATCAAAAAGTGGGCAAAGGATATGAGCAGACACTTCTCAAAAGAAGACATTTACATGACTATCAAACATAGGAAGAAAGGCTCCATATCACTGATCATTAGAGAAATGCAGAACAAAACGACGAGATACTATTTTGCACCAGTCAGAAGGGTGATTATTAAAAAGTCAAGAAACAGATGCTGGTGAGACTGTGGAGAAATAGGAACACTTTTACACTGCTGGTGGGAATGTAAATTAGTTCAACCATATGGAAGACAGTGTGGCGATTCCTCAAGGTTCTAGAACCAGAAATACCACTTGACCCAGCAATCCCATTACTGGGTATAAACCCAAAGGAATATAAATCATTCTACTATAAAGACACATGCACATGTATATTTATTACAGCACTATTTACAATAGCAAAGACGTGGAACCAACCCAAATGCCCATCATGATAGACTGGATAAAGAAAATGTGGTACATATACACCATGGAATACTATACAGCCATAAAAAGGAATGAGATCATGTCCTTTGCAGGGACATGGATGAAGCTGGAAGCCATCATCCTCAGCGAAATAACACAGGAACAGGAAACCAGATACCACAGGATCTCACTCATAAGTGGGAGTTGAACAATGAGAACACGTGCACACAGGGAGGGGAACAACCCACACCAGGGCCAGCTGGAGGCTGTGGCACAAGGGGAGGGGAGAGCATTAGGACAAATAGTTAATGTATGTGGGACTTAAAACCTAGATGATGGGTTGATAGGTGAAGCAAACCACCACGGCACACGTATACCTGTGTAACAAGCCTACACATTCTGCACTTGTATCCCAGAACTTAAAGTAAAAAATTAAAAAAATAAAGGACACATGCAATTTTGACACCCAACTTCATTAATACTAATTTTGCATCTGTCACCTTAATCTTTTCAAGAAAGCCAAATATTAGAAAAATTTGGAATGTCTATTCAAAAGCATGCAAACAGATCAGTTCTTTGAATATTTCAGGTTCCATTCAGATGTTGGTTTTCATGCTAGGCCAGTGAATTTTGGAGATCCTGATTTCTAATGAGCATTTGAATCTGTTGTGCCCAGAGATATCCCCAGGTGAAATGAGAGCAATCATGTTATCTTCCCCAAGTTCCAGGCCCAGGAAATGGGTAGTGGCCAAAGGCAGATGATGCAACTATAAACCCATCCACATTCCAAGAGCAGTGTCCTACCATGACACTGGTACCTTCCTTTCCTAAGAACCTGCTTGGTGCTCTGCCTGTGCAATTTTGAGGAGCAAGTGGCGTATACCTGGACAATACGACCAGCCTCTCCCACTGCCTATGACACAGTAGGCCACGTAGGGACATTAGGGTGGTTAAGGCTGATAATGTCAAGTGGGGTGGTTCTGAAGGAGAACAGATTGGTCCTCAGCCTTCTTTAATTACTGTCCTTTGTGGGTCTCAAACATCAAAAGTGTCTGTGGAGCTGTTTAAAACGACAATTTCCAGATGCAACATGTAGAAATTCAAGTTGACTTAGTCTGGGATCTGGGCCTGGGAATCAGCATTTTGATACTAAGATTGATTCGGTTTGAGCAATCCTAGTCCTCTGGGCATGTGTCCTCACTCCTCCCGACATTCTGTGTGGCCTGGACCCATCTGACCACAGACTTTCTGCCTCCTTCGTGATGCCCATCTCATGGGGTTGTTTTGAGCATTAAATTGAATGTGATGCTTTTGTAGAACGTGTCTGCTCTACAGGAAGCCTCAATATGCTTAGCCCCCTTCCCTTATAACAACCCTGGACAAGAAGTAGAACTGGCTTTATTTCAGCTTTCCTAAGATGAATGATAGTGCTTTGTTCCTCCTAACCCTTTTGTGCATGTATAGTACAGGTGTGTTTCCATCAATCAACAGGGCACACATCTTGCAGAACAGGCATTGCAGAAGCAGGGAGGGAGACACAGAAGATTCATATTTCCCAGCACAATAGACTAGAAGCCCTTTTTTGGGAGGTGAGACTTCAGCACATGAATGACATGTTTGCCAAATGGACAGAACTTTTAAGAAATCAGCTAATATACAGCATAAGACTAAGTTATGCAGTTTTTTTGTATGCTATGAATTCAGAGAACAGGGAAAGCAATGGTAGACTATGCCAGCCAATGGAGTCTCAAATGAACTATGTGGTCTTTTCAACCCGTACATTTTAAATGCAGACGGAGATGTCAGGTTTCACTGAATATATGTGCCCATGTGTGTAATTCAAATCATAGTTGCGGAATCTGAGGGATCTTCCACTTACTTAGAGCCTGCCCTATCCTCTCCATCCTTCCTACATGTCACCTGACATTAGAAATTAGAACTGCAGAGGTCCAAGTAGACGAAATACTAGCTTAGGTGCAGAAAGGAATTCAGAATTAGAAGCACATAAACACAGAGGATAAGTGTAATGACATTTAAGTATTTAATTTTAATATTTTAGCCAATCTGTATACTGTAGATTTCTAGCTAAATGATGTTTATCACATTCTAATCATGTAATTGGAGGGTTGGCAGGAAGTACGGTGGGGGTGGGGTGTTATTTAATTTAATGGCCATGAGGCTCAGCTTCAAACCAAATAATGAGCAGAATGCCCCTTCCAAAGAGTGGGTGGAAGCAGGCAAGAGGTCGGAGAGGTCTCAGATGAGCCCCACGTGACTCTGGGATTCTTTAATGGCACTCTCTGCATTCTTGCCCTGTCCTCTCTCAGCCAGATGGTTTCAGTATTTGATGCTGTTTTCCATCTACAGCAAGCTATTCTCATCTTTCCTTGAGTAAACACTTTTACTCTTTCTTTTTACTGCTACCATTTAACATTCACACAGTGTCAGAAATGTGCCAGGCAGAGGCTGTGCAAACCTGCTCAGATCATCTTGCCTAGTGAACTTAAAATTAATTTTAAAAGGGAAAAGAGGTTGACTGTTGCAGACAAAAGTGGAGGATGACTTAAGGGATCAGCTATGACTGTTTTATTATGCCATCTAGAAAATGATTTTGAGAGGATCCACACGGTTGGGCCAATTGATGTAGGAACAAAGCCGTATGTCTGCTTAGCTTATTCATCTACCTGCTGAACACTTAAGAGCATAGTGACAGGCCCTACGCCGGGCACTGGGAAATTGCAGAGTCACCTCCTACTTCAGAGGAGCACACAGAAAAACCCAGCATTGCCCACATCCTACAAAGCACAGAGAAATGGGCCATTGACTGTAACATGGAGGTGGAGGTCTGAGAAGGTGTGACTTTAATGTGCCTCAAAGAGTGGGTAGGTGTTCACCAGATAACTGAGGGAGGAGGGCAGCCTTTCCATGCAAAGAAGATAGTGTGTGCTAAGATGTGAAAATATAGGAGAGTGAAAGTACAAGGCACACTGAGAAATCAGCAAGCATAGGACAGGCCTAGGAGAAGTAAAAAGTTGATGTCGTGTTTTGGAACGGTTTCCACCCGTAGGGTGTCAGGTGATCTTTTAGGCCATAGGAAGTCATCAGCAGGTTTTAAGTTGTATATTTTAGAAGGATGACTCAAGTGGCCACGGAATCATTAGAAGATAAGAGAGATTCTAGAAACACAATGATGAGGATGGGCTCTTCTGTTCTGGGTTAATTGTGACTTTTGGTGACCTACCTTTGTGCAGTTGTCACACACATGGCTGTTTGATCTGCCAAGAGTCATTTGGCCCAGTTGTTTGAGCTGTGATGTTAGTAATTGGCCAATTACTAACTGTGTTTGCTTTCCATGGATGCCAGTTGACCTTATTCCTTGACCAGAACCAGCCTCCTAGACCTGGCTAAGCCCCAAGGGTAGGTGGGTGGGAGGAAGTGTTTGGACCTGTTACCCACAAAACTAAGGTAGAGTACAGATTTCATGGACAGCATTGTCCATGGGATTATAGACACTCTGTCTCTTTAATTGCAGGCCACAAAAACAAACAGGGGCCAAACATCCAATGAGAATTAAACATCACACAGTACAGGTGCTCTTGCTCTGCCTGTATAACCAGAGATAGCAGGCCCCAGATGTCAGGACTGCCAGCCCCTCACTGGCCCAGGCAGGCTGTGAACGTCAGTGAGAAGCATCCTTGAGTCATCCAGTCCAGCCCAACCCCAAAGCCTAAACATGCTTTGATACCTTTTTGTTCAGGACTGTCCACATTTGAGTGGCAGCTTTTCAATAAGCTCCATGCATAGAGAAGTTTTATTTCATTTGTATTCCTTTCTTAGCTGAACTTCCCACCAGGTTCCTGGCTCACATTTTTCAGTCCACTGTATCTCATCCATTTTCTTTATTTCCACGTAATGACAACCACTTTCATAGATTGCGTGTCAACAGTCTCGGGTGTTTTACATGAGTTAATTCATTCAGTTCTTACTCAGAACACTGAGAGGTCAAAATTATAACCCTCCTTGTAGAGATCAGTCCAGGGGAACTCAGAGAAGCTGAAGCACCTGTTTGTGCCTCCCTCCTCCTGTTTCTCCCTGGTTGGTTTTTCCATCCCCCTGGGAGCCTGCTTCCTTTCTGCCTTCCAACATGTTCTGCATGCTTCTGTTGCTTCTGCTTCCCCTGTCTGAAAAAGAACTTTTCCCTAGACCCAGCTACTCCTTCCAGCTTCAACCTGGTTCTCTCCTACTCTTGCTGTAACTGTATCTGGCAGCTTCATAGACCATTGTACTAATTCTTAGGATCTAGAGTCAGCCCCACCAGCGATCTCTGCCTCATCTCCACCATGACCTTCCCGGGGACACTCTCCTGCCTTGGCTTCTGGGAAGGAGGGCAAGTCTGGCTTCCCTCCTATCTCAGTGCCCACTGCTTTATCCCTCTCCGGGTCTGCTCTTCCTCTGCAGTCCTTGAATGATGTGTACCTCCTGAAACCAATTTCACGAACCCCTGTTCCTCTCTCTGGGAACTCATCTCTTATCCTGTTCAGACAGGCCCCAACTGAAGGCATATTCTGCCTGCTAGATCACTAGATAAAATCTCTTCCCATTGTGAGTTTCAGTGACAGCCCTGCCACATCCTTATTCTCTCAGGCAAGCAAACAAGAGGCACCTTTGGCTCCCTTCTCCCAGCCTTTCCCTTCATACCCAAGTGGACAGGAAGTCTTCCTGGATCTCCAACCCTGGAGGCATCCCCACTCTGGAGCTCCTTCCTCCAGATCCCATCACGGTCAGGGCCCCTCATCTTCCTCCTCCTAGGTCCATGTGTCTTCAGGTCATCCTGCACTCAGAGACTGAGGCAGCCCACGGAATTGCTCTTCTTAAGTCGTCACCTGCCTAGGAAGCTGCAATGGCTCCTCTGCCAACTGTTGCATCAAGTCCAGCCTGTCTGATGCTCCAGCTTCTGCCCAAAGTGCCACCCAATCTGTCCATCGATTCCTCTTTCCCTTGACTCCTGGCTTACTCTCTGGCTTCCAACAAGCAGATCTTCTAAGGTTGTCCCCATCCCCTTGCAATACCTGCTCTGTGGTTCCATCTGCTTCTCCTTGGCCTGAACACCCTCTGAGCATCCTTCCATCTCTCATCTCCAGCCATCCTCCGAGCCTTGGCTCAAATCTTGCTCCGTCTTACTTCTGAAATTAGTAATTAAAACATGTTGTCTGTAATCCCAGCATTTTGGAAGGCTGAGACAGGCGGATCATGAGGTCAGGAGATGGAGACGATCCTAGCTAACATGGTGAAACACCGTCTCTA
Source organism: Nomascus leucogenys (assembly GCF_006542625.1). NCBI lineage: Eukaryota > Metazoa > Chordata > Mammalia > Primates > Hylobatidae > Nomascus > Nomascus leucogenys. Next base: position 110,700,255 of record NC_044386.1, read on the forward strand.
CTAAAAATACAAAAAATTAGCCAGGTGTGGTGGCATGCACCTGTAGTCCCAGCTACTTGGGAGGCTGAGGCAGGAAAATCGCTTGAACCTGGTAGGCGGAGGTTCCAGTGAGTTGAGATCGCACCGTTGCACTCCAGCCTGGGCGACAGAGCAAGACTCTGTCTCAAAAAAAAAAAAAATCGTCTCTTAGAGTAACACATACTCATTATAAAACGTTTTAAAGAACAGAAAAGCATACACAGGAGATAAAAATCACTTATAATTCTGCCACCCAGAAATTACCATTATAATGTGTATGTATCCTTCAAAGAAATAAATGTTCATGCATATAAAGGTAATATTATTTTTACATAACCGATATTATGCTAGGTATAGATCTTCTGTAACCACTGTAATATGAAATTTTTCCTATCCCACTAATTTGTCTTTAAATAGCATTTTTAATACCTGTATAATAGCTGTCATATGGATGTGCAATTGATTTATTTAGTCAGTCTTCTACTCTAGGTCATTTTGTGGCTTCCACCTTTTCAGCATTATAAATAACAAATGTCCCTATTTCCTATCTCTAGTCATTTGTTTTGGACATTATATGATTTAGAATTTTTTGTAATGCAGAGGCAAGGTGCATTTACTGAGCTACTGCTGAGTGCCAGCATCCATACTCAGTACTTCCCTTTCTCACGTAAGCCTTCAGAGCCTCCTTGCAAAGTAGATATTATCAATATCTCCAGTCACTTGGCTTCAATCACCCAGTTGCTAGGATACGAGGTTCAGATTTGGCTCAGCCTTTGATCTCAAATCTAAACCATATCGCTCTGTCCTCTCGTGATGGTGTTGACAGTACACCGGTGCACGTCTGTGGGCAAGCTCTAAGTGTTAATGAAGGGAAGGGATGGTTTCATTTATTTTATTACCATTTTCCAACTGGGTTATAAGATCCTCCTAGGTGTCTGATGTATACATTAGGGTTAATCTTAGACCTAATCAGAGCTGGTAAGGGATTTTCTTATTTTATAAGAAACTAAGAGGTTCAAGAAGTATCTACAGTGTCAGGTTGTAAGCTATATTGGACAGCCTACAGTGGACACATAAAAACATCTTTAAAAACTTATTGTCGGCTGGGCGTGGTGGCTCACACCTGTAATACCAGCACTTTGGGAGGCCGAGACGGGTGGGTCACTTGAGATCAGGAGTTCAAGACCAGCCTGGCCAACATGGTGAAACCTCATCTCTACTAAAAATACCAAAAGACAAAAAAAAATACCTGGGCGATGTGGCTGGCGGGCACCTATAATCCCAGCTACTTGGGAGGCTGAGGCAAAAGAATCGCTTGAACCCAGGAGGCGGAGGTTGCATTGAGCCAAGATCATGCCACTGCACTCCAGCCTGGGCTACAGAGTGAGACTCTGTCTCAAAAAACAAAAAAGTATTTTCTTTATAATATAGACTTTCTTTTCTGTGCACATGTATCAGAATCTGCAGCTGTACTGAAGTGCAATACAGGCTGTCTCGTCCAAGGCTGCAGTTTCGGTAGCCACTGTACTGCATCAGTGTTGAAGAATCAACTGTGAAGCCCCACGTAGATCACCTGTGAATTCCTTGATTTACTTCAGGTGGAGCAGAGCTATGAGAAGGCTATAGTCCCAGCTTAGGAATTCATTCCGCAGAGAGTTAAAATCTCCATTTTTTGTTGTCTGTCACCTAGGTCTCTCTTCTTTAGGCAGGTGTTTCTCAGACTATTTTCAATAGGGCTGGCAAGGGCCCTGTGAATTTCTAATAAGCTCCTGGGGGATAATGATGCTGCTGGTTGGGGCCCACACATTGATAAACCATTGCCTTTGGCCATTAAATAAATATAAATACTGTATAACTGTAGGTTATACAGTTAACTTGGTGTTTTTGGCCCCACTATTTAAAATGGCAAAACCTGTGTCATTCAAAACCTATGTGATTCGAATCGTTCATCCTTGACATCCTTTGAAGTCCAGAATGTGTTCATCGGTTTGTAATCAGTGTAGTTATGGGCTTGAGCCTCTTCCTGCTCAGCCTCAAGCCCTCCCGCCACCAGCTGCAGTTTCAGTCCCAACCAGGCTTGAGTCCATCTTTCTCAAGCCTGGCAATGTATCAGGCACTTCATCTGAGCAACGGATGCCCAGAACCTGGGATCTCGAGAGCTGAGGTTGGGTGCCCAGGACAATGATGTTCTCACTGAACTACAGGGTCTGCTGTTTTCTCTCTCTGCCCCTAATGGAGCACAGCCATTTGCCTGGGGACCTGGACTGCCACCTTGTTAGCTTTTGACAGTCACTTCTCCACAGGAACCGCTTCTCTGCACTGTCCCTGAGTGGTATCTAGAATCTGTTTAAACTGCCACAGACCTCCCCAGAACCCCAATATCTCATTGTAACACCCACATTTTACCATTGCCTGGACTTATTCTGCCATCCCTACCCCAAACATCAGTGCAGGGACCTGGCACCCAGTTCGGATAGAGTTGAGTTTGCTGTGCCCCCATCGGACTCTGAAATTGTACTGCCATCCCTCTCTCTCCTCTCCTGGGGAAGTCCCAGAAGCTCCCCAGTCCTGCTGCTATGAAATGTGGTCGTGTTGTCACTGGGAAGGAGTCCCCAGCCTAGTTGACTGCAGTAATCCAGACTTCCTAGTACAGTGTCTCATCCTCAGCAGCACTAACATTTCAGACCAGATCATTGTTGCTTGGAAGTGACCTGTGTAGAATGTGTAGCAGTGTCTCTGGCCTCTACCCACTAGATTCCAGTAGCAGCCCACTACCATGTGACTACCAAAAATGTCTCCAGATATGTCACATGTCTGCCGGGGAGGTAACCCTTCCTCTCTCTGCATTAAGAACCACTGCTTTGGGAGGCCAAGGTGGGCAGATCACCAGAGGTCAGGAGTTGGAGACCAGCCTGGCCAACATGGTGAAACCCCATCTCTACTAAAAATACAAAAATTAGCCAGGCTAGTGGCAGGCATCTGTAATCCCAGTTACTCAGGAGGCTGAGGTAGGAGAATTGCTTGAACCCGGAAGGTGGAGGTTGCAGTGAGCCGAGATCACGCCATTGCACCACTGCTTTAGAGCATTTGTGCATTCAGCAGTTTATTGTTGTGAGGCAGGTTCTTTCACCAATGGTGACTCACTTCATGCTCACAATAATTCCATGAAATGATTGGCTTTAGCCCCATTTTACAGATGAGGAAGCCAAAGCCTGGAGAGGTTACATGTGAAAGGATAACATAGGAAGTGCCAGGACCAAGATTTGATTCCAGGTTGGTCTGACATCAAAACCCATGATCTTAGAGATGAGTGGTTACAAGGAAAAGACACCCATTGATAGGGTTTATTTTAAGGGTACAGTTGGATAGTTTACAGGCAGCTCGTGCCTGCATCTTTCTGCACAGTGGCTTCTCGTCCTGGCCTCTGCTCCCCTCCCTGCTGTAGCTTTGGTGCCAACCCCAGCCCCCAGCCTTATTAAAGTCCCTTAGTCTCTGTGTCTGAAATCCAGATTCCCAGGAAAAAAACAATGATTGGCTCAGCTTGGGTGAGTGATTTGCTCAAGGTCCAATAAGCGGTGTGTGTTCAGGGTGGGTTTGGTGAGGGAAGGAAGTGATTGGCTTCTCCAGTACCCCCAAGCTCTTGCAACTGACCCTAAGCTACCATTGCCCTGCTGTCCCCATGGCAACGGAGGCCAATTTTGCCCAACACCTTGGGACAAAGATTTTACCAGCCGGTGCCTAGGCCACAGCATCCTACAAAGTGAAACTGCTGGAGATGTGGGCAGACACATCTGTTTCTTCCATTTAGCAAACAAGTGGAGCCAGATCAGCACCCCAGAAATCGATCTTTACCAAGACTTAATGAAGAGTTAGCTAGTTAATAGCCCATGACAAATCCAAAGGCTGTTAGAGGTCTGACAACCTAGACATTAACAGCAGCAGTGGCCAATTTCCAAGAGATTACTGACATTCAAGGCGATTCAGGAAGACATCTGGGAGGAAATAGTCATGGAATTGTTTTAGGCACAGCTAGGGAGTGGGGGAGGAAAAGAAGACTCAACAGATTAGTAATGTACAGTGACACTGGCATCTCTTAGCAAGAGCACAGTTGCTTGTGAGCTTTTTAATCACAGAAGAGTTCAGAACCTGAAGGAGCAGCGAATGTCAGCAGAATTTCTTCCAGTTTAAAATGAATCCAACAGGCTCCCAGATGCCCAAAACCCTGGTGCTGTCTGAGGTGTTTCCAGGGGTCATTGCCTCATGACCGGGTGACCAATAGTCAATGCTACTGATCGCTAAGCTGCACACTTAGGTGACTGTCGCATACAAATAAGCGTGGCCTTTAGCTTCTGGTCTTGTGGGCTTTTTCTGGTGATGCTGCCCCTGCTCTCTGTTTCGAAGGTGTTAGCACCTGTGGCCTTTTCAGTGCTCCAGCAGGTGTGGATAGTGCACCTCTGTGGGCTGGGCCCTCTGCCCTTGAGGAGTTGCCAGCCACAGAGGGATGGCTTATTTGAGACCAGACAGATGACAAGGCAATTTATTGCAAGCTTTAAGAAGAGTGGAAACAAACACACCTAGGGAACACATTTTCAGACCTGTCTGAGCAGATGCGATGTTGTCACACAGTCCCTGCACACGAAGGCACAGTGCCACCATCCAGAGATTCAGGAAATGCCTCCTGCTCTGTGGGAATGCACACTGGTATGGTCAGGAAGTGGATACAAGCCCTTGCACTCATTACCCACATCTTACCCATCAGTAAATGCTCTCAGCTCTGTCTCCAAATTACACTCCAACCCGCTACATCTGTATCTTCCGTCCACTGTGCTAGTCCTGGCCACTGTCACTACCACCAACCATCTCATGTGTCCACTCTGTAAGCCATTACTCACTCAGCAACCAGAATCATCTTTTAGGTCACGTCCCTGCTTAAAATGTTTTGGTGGCTTCCTGTTCCACATAGGATAGAACCCTGACTGCTTATCACAACTGGGAGAGCCTGCCTTCCTCTTCAGCCTGTGTCCTGCTATGCTGTTACGGCTCAGGATGATGTAGCCTCCTGACCCCTCTTGCTGTTCCTCACATCCATCAAACTCACTCCCACCTAAGACTTTCACACGTGCTTTTCCCTCCACGGGTGACACTCAGCCTTCAGACACAGTCTTCTTATCTCTCAGGCCCCAGCCTAAATCCACCTTCTTAGAGCAGACTTCTCTGCCCCATCCAAAGGTGCCTCCTGCCCCACGTCACTCTGTCACATACACCTGTTGTGTTTTCTCCATAGTATTATTACCTACAATTTTCTTGTGTATTTCTCTTACTATGATAGAGGTGCAAATAATCAGGGGAATTAAGTAAGGCATATAGTATGCTCAGGGACCACAGTGAGGTGAAGGCTTCAGGGCAGTGGTAACGTTTGAGCTGGAACTTGAAACAGAGGTGTGATTTGCCAGGTCAAGAGGTGGATGGAGAGATTTCATTAGAGGCAACAGCATGTGTGAGGGCACAGAGGCTAGGGAATGTATTACCCTTAGGGAACAGCTTTTGGACAGCATCCCTGTAGCCTGGACTGCATAGGAAGGCAGAGCAAGAGTTGCTGGGGGCATTTAGGCTTCATCTTGTGGGCAGTTGGAATCATCAGTGCACAGGAAGGGATTCACTAGACCTCATGGATTTGCTCAATGGAACCAAATAGGGTTTGAAAGTATAATTGAGGGGTTTTTCTATTTGGAATATTTTTATTCCAATTTTATTAGGAGCCAAGCCTGGAGAGGAGGGGGAGAGTGTGCTAAGACCAGGAGCTTCAGTTTGGAGTACGAATCAAGGAGGGGCTTTGAAGCATGAGATCTTGTTTTCTGATCCCATCTTGAAATGAACAGCTACGTGACAGTCTTGTGTGTGCTAGGTTCGTGCTTGTCTCTGAAAGATGAGAAATGGCAGAAAGAACAGCCATGAGATCAGCAGATTAACTCTTCAAAGAAGACACTTATATTTTCCATCGATGGCTTCCTCCCTCTCCTGTTAGTTCAAGCTGGACAGAAACAAAAGTGCTGCTTGATGAGGGTTAGATGCTCTTTGTAATTCTACAGCAATGAGCCTTTTTTTAAAAAAAAAAAAAAAACACCCAGATGTCAGTACTATTTTGGGCATATGTACTGGGGAGCAGTTGGTGATAACCTCACAAGGGTGTGACTTTAAAGACCAAATGACACAGCTTTTGAGTAAAGCAAGCTCTGGTCTCCTAATCCCTGGGCTCCAGGGTTCTTGAATTCAGAGCAAAAGTGGTACTCCGCACTGCCCCTGTCCCTGGTCATCGCCATATCCCCAACCCCTCCTTGCCCCAAGCTGCTGAGTGTGCACAGAACTTGTGTGGTTGGTCTGGGGCTCTAAGACATTTTTCCTTGGACAGACAGCCGGTACTCAGCTGAGTGTCCATGCTCCTGTCATCCACCTTGAGATGGGGTCAGCATTGAATAAAGTTCTCTTTCTCCACTTTGAGCCTCTGTTTCCTCATCTCAGGAGAGGATGAGCAATACCTACCTGGAGACACTGGAAGAGAGATTGGCCTTTTGCATTCTGTAAGGGATCATATGAATGTTCATTATTATGACTTCCAGTTTCCAGAGCATAAATCCTAGACTCACCTGGGTAAGAACTAGATAAGGTTCATCGAGTCCAAATGCCAGGCCAGTGAAAGAGTTCTTTCTCAGCACTTTCCAGCAGGCAGTCACCAGCCTCAGATTGGATACCTTCAGTCACAGGGAGATCACTCTTTCCAGCCACATATACACAGGGTTCAGTGTTCAAATGCATTCCCTTATATGCAGCCTGGCTCTATGTAATTTCCAAGTTCTTGCCTTTCCCTCTAGAGCTGTGCTGTCCCAGATAGTAGCCACTCTGCATGTGGCTGTTGAGCACTTGAAATGTGGCCACTCCACACTGAGATGTGCTACAAATGTAAAATTTATACATACGCATAAGTACATTTTATATTTATATAAATACATTTTAATTTTTTTTTTCCTTTTACAGGTTTAAAGGATAATATTTTGGCTACGTTAAGTTAAATAAAATGTTGTTAGAATCAATTTTACCTGTTTACTTTTATATTGTGGCTACTAGAAAAATTTAAATTATATAGGTGACCCACATTATACTTCTGCTGGACAGTGCGTCTCTAGAACTATCCAAAATAAACTAGATCCAGCCCTTTTATCTAACAGCCCCTTCAGATATTTTAAGGCATGTGTCTTATGCCCCTAAGTTTTTCTGGACATGTATTCACAAGTCTTCACTGAGTGAGTGCCTGCTATGTGCCAGGCACTGTGTAGATGCTGAGGTGGGATGGGATAATGAGCAGGACCGGCACAGTCTTCTCACTCCTGGGGTTACAGTTTGATGGGGAGATAGACATCAATCATAGCCTCACAAGCAGGACTGTGCTTCCAAATGTGGCTTCTTGGAGCCCCCTTTTTATAATACACTTTTTATTTGACAATAGATTTACAGAAGCGTTCTGAGGATAGCACAGAGAGTTCCCACAGAGCCCACATCCAGTTTCCACCATGATTAACATCTTACATTAATATGGAATATTTGTCACAACCGATGACCAATATCAATACATTGCTATTATCTAAAGTCCACATTTTATTCAGATGCTTTTAGTTTTTCGCTAATATCATCTGTTCTGTCCCAGGATTCCATCCAGGACATCACATTACATTGAGTCATCATGTCTCCTTTGGCTCCTCTTGGCTGTGACAGCTCCTCAGACTTTTCTTCTTTCTGATGCCCTTGACAGCATTGAGGAATACTGGTCAGGGATTTTGTAGAAGCTCCCTCAGTTGCGATTTTCTCGTGGTTTTTTTGTTTGTTGGTTGGTTGGTTTTACTTCTCATGGTTAAACTGGGGTTATGGGTTTGGAAGAGGAAGGACCAGAGGTAAATTGCCATTGTCATCCCATCATATCAAGGGCACATAGAATCAGTCGGACTTCTCACTGAGGGTATTGGCTGAGGGAGTGTTTGTCAGGTTTCTCCCCTGGGAAGCTGCTCTCTTTTCCTCTTTGCCTACTGTTTGGCAGGAAGTCACGGTGTGCAGCCCACACTTACAGAGTAGGAGTTAGGCTCCACCTCCTTGACAGTGGCACGTCTACATAAATTATTTGGAATTCTGCATGGGAGGCTTGTCTGTTCTCACCATCCGTTTATTCAGTTATTGATTTCTGTCAGTATAGACGCATGGAAATCTATATTTCGATTTACAATCCAATACTACTATGTTTTGTTGCTCAAGGCATTCCAGCTTTGGCCACTGGGGGCTCCTTCAGTTGGCTGCTGTGTCCCTTTGACGTACCCCATCGATGTTCATTTTCCAGCAACTTTTTACTTCTGGCTCTGTGAGATGCTCTAGACTTATGCTGTATGAAAATGGGGATGCTTTTGTGCCTGTCTTGTGGAGCTGTCCTAAAAATTGAATGATTTACTGCAAGTAATGCTTATTTCCCTGCACACTTCTCTAATGTTTGTTTGTTTGTTTGTTTGTTTAACAGTTGTAGCACCACAGTGAACTTTTAGTCAAGCAAAAAATGATCCCCAAGTCTTTGTTCACTGAAATGCTTTTTAAGTCAAAGCCCTCTATTTTTTTTTTGTAAGTTCAGGGATACATGTGCAGGATGTGCAGGTTTGTTACATAGGGAGACATATGCTATGGTGGTTTGCTGCACCTATCAACCCATCCCCTAGGTATTAAGCCCCACGTGCATTAGCCATCCTGATGCTCTTCCTCCACCTGCCCTCGCCCACAGGCCCCAGGGTATATTGTTCCCCTCCCTGTGTCCATGTGTTCTCATTGTTCAGCTCCCATTTATGAGTGAGAATATGTGGTGTTTGGTTTTCTGTTCCTGCATTAGTTTGCTAAGCATAATGGCTTCCAGGTTTATCCATGTCCCTGTAAAGAACATGATCTTGTTCCTTTTAATGGCTGCATAGTATTCCATAGTGTATATGTACCACATTTTCTTTATCCAGTCTATCACTGATGGGCATGCGGGTTGATTTCATGTTCTGGTTTTTATGTTTATTTTTTTTTTTTTTTTTTTTTTTTTTTTTGACAGTTGTCTGTCAAGCTGGATGCGTGGCGATCTCCCCTCCCATCCCCCCCCCCCCCCCCCCCCCCCCCCCCCCCGGCTATTTTTTTTGTCTTTTATAGAGGGGTTACTGTCTCGATCTGATGTATGCCTTCCAATGTATTACACTGACCACGCCCCCATGCATGTATCTTTATAATAGAATGATTTATATTCCTTTGCATATATACCCAGTAATGGAATTGCTGGGTCAAATGGGAATCCTGGTTCTAGGTCTTTGAGGAATCGCCACACTGTCTTCCACAATGGTTGAACTAGTTTACATTCCCACCAACAGTGTAAAAGCATTCCTATTCCTGCACAGCCTTGCCAGCATTTATTGTTTCTTGACTTTTTAATAATTGCCATTCTTACTGGTGTGAAATGGTATCTCATTGTGGTTTTGATTTGCATTTCTCTAATCAATGATGTTGAGCTTTTTTTCATGTTTGTTGGCTGCATAAATGTCTTCTGTTGAGAAGTTTCTGTTCATGTCTTTTGCCCACTTTTTAATGGGGTTGTTTGTATTTTTCTTATAAATTAAAGATTCTTCTTATAGATTCTGAATATTAGACCTTTGTTAGATGGATAGATTGCAGAAGTTTCATCCCATTCTGTGGGTAGTCTGTTCATTCTGATGATGGTTTCTTTTGCTGTGCTGAACTTCTTTAATTTAGTTAGATTCGATTTGTCAGTTTTTGCAAAGCCCCCTAGTCTCTACTTGTGTAGGTTTTTTTTTCCTCTTAATGCAGAACTTCCTTTCCTTATTCATTCTCATATTGTGTATTCCACGTCGTGGTTGCATCCTGTTGTGATTTCCTACAGTGTTGATTTGTGCATTCCACCTCATACACTCTCTGCATTTGACAAACAGGTCTTGCCATGGCAGACAAGACAAAGTCTGGGCCACATGCAGCCTCTTGAGCTCTCTGCACCCATCACTCCACAGGCATCTGCATGTGGCTCCTTCTTTAGCCAGCGTCCCGCCATCTTGAATCAAGGTTATCAGGAAAGACATTGTCACATGAGATTCACTGTCTATCAGCTTTTCCCTAATTTGTTCAATCTAATGACCTTATGAAAATGGGAAGTGAGGTTGGTCAGATTCGATTTGTCTTCAGAACATCCATTTGTGCTCATACTTATTGCGTTTATTTTATTTTTTTTTTAGAATCCACAAACTGTGCTTAACTTCACTCTGTAATTTTGCTAATGTCATTTCCAGAATCTGTGTCAGTCTTTAAAAACTAAGCAGTTACCTAGTGCCAGTCTTGGTGGTATTTTCTCTGTTTTTCAGTATTTTTCCCATGTAGTCTTTGTTGCTTCTGCAGTTTTGTCTGCATCTAATATCACCTGGGGCTTGCAGGGGGACTTGAAGTCATTTGAAGATGTATTTTCCTTCTTTCCCCTTTATTTCCAGGTTCCAGTTCCTTCATAACCACATTTGTTCAGCCTTTGGGGGTTGAAGAGCATTATCCTTGAAGGCAAAATAAAGCATACAAAATTACAGTTAAGTGAATACAATTCCTTGCTGAACCATCTGCTCTAAATTGAAGACCCATCCTTTTCTCCTGCTTTTTTCTGCTTCAAAAAAAATGGCTTTCTGAGACCTTTGCTTTTCAGAACCTCAGCCCCTCTTGGGCCAGAGCAGGGCAAATACTTTGCTTAGAGGTCCCTGCCACTCTTCCATATCCATCCTTAAAAATAGGACACTCCTTCCATCATTTGTCACTGGAAATTCTAAGTTGATCCAAGGGTTCTCGTTTAAACTATAGACTCATATTATTTCCTCCCATATGGTATTAGTGAGAGTGTTTATTTTTCTGGACTTCCTTCTCTCCAAAGCCATGTTCCCTATAATTTCCCTTTCAAACAATTTGCAATTGTTCTAATATCCAGAGGAGGTCTGTTCAGACCTTCACCGCTCTACGTTCACTTTTCTGCTGAGAAAAGGCACCTCTTATCACTGTCCCCTGCCTAAGAAAGCCTTGCTGGCAGCAGCATGGGTAGGGTTTATGGGAGTACCTGGACTTGAGGATCCACAGGATAAATTCCAGCATCCAGAGTTGATTGGAGAGAACAAGCTCAACCCCTTCCCACTTTTAGCTTTCTTTACTGTGGAAGGATTTGGCTTTTAGGTTTCTTTACTGTGTTACCCAGTTAATTCTTTCATAATGGAAAGACAAACATCATGCCAGTTTCTCCCTCCAGCCAGAAAATACATTCCCAAACATCTCAAGGTCTCCCTGCCTGTGCCCTTCCAGAAAGTAGCCCTTGCCTGGCAGTTGCCCTTCTGGGCTATCAGAGCACCCAGCCAGCTGCTCTGCTGTGCCCATCTCAGGAAGCCTGGCAGGCACATAAGTCCATTCTTAGCTTTCTGTCATTCCAAGCCGAGGGTGCTGGGGCCTGATTGCCACCTGGACTGCTGGTGAGAAGGCTGGAACTCGGGCAAGGCTGCAGAGGGAAGAGTGGGTCCCATGCCCCTTCCCTAGGGCAGCCCAGCAGCCTGGCAGCCCGTCATTTCACTGAGCAAGGGGATCTCAGGAAAAGCCAGCTTAGAAGAGAGATTACTGTATTCGTTTTCTTATTACTCTCAAGCTGCTTACTTTTTCCCAAAGATAATGGTTAGAACTGAGAATACTGGCAGGCTCCAAGCATCACACACAGTCCTCGGAAAAAAAACAAAATACAGTGGATTTTCACTCCCAACATGGAGAGGGTCCCAGGGACTGACGTGCCTGTCTTCCCAGAACTGCAGAAACAGACCAGGAGACCAGTCCATCTGTGAGGACACAGTCCCAGAGAGATGGATTTTCCTCAGGCCCCACCCTTGGGGATGGAGAATCCAGCCCCATCCACACCCAGTACTTGAGCCTCCAGACACTGACCAGAATGTCTGCTGCTTCTTGATGCGAGTTCTCCTAGAACCTCATGTGCCAGCCCACTAAACGAATCGTTGATCATCAGAGGCTGCATGAGCTGTCAGAGCCATCCCATTTCTCAGTGGACAAATGAGCCCATTTGGTTGCAGAAGGGAGAGGGGCCTTGCCCTTGGTGACACCAGGGGACTAACAGAACCTGAATGTGGACGCAGCTTTGATGATGGTTAATAATAATGCCTATTATTAAACAAAGCCCAACTCTTTGCTGGGCAATGTTCAAGGCTAATGGCATTTGTCATCTCTCCTTTTTATTGTAAGTATGATATATCCTATTGTCCCCAGATTCCCAGGTGAGGAAACAAGAAGCAGAGAAGGGGTGTGACTTGCCCGTGGTCACAAGGGGTCAGCTGAATTTGGACTTGAGCCTTATCATCACTATTGATTAAATGCGGCCATCTTTTGAATGCTGCACTAGGTTCCTGTATAAGCGTGAGAGTGTGTGTGTGTTTGTGCACGCCTGATCCGTGTAGCATCTCTAGAAGGTGGAGGGTGTTTCCACAGATCCAGAAACTGAGATCAAGTCCTGAGAGTCTAAGTTCAGTGCCCTTTCTACTATTTAAGGGAAAGAAACCTGTCTGTGAGTTCTAACCCTATACATAAAGAATAAATGGGGTTCATTACTGAGTTTTTTCCCCTTTTATTCTATAAGTTAAAATCAACCAAAGGGTTGAGTTTTACCCCTCACCCATCCCCTAAGCCCATTCCTTTTAAGGGAATGGCCTTCAGATGACCTTGAAGATAGGATATTGGGTGTCCCGCAGGGTATGGCTACACCCCACTGGGTGACCCCACCTACTGTCCCATGGAAGAGAAGAACAGGCAAATGTGGCCCATTACCCCATTCACGTAGGGACACCTAGTGCTCTCTGGGAGATGAATATTCCAAACCCACATCCCATAGTCCCCATCAGAGATAATACTTTCCTGGGGCTGCAGAAACAAAGTATCACAAACTGGATGGCTTAAAGCAGCCCAAATGTATTCTCTCACAGTCCTAGAAGCCAGAAGTCCACGATCAAGGTGTCTTAGGGTTAACTTCTTCTGGAGGCTCTAAGGAAGAATCGGTGCCTGCCCCTCCTGCCTTCTGGTGGTTGCTGGCAATGTGAGGTGTTACTTGGCTTAGAGACATGTCCCTTCAATCTCTGCCTGCAATGGCCTTCCCCTCTGTGCCTGTGTCTTTCTCTCCTTTCTCTTAGAAGGACACCAGTCATTGGATTTAGAGCCTATCCTAAATCCAGGATGATCTCATCTTGAGATCCTTCATTTCATCTTCAGTGACTCTATTTCCAAATGCATCACACTCACAAGTGCTGGCGTTAGGATTGGAGCAGTATCTGTTTGAAGGCACTATCCAACCCACTCTGTCAGTGCTCTGTCATGGTATGTCAGCAGCTGGGGAAGCCATTGGAAGTCTCAGGGTAACTGAGCTTCCCCCCTTCCATCTCCAGCCTCTCTTACCAAGTAGATCAACCTCCTCCCTAGGGGGGTGTGTCCTGTCACAGAGAAAGGCCAAAGCCAGGGTGCTAGAACAGGTTTCTGCAAGGACAGTGTTACCTGTCTGTTTCCAAGAAGCTGTCGGGTGCCCTGTGGCTGGGCTGGTTTAGCTTTCTCTCTGCCCTCAGGCAGGGGGCTGGGTTCCATTACTTCCCAAAGCGCTTTCCGACCGGGACACACACCACTTTCTCTGGCAGCATGGGTACATCCTCAGGAGTGTCACATTCCCCATGCTACTTCCGTCACCCCTGTCCAGGACTTTTCCCCAGGGCTTGACAGGACACATTCCTGGCCCTCAGGGAAGCTTGTCACTTCACTCATTATCCAGCCTGTGAGCAGCGGCTGGCGATGTGCCCACCGTGAGCTCTGTGCCCCCGACCAGATGGCACACAAGGAGCCCAGGGCTGCTCATTCCACAGTAAGCCTAGTGGCTGGCTTCCCTGGATTTAGATACCAAAATTCACATTGGTGGAGAGAAGAGGGCTGTATAGACGCAGGGGTCTCTACACTGAGTACTCCTTTAGCACAGAAGACCCTGTGACTTCATCAAACCAGCATTGCTCCCCATAGCCCTGACACAGCCTGATATGTGCATATCACTATACTCAGTCATCCATGGCTTAATGATGACACTTTCTGAGAAATGCGTCGCTAGGCAATTTTGTCATGGCAGGGGCATCACAGGGTGTACTCACACAAACTCAGATGGTGTATCCTACTGTACACCTAGGCTATAGGGTGTAGCCTGTTTTTCCTAGGCTACAAACCTATACAGCATGTGACTGTACTGAATACTGTAGGCAGTTGCAACACAACGGTAAGCATTTGTGTATCTAAACATAGAAAAGGCACAGTAAAAATACAGCATAAAAGATAAACAATGGTACACCTATAGAGGACACTTACCATGAAAGGAGCTTGCAGGACTGGAAGTTGCTCTGGGTGAGTCAGTGAGTGAGTGGTGAGTGCATGTGAATGCCTAGGACAGTATTGTCCACTCCTGTACCATAGGCTACACTACATTTATTTCAAAAAAATTTCTTCACAAATAAATTAACCTTAGCCAGCTGGGCTCAGTGGTTCATGCCTATGATCCCAGTACTTTGGGAGACCGAGGTGGGCAGATCATTTGAGGTCAGGAGTTCAAGACCTGACCTGGCCAACATCACAAAACCCTGTGTCTACTAAAAATACAAAAATTAGCTGGGTGCTGTGGTACACACCTGTAATCCCAGCTACTCGGGAGGCTGAGGCACGAGAATTGCTTGAACCTGGCAGGCAGAGGTTGCAGTGAGCTGAGTTTTTTTTTTTTTTTGGAGGTGGACACTCACTCTGTCACCCAGGCTGGAGTGCAGTGGCGCAAGCTCAGCTCACTGCAACCTCCGCCTCCCGGGTTCAAGCAATTCTCCTGCCTCAGCCTCCCAAGTAACTGGGACTACAGGCGCACACTGCCACGGCCGGCTAATTTTTTGTATTTTAGTAGAGACGGGGTTTCACCATGTTGCCCAGGCTGGTTTCGAACTCCTGAGCTCAGGCAATCCGCCCGCCTAAGCCTCCCAAAGTGCTAGGATTACAGGCATGAGCCACTGTGCCCGGCCGGTACTTTTTAATAAAATTTTTATTTTTGTTCACTTTTTAAATATTTTTGTTAAAAACTAAGATAAAACATACACATTAACCTAGGCCTACCCAGAATCAGGATCATCAAGACATAATTGGGTGATGGAGATTTTGCAGCTTCATTGTAATCTTATGGGACCACTGTCATCGTATTCGCGGTCATCATTGACTGAAACATTTGTTACACAGTTCATGGTTATATTTGGATCTGAGCTGCAGGCACTGGTCTCATATTTTGACATCCACAGTAATTAATGACGTGCCTTATACATGTTGGGTGAGTGTTTGTAAATTAATGTTTGTGAATTAGCATTTTCCCTCTTCTCTGCGTTTGCATTGGTGTCTGGTATACATAGGTGCCTAATAAATGATCCTTGTTCTTCTGGGTTTCCCCTCTCCTTCCATGAGTCTAGGGATGTTTAGAGGCTGACTGGCCCACAGCTCAGCCCTAATAATATTTCAGGACCACAAATATCAGACTGAGAGTGGGCAGAAATGAATGTAGACATGGATGAAAGGGAGGGCTTGTCTGAGTTCCATTCCAGGGATCAAAGAGAAAGAGATGCACAGCAGAAGAGATCTTCCCTCCACTCCCCACTGGCATTTGATTCAAACTCCTAGTTCATTAGTAGCTGCCCCTCTGAAAGTCCTGAGAGACTGAGACTTCCCAAGCGTTTGTTCACTGCATCACTCCAGAAGTGTCCTCTTACTGGGATTAGCTATGAAATCTCTAAAACTCAAAGGGCTAATAGGGCTGTTGGCTGTTGGGAAGATCCTGAGAAAGCTAAGAGGTGGAGGATGTGCACCCGCTGTCCATCCCCACTGGGCACCGTGGTGGAGATGGGGAGCTACAGGAGGTTCCAGGCCCTCAGGAAAGCAGAGAGTTGAACAGCATGCTAGCAAAACAGGCCAGGAGGACCAGGAGCCTGCCAGGTTGTCCTCCTAGGCAACCCATCACCCTGTTAGACACTCCTATGGGCTTGTTCGTGGGTGCATGTGTACATCCTTACACAACGGCCTCCCCTTTGGGGGCCACAAGGGTTTAGCTACACGGTCATGTCAAGGCTCTGGGTGATACAGGGCAAGGTCTGGATTTTGGCAAGCCTGTGGCAGTCACGCATCTGCCGCCATCAGATGGCATTGACAGACAGCTCCGCAACTCACACCCAGCCCTCCCTGGAGCTCCCACTGCCTAACATCTCTACATGTTGCCCCAGGCCCCTCCTAGAGGCCTTGTCAAAACAGGATGAAGAGCGAACCCTGAACACTGGGGAAATCCAACTGAGGAAGACCTGATTGTTACCCAGCTCTGAGCCTTCAAAATCCTGTACTAGGACAGCAGACACACACATACTATTCTGATTCTGTTCCAGGAAGGGTTTCAGATGATAAAAGTTTTTGCAAAATGAGTGAGTAAATGGGTGAACCCATAGCTGCTCAAAACCAGGCCCCAGACAGCAAGAGACTGTCCTCCTTTGTGTGAAGGGCTCCCTGTGAGTCACAGGCCCTCTCTTGGCTCACCCTGCTTTGAGATGTAATAGGAGGGTCTGAAGAGGTAAACTTCCCTTTGGGGATTCTGGAGACACCTGTTGGTGTCTTAAATGAAAAGGTCACTGTGAAAAATAACACAAGTAGAATTGTAGGTTTTTCCTACTAAAAGAAAGCTCTTACCACCTCTGCTTATCACAGCAATCTCCTGTACTGGTTCTCTCCAGAGTCCTGAAGGCCTCCAAGGGTTTGGCATGTTTTTAGTAATATAATTCACCCCTAACACCTGCATGATTCAGTAGGGAGTAGCTGAGCTGTCTCTGTGTTGGAAAACTAATCACCCAAGGCATAGGTAAGGGGTTGGGGCCAGAATCCAGGTTCTCCACCTTCCCCTCCAGCCAAAACTAAGTTATGGCCCCCTAGAATGTGGGCAAGGTGGGCTTCTTACATTTCCTGGAGCATTGGCCTCACCTGGGAAGAATTGTTAGCATGTCCTGGGCTGGATGGAATGGATGTGGCCACAACTTCATCTCCCTACAGGCAGAGGAAATAGCAAGGTCAAGATCAACGGGTCCCCCTAAGACTGCTGTTTGTTCCCAGGAGCCCTTGGAGATGCACCATTGGCCCACACAAGCCATGGCGGTTGGATTCCCTGGTGTTTTTGAGGAGCCAGGGTGTGGTGTGTGTAGCTTCTGTGGCTCCCTGGACCCTAGTCTGGCAGGACCTGTCACATGGCCGAGAGCAGCTTCTGCCTAAGAGCGAGGACAGTCATCCCAGCACTATGTTCTCTTAAGAGCCTTCTCAAAGGTTCCTTCTCCTCCCTCATTCTTTGTGAAGTAGTTTGGGACTTTTCATTTGCATTCCACGGAACACTGCAGAAAAAAAAGGAAGGGAGCCCTGTCTTCCTGATCTTTTCCTGTTTATTTGCTCACATCAGGCAGCAAACTTACCTTTTCTGGCCTTGGTCTTCCAGGAAAAGGGCAGCTCTTTTGCCTCTAAAATAGGCAGCCAGAGATGAAGAGCAGAGGAAACCCAGGGAACTGTAAGCAGGGAGGCAGGGCTCCCAGGGCTGTGGCAGGTCCTCCCATGTCCATTGGAGCATTCGAAGAACATTTACTCAGAGGAGAAAGGACGGAGGACGGGGTGACTGAATGCATTCAGGGAATCCTGGGTTACTAGTGCCTTGGGAATGCTGAGTAAGAGGCAGTGGTCTTCTTTGAGAATCCCCAAAGATCAAATGTACTGTGAGTTCACATACGTGAACTCATTTGATCACTAATTCATAAATATTCTCTAAGCACTTATGGGGATCCAGGCCTTGTGTTGGGTATGAAGGAAATGCAAAGCCCAGCCCCTTCATAGTGATTAAATGAGCCGGTTCAGAAACTAGCCTTTCCTGGATTCACATCTTTCTGCTAGTTCCTGTGTGACCCTAGGTTAGTGGCTTAACTTCTCTCATGTTCAGCTTCCTCCCCTGTGTGAATGAAAAGAACCTTCCTTATGTTGACATTTTGCTTATTATCTTAAGATAAAAGCCCTTAGCACTGAGTGAGTACTTGATAAAGGTTAGCTCTTAGTAGATTATTTGGAGGGGAATGGTGGGTATGAATTCTTCTGATGTTCCCAGGAGCTGTCCCTTTTCCTGTCTAGCTGCTTCTGAGGCATCTGCACGGCCAGAGGGCTTCACACATGCTGTCCATGTGTCAGGAAGTGGCAGCCTCCTTGGTGGCACTAACTTGTATCAGCCCATGGCTACGTCCAGCCTGAGGCGTGGAAATTGGGTGTCCTGATTCAGTCTTCTTCCTTTCCCTAAGGGAATCTATTTTTGACAGAAAGTTCTCCTGGATGTCACTTGTGTCAGCCCTGGGGCTGAGGTTGAACTCCTCTAACATCCAGCCTTCCCAAGAAGGGAGAAGGAGTCCATTTCCACTGCACCCGGAGCCACTTGGCACATACCAGTTGCATTACGGAAAACCCGCCCCAGTGGTCAGCCACACAAGGCCTTTGTGTCATATGGTCAGACTTATAGCATGCTGGGTGGACAGTGCTGGACCTGGCATCGGGAGATCTAGGTCTGGTCCCAGTTTTCCCACTTACAAGTTGTAGGATCTTGGTTAAATCACATAACCTCAGGGCTTCAGGTTCTGCACCCATAAATGAAGCCTAAGGTTACCACCTTGACTGCCTCGGACAGTTGTAGTAATTTAGAAACTCTCACCTCTCCTTGTATCAGGGCACAGTCTGTTCCAGAAGGATCAGTTCCTATGCCATTCCCTGTCATCAGATTGTGAGCACCTTGATTCTGGTTTCAACAGGAGGCCAGCAAACACCAAATGTCAGAGGGCATACTGCTGTGACCCAGGCAAACAGAGAGGCAGAGACCTCCTTGCCCTTCTCCCTGCATCTGGCCAGTGCCCTTCACCATCGGACTCCGCATGCGGGGAAGCACTGAGGGAGTGTGTTTGCACAGGAGTGCCAGTGACCAAGGATGTCTCCCTTTCCAGACAAATGTGCATATGTTAACCAAAGTCAGCTGCCTTATAATTCAATGCAGCAAACTTGGGTTGAACATTTATTATGCTCAAAGGAAGAAAACTGGAAGAGCTCATGGGCTGGAAAGGGGCAGTTTTATGGAGGAGGTGACATTTGCGTTCTGTCTGAATTTTGTGGGAACAGCTCAAGGAGCAGGCTGACCTAGGTCCAAGGCGGGTCAGTCATCCTAAGAAAAGCAAGGATTCAGTGGCCTGAACCATACCAGGCAGGAACTCTGCAAAGGGGCCCGAGTGCTATGTGGTCCATGTGGGAAGTGTGAATTGCATCCAGAAGGCAATGAAGAATCAAGCCACTAATGAGTTTTGAGGAGGGGGTTGCTATGGTCAAGTTTGTGTCCTAGAGAAGGCAACTCTGTTGGCAGCACCTTAGAAGACTTGGAAAGAGAAGGGCTTGGCAGCAGGAGACTGGTTGGCCTGAAGAGTGAATTTCTAATTGTGGACTTTCAGACACTGGCAAGCTGTTAGGGGAGTTATTTTGGAGTGGCGAGATCCAGAACTGTGGTCCAGAGGCAGTCTCTGACATGCCAGGCCACCCTCTCAGGCTCCGGCTCCCGTACCTGACTACCGCTTGGAGCGTGGCTGTGGGTGTTATCATTGTGGTCCCTCTGCTGGATGCTCATTAAGGCTTTCCCTGGAAATCAGTGTCCAACCTTTCTCCCACCACAGGGCAGCCCTGGGATGGCTCCTGAATCAGGGCCTGCCCGCCTCCTGCAGGTCCCTCTCAGTAAGTTGGAATGTACAGCTCTGTGGACCCAGACCTTTGGAACCTCAGCGTTTCTCAAAGTGGGTGTTGGTGAGAAGAAAAACCTTGGGGCAGAAAACAGCTTAGCCTGGGCTATCAGGTCACCCAAAAAGAACAACCAAAATGGGCAGCTCAGAATAACACCTTAAGGTTGGCTCAGGTTCTGCTTATAAATACTAAGCGCCAGGCTAGAGGGAATTTATCCCTTTGGGAACCAGATATGCTCTGATGTTTTACCAGGGTTCATTTTGAGAATGTGGTCATGTTAACTGAGAGTGTGGACCTCAGCAAAGATGGATGTTTCATTAATGTGATAGATGCTGATCGGGACCCCTTGCGCATAGATATCCAGTTAAACCCATTTCAGTCCAAATCCTGGAAAGGTGGGTGGAGTCCTCGGTGTAATGGCATGGTGTAGTGTCAGTTTTCTCAAAGCCAGACAGGCCCAGCTGCAAATCCCAGCTCTGCCACCTATTAGCCAGGTGACCTGGACATGTGTCTTAACCTCTGCAAGCCTGTCTTTCCCTGTCTATAAAATGGGAATAGTAAGAACCATTACAGAGGATTATTGTGAAGATTGAATGAAATCAGTTAAACTCCACCTGCAGTTGGTTGCTCTAAGTAGTGTAATGAAACTTTTTAAAAAATTGGCCGGTGTGATGGCTCATGCCTGTAATCCCAGCACTCTGAGAGGCTGATGTGGGTGGATCAGGAGTTTGAGACCAGCCTGACCAATATGGTGAAACCCTGTCTCTACTAAAAATACAAAAATTAGCCAGGCATGGTGGCACGTGCCTGTAGTCTCAGCTACTCGGGAGGCTGAGACAGGAGAATTGCTTGAACCTGGGAGGCGGAGGTTGCAGTGAGCCAAGATCGCACCACTGCACTCCAGCCTGGGCAACAGAGCTAGACTCCATCTCAAAAAAAAAAAAAAAAAAATGAAGCCAGGCCGGCATTGTTTTATTGTTGTTGTTCTTTTGTTTGTTTTTTACTTTTTCCATTATCCTGTGGAACCCTTTGAGCAGCCTATGAAAGGCTATTCCTATTTTATAGATGGGATGAACACAGTTTAGGGATATGTTTACTCTGAGGTTATCAGTGACTGAGCATAAGTTAACCTCTCCAACAGGCTGACCTTGCATCTATTCAAGCCATGAACCTAACACTAGAGACAGTCTCCTAACAGAGACCTGCTGAGGCTTTAATCAGTGACCCCCATGGAGGCACCTGATGCTGAACTTGGCTTCAAGGTCCTTCCCTTCTCCCTTCGCCTGCTGAACCTTCCCAGAGCATAAGAGGTAGTTGGGAAATGTCTTTCAGATCTTTTGACTGTTTTTAAATCCATTTACTTAGTTTTTTTGCTGTTGAGTTGGTTGAGTTCTTTATATATTCTGGTTATTAATCCTTTGTCAGATGAACAGTTTTCACATATTCTCTCCCATTCCATGGGTTGTCTCTTCACTTTGTTAGTTGTTTCCTTTGCTGTGCAGAAGCTTTTTAGCTTAATTTAATCCCATTCGTTACTTTGTACTCTGGCTGCCTGTGCTTTTGAGGTCCTACTTAAGAAATCTTTGCCCAGACCAGTGTCCTAAAGTGTCTTCCCCAGTGTTTTCTTCTAGTAGTTTTATAGTTTCAGGTCTTACATTTAAACACTACTCACAATAGCCAAGATACGGAATCAACATTAGTGCCCATCAATGGATGAATGAATAAAGAAAATATGATACATAGACACAATGGAATATTATTCAGCCAAAAAAAGGAATTAAATTCTATCATTTGCAGCAACATGGATAGAACTGGAAGACATTATGAAATAAGCCAGGCACAAAAACAAGTATTGCATGTTCTCATTTATATGTAGGAGCTAAAAACACTGATTTAATGGAGGGAGAGACTAGAATGATGGTTACCAGAAGCTGGAGGGTAGGGAGGAAGGGGAAATGAAGACAGATTGGTTAATGAGTACAAAAATACAGTTCGATAGAAGAAATACATTTCAGTGTTCAATAGCACAGCAAGGTGACTGTAGTTAATAATTTATTGTATTTTTTAAAATAGCTAGAAGAGAAGATTTGAAATGTTTCCAACATTATGGTTGAGGTGATAGATATACCAGTCACCTAGGTTGTTTGTTTGTTTGTTTGTTTGTTTGTTTTTGGAGATAGAGTCTAGCTTTGTCACCCAAGCTGGAGTACAGTGGCACGATCTCAGCTCACTGCAACCTCTGCCTTCTGGGTTCAAGCAATTCTCCTGCCTCGGCCTCCCAAGTAGCTGGGACTACAGGCGTGCGCCATCACTCCAGGCTAATTTTGTTTTGTATTTTTGGTAGAGATAAGGTTTCGCCATGTTGGTCAGGCTGGTCTCAAACTCCTGACCTCAGGTCATCCGGCCACCTCGGCCTCCCAAAATGCTGGGATTACAGGCGTGAGCCACCACGCCCGGCTATTTACCCAGATTTGATCATTACACATGATATGCTTGTATCAAAATATCACATGTACCCTATAAATATGTACAACTATTAGGTATTCATAAAAATTAAAAATAAAATTTTTAAAGAAGAGTTAGTTAGGATGGAGACAAACTGGAGTCTCAACTCCAGTTTTTCTGCAAAGAAAAAAGGAGGCTAGGCTAAATAATTCAGTTGAGTTGCCATAACTCTATGGCCGCCTTTCCCAAGTGGCCCCTATTTCCTGCAGTAATTAAGGGGGATCCGTGCGCTCAAACCCCTTTATAGTTCTTTTCAAGAAACCATGTTATTTCCTTCTTTTTTAAACAATGTTACTGAGGTATAATTTATATACCACAAAATTCACTCATTTTACGTGCACATTTTACAGAGTTGCACAACCATCACCACCATCTAATATTAAAACATTTACAACTCCCTGTTATTCCTGTTTTAAAATGGATAAAAAGTTACGTGCTGGTCCTGTTGAGCCCCTCACTGGAAAGTTTAAAAGAAAAAAGGTTTCCTGAGCCTGTTAGGAAAGGCAGTGAGGACACAGCTCAGAGGCCAGGAAGCTCCCAGGAAACTTTCCTTAGATGGAAAGTACTGAGCTTTCTTACAGGTAACATTCACAAAGGTGAAACCTCCAGAGGAGGAGCAGGGACCGGCCACCCTCCATCCTTCCTGTGAGAGTCTCCAGTGTGTGGGCATCCTCAGTGGAGGGCAGGATTTCTGGGAGAAGAAATTCTGAACAGCCTCCACGGGTTAACCTGCTGCATCCCTCTTGAAGGAAGGGGAAGGGAAGAGGCCAGCTCAAGTCTAGATTCCAGAGAGGAGTTGGTAAAGAGGCCAAGCACTCATAGGATGCCCTCAGGCTCTTCAAGCAAAGAGTGACCCTATGGAAAGAACCTGTTCAAATCCTGGCTTCACCAGTTACCAGCTCTAAGCCTCAGTACCCTCATCTCAAAAACTGGAGAAAATTGTTGTCCTGTTTCTGGCATTTTCACAAAGTGAGTAACAATATGCATCTATAGGGTCTGGGATGCTCAATAAACAGCCACAATTTCAGTTATTGTTTAAGAAAACAGCTTCTGAGAAACGCAAAACCTGAACACTCTTGAACAAGATGTATCCGGTTCCTTGCAAGAAATGAGAATGTGTCTTACTGGTGAGTTCAAGTCCATATTCTTCTATTTACTCTGTGTAGATCTGGACAGGTTGCTTATAGAAGCATCTCTGAGCCTCAGTTTCCTTATCCATGAAGTGGGCCTAAGAATAGCACCTGCCTTGTAGAATTGAGCTAAGGAGCAAATGAGACACCACACGGACTGCGCTCAGCCAGGGCCCAATGCCTGCCGGGTGCCCTGTCAAGGTTGGCCTTTGTCATCAGTGTCACCATCACTGCTGCCCTCTCTATTGCTGGCAGTGGTGAGGACTTGTTGTGGCCGTGTTTTCAAAGGGGCCTTCTGTCCCAGTTCCGTTGGGTACCATCACTCAATATTGCAACTTCTCTGTGCTTGGGAAACTCCCTAACTCAAGCCTGAAAGGACAGGCCTATGGAGGAGCGTAATGAGAACTCATGTGCAGTCCTAGAATGTCTCAGGGAGTCTTCTGGGAGTTTGCTTCTTCACACCTTGTATGTAAATATTAGGAGAGAAGAGTGAGGGAGTCAGCTAGAGCTTAAATAGGAGAAATGTTGAGGACCTGTCTCACTGATGGCAACCAGGAGGTATGTTTTTGCAGGACATCATGCCCACTGCTGTGTTGCCACAAACACCCCCTGCTCCCACAGGCCAAGGGACAGGAGCCCAGAGCCCTGCACACCATGCAGGGGTAGGAGGATGTTTGCTCCAGCTTTGCATTAAGAAGGGAGATGGATTCCTAGTGATGCCCGAGGGAGGCCAAGTTCGATCCCCTCCTCCCTCTGCTTCCCGTGTGGTTTCTTCAGCCTGGGCTGCCTTGCCCTCACCTCAGCCCTCATGTAGGTCACGTGGCCTACATCCCCGAGGGAAAAGTGAGACTATTCTAAAGCATAGGAAATTTGACTACGGGAATGACATTAAGAGACTGAACTGGAATCTTTTATCTTTGGCTTGTCTTTTTTTCCTCCTAACACAAATGCACTGGACTTCTCACACATTCACAATCAGGAGAAGTACATGCATGATGTGGTAAAGCCATTAACCTGGTGTCAAGTGTTATCAATTGGGTCATTAAATAAGACTCATTAAGCATCGTCTAACTGCAAGTAGATGGTGCTGCACCTTTTGGAACTGGATGTCTAGAGCCAGAAGCATCCATGCAGACTACTATTTGTGGTTTCCCTTGTAGCCACTAGCCTGCTTGGAAGGAATCACACCTATGTTAGTCCTTTTGGGCTCCTATAACAGAATACCATAAACTGGGCAGCATATAAACAACAGAAATGTATTTATCATGGTTCTGCAGGCTGGGACAGCCACGATCAAGACACTTGCAGATTCAGTGTCTGGTGAGGATCAGCTTCTTGATTCATAGATGGCCATCTTCTTACTGTGTCCTCTTCTGCGGGAAGGGGTGAGGCAGCTCCCTGGAGCCTCTTTTATAAGGGCACTCACCCTATTCATGAGGGCTTCACCCTCATGACCTGATCACCTCCCAAGGACCCCGCCTCTTGATACCATCACCCTGGGGATTAGGTTGGCAAGTAAGAGCGCACAAACATTCAGACCATAGCAGTACTTGGCCAGGCTACCTCCTAATAATACTGCCAAGCGAAATCAGATGGTGCAGGCGTGATAGAGCGGCACGAAGCTATTTGTGTCTTTCATAATTAGCATGTTTTGAAGGAAAACTTAGCTGTGATAGAGTTAGAAATTAGACTTTTCTGCTCGGCAAATTAGCTCTCAGATTGCAAACCACGTGAGTCCATTCCCCCACCCCCACCTTACTCCCACTTTCAGAGATGAATCAGATGGTTTACTCTGTTCTACTTTCCTCTTCAGAAAAGGGAAGCAGAATCCAAACCTAATTAAGACAGCGTTTCAGCTCTATAACTAAATTCATTCATAGCCCAATCGCACAGGGATGCGTGAGCTTCCTCTGGCCACCTCATATTGCAAACCTGGTTCAAATAATTATCGTTCATCATTTACTCTTGGGTTTAAGTTTCTAGAGAAATCTTTAAAAATTAACTCTATGCTTGCCGGGGCCACAATGCTCCAGTCACTTTGATCAAGATAGCACGGAGGCTTCATACTAAAGCAAGCCTCTGAACATGCTCCTTATTAATTAACAGCTGCAGGCATTTGTAATGTTCTGTCCGAATGGTGTTAACAGCCTCATCCCTTTGGTGGCCAGAACTGGAAAGCAGAAAGATCCCAAGTGAAGCTCCTCTTTGGAGCTACCTGCTAGCCCCCACCCCTTACGCAGGCTTTGGACTTATCTACCCTGTCACTCAGCTGTGTGACCCTGGACGTTCAGAACCTCTCTGTGCCTCATTCGCTGCATCTGTAACACGCTGGGTCACACAACTCCTTCGTAGGGTGATTCCTAGAGATTCATGAATATTTGGAGATTCTTACTCTGTGCCAGGCACTGTACTGGGCAGTAGGGAGACAGAGAAATAAGACCGAGGTTCTTCCCCTCAATAAATCCATGCTCCAAATCAGTGCTTCTCATTCAGGGGCTTTGCTCCCCTCAGGGGACATTTGCCAATAGCTGGAGATATTTCTGATTGTCATGATGGGAGATAGAGGGCGCTACCAGGATCTAACAGGCAGATGCCTGGCATGCTGCTGAACATCCTACAATGCCCAGAACAGCCCCATGCCAGGAATTACTCACTTTGTCGTGTCAGTAGTGCTGAGGTTGAGGAACCCTGATCTAACAGACCAATCCAGATAGATATGCAGATAATTTCAGTGCAGTGTGATAGGAGTTACGAGAACTAAATAAAATATTTTATGTACAGGGGCCAAGACTTGGTAGTTCTCAGTGAAAGGTCATGCCCTTCATGCAGTGACCTGCGTCTGCAAGGACTTACGTTGGTAGCAAATAGCCAGAGAAAGAAGGCAGTCTTTGCATTCACTACACAAGGGAGGTGTCACTCCAGGTGACCTAAACCTGGCTTGCGTGATCCAGTCCTGACTCTTGCTTCCAGCTCTGTCAAAATTCCTGCCCATCTACAGGTTACCAGGACCTTGGGGGCAGAGGGATCCCAGAATGAGAGCTGGACCTGCTGGGGGAGGAGGCAGTCTTCAGCAATGAGTATTCCTTTGCACTTGCCCTTCCCTCTCATCTGAACACCCCCATCCCTCACTCGAGCTCTACTGGGGAAAATGATGAATGAGTCACCAAGTGAATCACTGGGGAAAGCCCTCCCCGGGAGCTGTGACTGAGAACCCACCCAGGCGACATAACTTCCTGGTTCCTTTCTTGCCTCTCCCCACAAAAGATTAAAAATAAATCGGGAAATAGTTAAGATGACTTGCTGCAGTAACTTCTATACTTTTATAATAAGAAAGTGAAAATGTTTAAAGAAGCCAAACTGGTAGGCTACCCGAATTAGGTCGAGCACGATGAAGACTCTCTTCTGTTGCGTTGGCATCAGGCTCGTTTAGAACCGACTGCTTCAAGCAAGTCATCTCCCAAAGAGGCAGAGGCAGGGTGGAAAGAAAACGTGAGCCTGAGTTGAAATATCCAGGGCCTTAAGAAATCACTCACCCTCTCTGAGCATCTGGAAGTTTCCTGGCTTTCAAAATGGGTTTGATGGCACGTCGTACCATTGTTTGGAGGGTAAAGGAGTTCAGGCACGTGAAGGGACTTCGAAAGTTAAACAGCCTTGTACAATTATTGCTACATGTTGGGGATAGGATAATAGCATTGTAGCTTTGTTGTCATCTTTCAAAAACATGTCTTGAAATAATTATGGAGGGTCGGGTGCGGTGGCTTATGCCTATAATCCCAGCACTTTGGGAGGCCAAAGTGGGCAGATCACCTGAGGTTACGAGCTCAAGACCAGGCTGGCCAACATGGGGAAACCCCATCTCTACTAAAAATACAAAAATTAGCCAGGTGGGATGACGCATGCCTGTAATCCCAGCTACTCAGGAGGCTGAGGCAGGAGAATTGCTTGAACCCTAGGAGATGGAGGTTGCAGTGAGCCAAGATCAGGCCAATACACTCCAGTCTGGGTGACAGAGCAAGACTCTAGACTCTTTTTTTTTTTTTTGAGATGCTTATGGAGGAAATGATATTCGATATTCGGGATTTGCTTTAACATAAGGATGGAGGAGTGGGAGGGGGCAGAGATGGAACCTTGACCGTGAGTTGATGATGGTTGTGACTAGTGAGAGGTATCTGTGCCTTCATTCTTCTAGTCTATTCTCTCTACTTTTATATTTGAATTTCTGCCATTTAAAAACATCTGTTAGATATTTTAGGTATACTGAACTATATACTTAAAAATGGTTAAGATGGTTAATTTTATGTTATGGACATTTTATCACATATATATACACATCCCTCTTTTAAAGTCAGTAATTGAGATCAGCAATATATATGAGGAACAAGGAACACAGAAAAGCAATCATATGAGAAGGAAAAAGAGAAAGCCAGGATGAAAGGGGCATGCATAGCTCTTTTGCCCCCTTTTCTGGGAATTTGTTAAGTACAACCACTGAAAGAAGCAGGACTCTCCCTGGCTGGAGGACTAGAGAGTGAGCAGGGAACTTTGGCCAGGACGTTGGAAAGACCCTCCTGGTGGCACGTGACCTGAGATGGTTGAGGAGCAGTTGGGTGCTGCACGCATGCCAGGCCTGTGCCTGCCCGGGGGTGTAAGGATGAAGACAGGTTGCCCAAGCCTGGAGAGGCCCACTGTCTGCAGGGCAGACATTCAGAGAGCACCCCAGCACACCATCCTCGCATTTGGCTGCGAGCAAGGCAAATGAAGATACAGGACAGTGTGGAGGGCTCTGCATGCTGGGCTGTAGTTTGGACTTAGAAACAGATGAAATGAAAGCTATAATCACTTCCCTTTTTGCCTTTTAAAAAATATATGTCAGGGGAAAAAACACGTGTCAGAAATGGAGTCATTTGAAGCTGAGTGTCACCCATCTTGGAATAATTGTCCTCCAGCACTAGATTTTACAAAATGATTGGTGCACACAGCACTCTTCCTGACGGACAACACCGGCCCGGCAATGTAGGAGGGAATGCAGGCCACTGGCAGAGCAGCAGAGTCTGGGGTGGGCCGTGGCCTCTCCTCTGGCCCCAATTCTTCAGTTGTGGCACCTGGGGATATGTCCTTTCATCTCTTGGGCTCTCCGCATCCCCACCTTGAAGGGAGGACTGGATCGAATCCAAAGACTGATCACAGGCAGCTGTGTCTATGTTTGCAGTTGTTCCTGGCAGGCAGACCACACTGGGTATGTCTTAGTCGTAATTTGGGGGCCTGGGCATGATGGGCTGTTGTTCCTTCTACTGCGTAACTTGCACTAGAACCTAAGGAGGCCTCTCAACCAGGGTCCTTTTTTCAGCTGTCACCAAGGGTACAATTAATGGCACAAATCGGTTTTTCCCTATGATGCACTTTGTGTGAGATGCCTGGATAGCAAAAGTGACACTTCCACTGCGCGTTTTCCCTCCTGGATTCCAATAGCCTTCCAGTTAGTTCATAGGTTTCAGGGGATTTGCAAAATGGAGGCCTTTTGGAAGAAATGAAAAATGCCTAGCCCAATAAGCATAACCACCATTCTTTTTTGGGTGTTTTTTTTTCCCTAACTGGCTAATGCATTGTGTATTTAAAAGGAGATTTGGCCCAACCCAGCCTCAAGCCATTATTTACTCAACCTTTCTTTTTTTTTTTTTTTTTCTGATTGTTGTTGTTGTCCGCCCGTTATAACCAACTGAACTCAGCCTTTCTTTAACAATTACTTTCCGCGTCTGTGCTCTGGACTTAAGTGAATAGAAGATCTGAGAGAGATGACCCACTAGGGGTAGTGGTTTTCAAATTTTGGCAATGGGTCTCTTTAAACAAAAGATTGGTTTTCTGAGACTGTGCAACAACTTTGTGCAAAAACTGTATTTTTGTCCACAAACTTGGTGACTTAGAACAACAGAAGTTGATTATCTCATGGTTCTAAACACCATAAATCTGAAATCAAGCAGACCTGTGCTCCCTCCAGAAGCCAGGGGAGAATCCTTCCTTGCCTTTCCAGCTTCCGACAGATCCAGGCGTTCCTTGGTCTGTGACTGTGTAACTCAGGTCTGTGGCTTTACTGGCATCCTCTGCTCCCCTTCTCTCTTTTCTGTGTGTCTATTATAAGGACACTTGGATTTATAGGCCCACTAGGGTAGCCCAGGATGATCTCATCTCAAGATCCTTAACGTAATTACATCTGCAAAGACCCTTTTTCCAAATAAGGTCTCATTCACAGGTTCCAGGACATAGACATATTTTTTTGAGGACCGTCATTCAACCCAGTACTAAAACCTTACACAGGGCAGAAGAGAGAAAGGGGAGAGCTCTGGTTATATCATTATCACATTATCAGGACCTTGACCTCCACACATTCAGATCCCACCCCTTTCCCCCATCCTTTGCCCGGTAAGCCATGCACCAAGGATCCAAATTTGAAAACCAGAGTTTTAGCATAGAGAGCTTGGGAGACTTGGGAGTCAAAGGCCTACGCTGGGAAATGGGCCTGGAGTTTGCACAAGACCACTTGGCCTCTCGGTTTCATCATCTGTGAAAAATGAGATATTCAGGTCTACGCTACAGTGTTGACATAGAGTCTAAATGAGATCCTTAGTTCTTTGGTCATTTCCAGGGCTCGGTAGCATGAGTTTGCTCTATCCTCATCCCACGACATTCTACCCCATGGAAAAGGTGTTGGGATATTACGGAAACACTTCTGACTTCACAGAAGGGTTGGTTCCTGAACCAGTGGACAAGAAAGTTAATTCTGGCTTTCAAAGAAAGCCAAGAGCTCTAGAATTGTAGGGTTCAGGTTTTTATCTTTTCCTTTGGCAGAAAAGAGAGCATTCTTCAAGCCTATTCAATTCTAAGTACCAAATGACAAGCCATATTAAATAGATCCCAGTGAGCTCCCCACATCCTTTCCTGCTTATACCACAAGTGGACTGTGTGCCAAACAAGGCTTTGAGATCAACTGCACTTTGGTGGCTTTAGAGTAGTTTCTCAACTCCATCTCATCTAGTGACATTTCAGACTGGATAATTATTTGTTGTGGGGACCGTCCTGTGCATTGCAGGTTCAGCGGCATTTCTGGCCTTTACTCACTAGATGCCAGCAGCAACCCCAGCCCATTGTGACAAGCAAAACTGTCTTCAGACATGGCTCAGTGTTCCCTGGCAGGCAAAGTTGCCACTGGTTAAGAACCACTGCTTTAAGAGAACCTGTCCTTGAGGTCAGGCACCGTGGCTCACACCTATCATCCCAGCACTTTGGGAGGCCAAGGCAGGTGGATCACCTGAGGTCAGGACTTTGAGACCAAGCTGGCCAACATGGTGAAACCCCCGTCTCTACTAAAAGTACAAAAAATTAGCTGGGCATGGTGTCAGGCACCTGTAATCCCAGCTACTTGGGAGGCTGAGGCAGGAGAATCACTTGAACCCAGGAGGCAGAGGTTGCAGTGAGCCAAGATGGTCCCATTATACTCCAGCCTGGGCGACAAGAGTGAAACTCCTCAAAAAATAAAGAGAACCTATCTTCTTTCAAGCCAGCCTGTCATGTATCAGAACTAAAC
The DNA here is from genome assembly GCF_006542625.1 of Nomascus leucogenys. NCBI lineage: Eukaryota > Metazoa > Chordata > Mammalia > Primates > Hylobatidae > Nomascus > Nomascus leucogenys. The sequence continues at coordinate 110,731,443 of NC_044386.1, forward strand.
AGTCATTTTCCATATAATTTTTTTTTAAAGGCCCAGTTGCTGCCTGCCCATTGCTGATGCAGGAAGTCTGAGCCATTCACTTCAGTTAACCCCAATCCAAAAGATGCAGTCAGGGCCAGACTTTGCTTCCCTGCTGTGCGCAATTTGTCTCTTCCCTCTCCTTCATCTGCAAACAGAACCAGAAGTGATTTTCCAGAAGAATAAAGCTCATATTGTTTGTTCCAATTATCGGGATCGTTTCTCCAGTTCTGGTCTCAGGTGGACCTTAAGGACCTCACCAGGTGATCTGCCCAGGTGAACGTGGTGTGCCCTGAAGGTCTGCTATTTACCAGTCTGTCTTGTTACCTTTTTTAGAGGAGACATTCCTCAGCAACACCTGGCCTCCATTTTCCAGCCTGTGAGTTAGAACCCCGATGCTCAGATTTCTCTAGAGGAACACACTGCCTGCAAAGATGAGTTTTCCAGAAAAGCCATCTTCCAGGACAGAGACGCAGAGAAATTAAGCAACTCATGTTGATTCAGTCTGGGAATCGCAAGAGAGCTGACAAGCAGGGCAGTGGGCCGTGGGGATGGCCAAGAGCTGACATGGCCTTCTGGTAGGCAGCCCCACATCCTGCTTCCTCCCTGTGCTGAGCGTAATCACTTCTGCCCCTTCAGGAAAGTACTTCACACCCGTGGCCTAGAGCCAACAGTGAGGTGGATTCCGGGTCCTCTGGATGCCTGGGATAGTGAGATGCTTGAGAAAGTTTTGGCAGTTTGTTCAGACTTGGAGACTCTCCAGTCTGCCTTCCTATCACCCAGCAGGAATGCCGTTCCCTTCAACCCTGATACCTGGGCACTTGGTCTCCACCTGAATACCCTTGGTGGTGAGCAGCTCATTACCCTGCTGAAGACAGCCAGTCCCCCGTGCTCCATGTTCCTTGTCACCTGCTATCTTATGACTGCATCCTGAATCCGACTCTGGCTTCTGGAGGGAAAGTTGGTGCTTGAGCTTTTATTCCCCATGACAGTGTTTCAGCCTTGCTGCCTGCTCATTGTGTTTTCGGGGGCTAAAGTTCTCCAGTCCTTTAGTTATTACATGGCACGGCTTCTAGATCCTTACCTCTCCCAAAAGCCCCTCCAGGAGGTAATCCAGCATGGTATGGCCACCTCTAAATGTCATATTCCAGACTGACCACACTGGCAGCTGACCCTATGAGAATATGGGGGCACTGCCCCTTTGTAACCCTGACTCTGTTAATGCCACGGAGGTTGCATGGGCATTTGGGATAAGTGCATCACTGGTGGGAACTCATGCTGAAGCTACATTCCGCTGCAGCTCTTCCTGCCTTGATGAGCTCTTGCTCCATACCTTCCTCAGCCCATCCTAAAGTCCTTGCAGGCGAATGCTGGCTCCCTTTCAGACAGATAGTTTGGCCATCTTGAATCCTCAATCTACCTCCAGTGTATGAATCTTCCCTCTCAAATGGGCATAACATGCCAGTGTATCCATCACACATGCAGAGAATGGGAGAGGAGTGACCCTTTGGCACACTGGCCAAGACCTCCATCCTGCTCCACAAGCCTTCACACACCTGCTCCATGGCTTTGAGATGGTTCGGCCAGTTCTGAATCTCAGCATCACGCATGGTTCCCTCTCTCATATAGTGAGTGTTTTTGTCCAGTCTGTACTTGCCTCACAGCATAATGTGTTTATGACTTGTCTTCAATCTAATCAGCATCCTCTCCCTATCAGAAAACTGCAGAGGAAATGAAGTTGGTCTGGCATGACTTGTTCCTGCTGAACTCTGTCGACTTCTGACAGTGACAGCTCCCTGCTTGCAGAACACATAAATCCAGAGTTTAATAATCCATCCTTAGTTTTTGCCAGGCTTCAAAATCAGCCGACTGTCATGTCAGCGAGCGGCCCTGTCCCCCTTAGTGATAAATCAGGGTGAAATTTGCATTTTACTCACATCTTGACTGTTTTCCACCATTCGTCAAACAAAACGCATGGTGTAGGGGCCCCGCTGGAGGTGAGGTTGGAAAGGGGTGAGAATGCATCGGTTGCTTGCAGCTGGTCCCAACCTGGCTAGCACCTCTGCAATCTGCCTTTCCTAGTCAGAACCTCAGGACACCAACCCTGCCTCTAGATAGGAGGGATTTCTGCAGATGCAGCCTATGTTCTGCCGCATGTTCAGGACTTTCCCCGGATGCAGGACGTAGTTTTGATGTTAGGATTTCTGCTTTATCCTGGAACCCCAGCTCCCATCCCTATCTTGTGCCCTATGCATGATCACTGAGTCTCTACTCATTTGCTCCTGCGCAGGGCCTGGGCATGAATCCACGGATAGACAGTGCCCCAGGGACCTGCCGCTAGCCCATCTACTCTGCCCCCAGAGCCTGATTCTCATTCCGCTCAGCCTCACTCTGGTGCTCATGGGCCTCCTTGGACACCGTGCACCAGCACCGTATACCAGCTGGGGCAGTCCCCACCAGTCAGCACACACTCAGAGGGAGGCCCTGAGCCAGGTCCCCACCTGCACTCAGAGCCCCGTCTTCCTGTAGTCGCACAGCCTGGCATGGAGTTAGGAAGCCCATGAGGGTTTAAAATAAGGGATGAGTGTGATTTAATACGTTTCAGGAAGATGAACTGAGTCAAGTACAGACTATATGAGATTGAGGAGTGTATTAGTCCATCCTCATGCTGCTAATAAAGACACACCTACAACTGCATAATTTATAAAGGAAAGAGATTTAATTTACTCACAGTTCAGGATGGCTGGGAAAGCATCAGGAAACTTACAATCATGGCAGAAGAGGAAGCAATCACTTCCTTCTTCACATGGTGGCAGGAGAGAGAAGTGGTGAACAAAACGGGGGAAAGCCCCTTACAAACCCATCAGAACTCATGAGAACTCCCTATCATGAGAACAGCATGAGGGTAACCACCCCCATGATTCAATTACCTCCCATGGGGTCCCTCCCACGACCTGTGGGAATTATGGGAGCTACAATTCAAGATGAGATTTGGGTGGGGACACAGCCAAACCATATCAGGGATGTCCCTGATATGGGTCCTTCTATTACCTTGTGGTTGGGGTAATAGAAGGCCTCCCTTCCCTTCTTGGGCTTTTCGTAGATGGTCATTTTTTTGACAGACATGGCATGTGGACCTTCACTGATTACCACAGACCCCCGCAGAGTCATTTGCCCTGCCGTGTCCTCCTACAGGCCGGGGAGCCACCCTCAGAGGAGCTGGTGACTCTTACCTTGAACTGCACTACTCCAGCAACACTGGTGAGGCAGGCATTCCCTGGCATGATAAAGTATCTGGCTCCCTCTGGTGACAAGAGGAAGCAGCTGAGCCTTTGCTGCCATTTCCACTGGTGGTGGAGCAGGAGGTGAGGATGGATAAACTAAGGTCCAGAGGTCCCCCACACTGTGGGTGTGGGGTAGAGTCCCAAGTAGAGGCCCCATGCCACTTAAGCTCAGTTCTCTCTCTCAGGACCCTGGGCTTCCCAGAGCCAGCAGGGACATGGCTCCGAGCAGGCTCTTCAACACTCTGCAGGTGCTGGTTCCTTTGGAATTAATTAGATTTCTTTAAAATTAGTTTAGAGTTAGAGGGATTTCCAATGCCCTCAACCTTCTGCTGCCATTTCCCCTTTCTGAGTGGGAGGCAGTGCAGGATCCTGCAGGACCTGGGCTCCTACGCAGTTGTGTGGCCGCAGGCTGATCATCTAACTTTTCTGTGCCTCCATTTCTTCATTTGTAAACTGGTGGTGAAGACACCTGCCCCTCGGGGTTGTGAGGATTACATTCTATGCAGTGTCTAAAGGCCCTAGCACACGGCGGGTATTTAATGAAGAATGATTTTGTTGTTGCCATTATCGATGGCATCAACAGAGCTGGATCTCGAGGTAGCAGTGGGCTTTCCACTGTGGAGCAGCAGAAACAGAGTTAGGTGGCTATATCCCCATTGAGTGAACACCTGAGCATATTAGTGAATGAGAGTGAGAAATAACTGGGAACTACACAAACTGGCTTTTGGGAGCACCAGAGCTGGCTAGCACAGGGCCTGACTTGGGTCTTGCCCTTGAGTCCTGGGCTCATCCCCAAGGTTTTCCGAGCCTCAGGGACCTCCACAGCAGCACTGCATAGCAGGTGTCTCCCTGAGGCCACATAGCCTGAGCAGAACACACCTGAGCCCAGGAGCTGCCGTGCTCCCTGCTGTAGGCAGGTCATAGCCTGACCTCGGCGCACCTCCACAGGCAGCTGCAGCCCAGCCCTCTCCTGCACAGCCACACCAATGACTCTGCTTGTTTGCAAGGGCCTCCCTCTACTGTCTGCCTCACATCTTGGGGCTCTCCCACACCTCTGCCTTTGCCCAGGCTGTTCCTGCCTTCTTCCTCTCCTTCCTCCCCTTTCTTTAGTCCTCTGCTTTGTTTTTATTTCAGCTTCCCACTTACTGTACATGTATCATTGGGCACGTTACTTAATCTCTCTGTGTCTCAGTTTCCTTACGTGTAAAATGGGAGTGTATCTGCGCATAGGGTTGTGGCGACGATTAAATGAGGTAATACATGGAATGTGCTAGAACTCAACCCTCAGCTCACTAGGCATCAGCACCGTCATCCTCACTAGCAGCAGACCTGCCTCAAAACCCAGCTCTGGCCCTACACTATGAATGGGATATTTCCCTCACTGATGTGCTGTGACTCATCTGCTTGTGCCCTCTGAGAAAACAGTTTATCTTGTGTACCATGTTTAGGAAACTTATTTCCAAGCCTGCCCTTTGCTAGGCATGGTGAGGGGTCCAGCGATAATGAATAAAACGGTCCCACAGGTCAGAGTTCCCTGGCAGTTTTCCACCCGGCCAGTCCTAACCAGCGAGCAATGGCCAGTCCTAACCAGGGAGTGCTGATTTTATTCTGACATCTGGGGACCCTGGGATGGCTGCATTCACGTTCGTTGGCCCACCACATGCATCTAGTACTCCATGCCACTAGGGGGCACACCACAGCTTCCAAGTACCCTCTCAAGTGTTGGCCCACATGATCCCCACTCTGGTCTTGGGAGTTGTGTTAGTCTCCTGGGGCTGCCATAACAACAGTGCCATAAACTGGGTGGCTTCGACAACAGACACTCATTTTCTTATAGTTTTGGAGGCTGGAAGCCTGAGATGGTAGTGTTGGCCATGGGTCTCCTGAGGACTCTCTCCTTGGCCAGGAGACAGCCAGCTTCTCACTGTGCCCTCACACGGTCTGTCCTCTGTACCTGAGCTTCCTTGATGTCTCTGGGTCCAAATCCCTAAGGACACCCATCAGATTAGGGCCCACTCTAAGGGCCTCATTTTAATGTAATAATCTCTTTAAAAGCCCTATCTCTGAACACAGTCGCATGCTGAAGTTCCTGGGGCCAGGGCTTCAACATGGATTTGAGGGGACACAGTCCAGCCCGTAATAGGGGGAGCGGGGCAGGTGACTGCCCTGTTTTCCAGATGGAGCTGCTGAGGCTTTGAGGGGTGAGTGCCTTGAGCACAGCCTCCTGCTGTTGCCAAGTTGTCCTGCAGAGCTTTGAAGCCTGAACTGGACACAAGGTCCTGCGGTCTCCACGCTGCCCCTTGCTGGGGGCTTGGGTGTGGACAGCAGGGAGCCTGCTAAACCTGCATCTGAGAGGAAGTCCCTAGAGAGCTTCTGGGAGGACCCCACTGGGTTCACACACAGAATGCAGGCCTTCAGGAAGTCACAAGCTGTTGTTTCTCTGGATGGATTTCCTGCCCGCGGCTAGCCAGCCAGAAAGGCATGTGCCTTCACCCTGGTAAGGCCTGGCTGGGGCTGGAGAGAAAGAAAAGATGCTTCTTTCAGCTAGGTTGAGAGGCCCAGAGTGGCAACAGCTGCGGCTTTGACCAACTGCAGATCCTCCCTGAGCATCCTGAAGTCGTCCAGCTTTGTGGGATGAGATCGTTATACAAATTATTCTCCATGAGGCCGGGGCTTCCTACCCCTCCCAAGCCTGGGTAGTAATCAGCTTACAGTTCAACACCCATGGGGGTCCCTCCTCCAGGCAAAAGGCTGTACTGCACCTATGGAAAAGGTGATTTTTGTTGTTTTTTTTTAAACAGGGTCTCTGCTTTTCCCAAGCCTACAATTATTATGGCAAGCCCAATACATGGAATTTTTTTTTCATCCAGGCCGACTAGAAGCAGAACTATAGAAAAAGTCTCAGGTCATGTGCTGTGACAGAAGAGAGAAGGTGAAGGAAGAGAGAAAATCTAGGAAGGCTCCTTGGAAGAGGTGGTATTTAAGGCACGCTTTGAATGGAGGATCAGGCTTTGATGCACCGCTACGGCCCTGGAGGAGAAGGAGAAACTGGGTTGAAGACCAGCATGAGCGAGGCCTATGCCCATACCAGACAGCAGTAGGGGCCATACCCGGTGCCCCAGAGGCCACACAGACTACACCAGGCAGAGCTCTGTGCTGAGTGCTCACAGTCGTGGCGGCATACAGTGCTGCTTTGGCTGGCTCTACAAGAGATTTGGTTTCTGTCACCATGCTCAGTGACTTTGGTCTGGCCACATTTGGTGAATGGCTGCCCCTCCACCTTCCAGGATGAATATCAAATTGTATCCATATTCTTCCTTTAAACCACTTGCCCAGATGCATTTTTTTGGGTGGGGGAGGTAGGTATTTTTCATTTTTATGGATACATAGTAGCTGTGTATATATATATATATATGGGGTACATGAGATTTTTTGACACAGGCCTACAATGTGCAATAATCACATCAAGGTAAATGGGGTATCCATCATCACCTCAAGCATTTATCATTTCTTTATGTTACAGACATTCCAGTTATACTCTTTCAGTTATTTTTAAATGTAAAATAAATTACTATTGACTGTAGTCACCCTATTGCAATATCAGATACTAGAGTTTATTCATCCTGTCTATATTTTTGCACCCATTAACCATCCCCACCTCCCCTGCACCCTTCCCAGCCTCTGGTAACCATCATTCTACTCTTTACCTCCCAAATGCATTTTGGGTACCAGCTGTTTCTTTGGTCAGTGCTGGTACCACTGGTGGTGCTTTTTTTTTTTTTTTCTCCTTTTTTTGAGACAGAGTCTTGCTCTGTTGCCCAGGCTGGAGTGCAGTGTTGTGATCTCAGCTCACTGGTGCGATCTTGGCTCACTGCAACCTCCACCTCACAGGTTCAAGCAATTCTCCCTGCCTCAGCCTGCCTAGTAGCTGGGATTACAGGCACCCACCACCATGCCCGGCTAATTTTTGTATTTTTAGTAGAGATAAGGTTTTCACCATGTTGGCCAGTCTGTTCCTGAACTCCTGACCTCAGGTGATCTGCCCGCTTCGGCCTCCCAAAGTCCTGGGATTACACGTGTGAGCCACTGCGCCCAGCCCACTGGTGGTGCTTTTTAATGGGAAAGTCTGGTCAAGGGCAGCAAGGGCAGAGGCTCGTTCTAGTCCAGGATTCTCAACCTGTCTGCAGGTAGAATCACCTGGGGACTTTGAGAAAAGCCCAGTGCCTCGTCTGTCTTCCAGACCAGCTTCATCACAATCTCCAGGAGTGGGACCTAGGGATTCGTGTTTGTACAAGTTTCCCAGGTGAATCCAATGTGCAGCCCAGTTTGAGCCCCAATGATGTATCTGATCTAAGAGGTTAACAGGTGCAGTAATGTGGGGAGGGGCACATATGCTCTGGCTCTATCATATACTGTGTGGATTTGGTAACATTAGTGTTTGGTTTTGTATGTAAACTTTGTGATGGAGATAATTCTATTACACAGTGTCTAACACCTAATTTGTGCTCAATAAATGGTCACCTCCTCACCCTCTCCTTCCCTGTTTACCTCCTCCTCAGACATAAGCAAGGTCAGTTACGTAATGCTGGCAGGCTGTTGGCAGCGGGCACCGGATAAATGTGTATTGCAGGTTTCCTGCTGTTTATGGATCATGTTTTATTCATGCACATATGATGCAGAATGCTCCCTCTGAGGGGAGAACCTTCAGCCTGCAGATTTCAAGATGTGGCAATACATTTGTATAAATTGAGGGCACGAAGGCAAGTGGGAGATGAGAAACGCAAAGCCCTGACGGAGGGTTTCACAGGCATTTAGGAAGTGGAGGCCAAGGATGTTCAAGCAGCCTGGAATTGCTCTTTTTTCTAGGTCGGCGCTGCCCTCTAGTGGGGCAGAGCCACAGCCAACCTGCGTTTCCTCCTCACTGCTCCCGCTTGCGAGAACCATCTAGGGTTAAAATTACTCCAAGTCCAGCCAAAGCAACAGCCTAGGGAGACCAGCCATGCACGCCCCCGTTCTTGGACTCATTGTTCTTGAAACACAAAGATAATTCTAGAAAGCATCTATTCATGCCAGATATCAGAAGCTTTGCATGCATTACATATAATTCTCGCTGTTCTACAAGACTGATAACTCTTCTTCCCAGCCTCAGAGTTGGGAAGTGAATCTTCCAGAAACTGAGCAATGTAACCAGGATTCCAGCCTGGAAGGAGTCAGCCTGAGCTGATTCTCGAGCCTTCACCACTATGCCGTGATACCTGCTCTTTCTCTAGGAACTAGGTCCTGGAGTCATGAGTTCAAATCCACTTCCACCATGTACAAGCTGTGTGACCTTGGTGCAACGGAGTGATCTCGCTGCGCTTCTGTATTCTCATCTACAAGAAGAGTCTCATAAACTCACCTTAGCAAGGCATAGTGAGAATGATTGACCTTGAATAAATCAGAAGGGGCAGAGAAAAGAGCTGAAGAAAATGACTGCCTCTGGATGGTAGGAAAACTGTGTTTTCCCCCTGCTGAATGCATTACTTTTATAATCAGACCAAATGATCACTTTCCTTGTAAAGAGGTAGAAGCCTTCACCCACGTGTACCAGCTCTGCAAGATCGTATAGGAGAGACCGTTTTCTTGTTTCCTCGAAGTTGAGTCAAGCAAATCTCAAGATTCCTCTAAAGAAAACCTCAGGCTTCCCCCGAAGGGATCTCTCATTTTGTCAAGTACAGAACCCTCAGCTCTGCCCTTCTGCTGCCCAGCTTAGTGTTTTCTCTGTCACTGCTAAGAAGTCAGGACTGACTGTCATGTGAGATCTCACTGTCCTCAGGTGCCCTCCCTTCCCACATTCAGGAAGGGATCTGAGCAGAGGTTTGAGTGCAGGGCAGCGTGACTCCTGGGTACAGTAGGTTCCCCCTTCACCACTCTCCCAAGGGCAGCTGAGAAGTGCCTGGTCCTTGCAGTTCCATTCCATCAGCACCTGACATTCTATTGCAATAGATAATTGTATTCTTCAGAAATACGTTCTTCAGAGAATCGTATTTGTCTCTAAGCTTTCTGTCATTAGGAGAACTGTGTTGGGGATTTATTAAAAATTACTCATAAGAAATAAGCCTTGTACATAGAAACAGACGAGAAGGGAAGATCTAAATGGATGTCAGTGTTTCTGGGTGGTGACAGATGGTGATTTGTGCTGTCATCTTTGTAATAATGATTGCTAAAATTTATTGAGCACTTGCTGTATGCCAGGCACTGTGGAAAGCCCTTGTGAGGCACTAATCACCCAAACCTCAAAACAATCCTATGAGGTGGGTACTGTTAACCTCACTCACAGGTGAGAGTATGGAGGGCCAGAGTAGGTAAGTACCTTTGTCAAGGTCACACAGCCAATGACTGCAGACCCTGGCCATGCAGCTCTAGGGTCTGTGTTCTTGGCCACTGCATTATTCTGCCTCTCTATGCTTGGTTTATTCTCAGTCATCCTTAATGAGCATGTGCTGCTTTTAAAATGAAGAAAAGGGGTTTCGTTTTTAAATTAACTTATATGGTTCCATGAATGATAAACGCATAGGAAGAAAGACAGTACCAATATAATAATGCCTAAAGGGAAATATGAGAATGATGCTAATCCTTTACACGATCCTGTATTTTCCACATTCTCTAAAATAAGCATAGTTTACCTAAGTGATTTAAAAAGTCATAAAAGAAAAGAAAATCCTGCTGTTAGAGGCACCAGTAAGAAGAACAAATAGCAGCTGATGGTTTTCGAGAATGTCGATGTTCCAGGAATTGATCAGAAGTATTCTGTGCACTATGTATTTGACCCTCAATAACCCCTTAGGAGGTAGGGATTGTTGTCATCCCATTTTACAGAGGAGGAAACTGACTCCAAGGGAGCATTTGTACCATGCTCACAGACACACCAGTACAGCAGAGCCTTGGCACCAATCCTCCCTCAAGGTCAGTACTACCTCTGTGTCCTTTTCCACCCCAGGAGGCTGAGGGTCAGAAACACGAATGGGTGCATCTAATTGCAAAGTGAGTAGGGGAGCTGATAGCAGTCCCTGGGTTTCTGGATGGCCTGTTTAGCTTTGCTCTCAGGGGTATAAAGAGTTCATGCCAGCAGGTAGCAGATGCCTGCAGCTCCTCGGGCAGCCTGTGCTCCTCTCACCCAGCCCCACAGGATGTTCAATGCAGGAGCCACGCCCCATGCTACACTTTGACAAAGAGAAAAATGAAGGTTCACGTGAAAGGGTCAACATTTTTCTCAAACAATGCAGCATGCACCACCGTAGCCAGCCAGTGATATATCTCTTCCAAGAGCAGGCCTTCCAGTGAGCCTGCAGAAGCCCCAGGGCCAGGAGGAAGGAGGGAGAACAGGAATGGGTGCCATGGAGTCTTCCTCTTGGAGAGCATCAGTGGAAACTGATGTTTATGAACTGCTGCTTCTGTGCCAGGGCTGGGCCCCCACTATTGCTTTCATTTATTACTCACCACAGCCCTATAAAATGTCTTATTAGCACACTACTTTTCAGATGCAGCAAACCAGCATAGAGAGGCTGAGGGGGCTCCCCAGGTTTCCAGTCAGTTAAGTTGGTAGTACTTGGAATGCACATCCAGTCCAGCTCTAGAACCCACTCTGAACCCCCACCCCACCTGCCCTCTGAAGGGCAACTGGGCCTCCCTGCTGTAAGTTTTGATTTCAGAGTAGCCGTGTCCCTGCATCTGAATGGCCTCCTCAATTCAAGGAGCTGCCTTTGAATAGCAAAGTCTGGTTGTTTTTGTTCTTTAACCCTGTCTATTTGCACTTGAGCTAACTGGGGATCCAGTTTTGCATAGGCATGTTGTGGTTAAGCTGCTGCCTGGAAGCCACGTGCCCTGGGGCAAGCTGCTTAAGTGGGCCTCATTCCTTCTTGGATGAAACGGGGATGGTAGCACCCAACCCATTGCATAGCTGGGAGTAATCCTGAGGTAACATTTGTGAATCACAGAGTCCAACTGGCATCACACAGCAAGCACTCAAATAGCCATTTGTGTGTATGCACTTATATCACGATGTGCATACGTGTGTATTAAAAATATAAAAATCATGTTTTCTTGCCTGAAACGTAGATATACAGCTTACATGTTGTTGTGAAACGAATACCCATGGAGTCTATAAACAAATCAACCACAAAACTAGCATTGGAGAATCTCCTCCCCACGTGTCCCCAAGGACCCTCCCTTTCCCCAACAGTAACCACAGTCCTGACTTCTATAATATTCCTTTCCCTAGTTTTCTTTATAGTTTGACTCCCTGTCACTAAAGAGTTCACTTTGCTGTTTGGAATCCTGCTTAAGCAGAATCACACCAGGACGCGTTCTTGTGCCAGGCATTACATCTTTCAACTTCAACCATGTTGTTGATGATCACCTGTAGATGATCTGTTTTCTTTGCCGTAGAGTAACTCCAGAGTACGGGGGATCACAGTATGTTTTTCTGTTCTACCATGGGTGGGCATTTGGGATAGTTTCCAGCTGGGAAATCTTACAAGCAGTGCTGGTCTGTGCATTCTTGGATGCTTCCCCCAGTCTGTAAGGCCACTTTCTGTGGGGTGTTTACCAAGGACTCAGAATTGTGCATCATTGGATTAGTTTATCTTCACTTTTTCAGACACTGCCAAGTTTTGCCAAGGTGTTGTCCAATTTACACTCCTACCAGCAGTGTAGGAGAGCTTCAGACCCTTGTCAACACTTGGTAGTGTCAGACTCTTTAACCAGCTGAAACGCACTCGTATTTAATTGGGGTTTAAATTTACAATTCTCTGAATTCTAATGAGACTGACCATTTTCTTATATCTTATTGTTCATTTGGATTTCCTGTTTTGTGAAATGCCTATTAAGGTTTCTGTCGACTTTTCTCCTGGTTTTTTTCTTTCTCATCAATTTATAGTAGTTTTTATATAGTCTACATATGAACTCCTTGATTCCCACATGTATTATAAAAATATACGTGTTACACATGTATTTTCCCACATTTTCACATTCTTGGTGAACTCTTCTGATAAATCTGCTTCATTCTGATTAATGAAGTTGCTAATTGTAATGCAGCCCAGTCTTTTCTTTCAATAGCTAGTGTTTTTTAAGTTTGGTTTAAGAAATCTTTCAGCCAGGCGCAGTGGCTCATGCCTGTAATCCCAGTACTTTGGGAGGCCGAGGCGGGTGGATCACCTGAGGTCAAAAGTTCGGGACTAGCCTGGTCAACATGATGAAACCCCGTCTCTACTAAAAATACAAAAATTAGCCAGGCATGGTGCCACACGCCTGTAATTCCAGCTACTCAAGAGGCTGAGGCAGGAGAATCACCTGAACCTGGTGTGGGGACGGCAGAGGTTCCAGTGAGCTGAGATCAAGCCACTTCACTCTAACCTGGGTGAAAAAGGAAAACTCCATCTCAAAAAAAAAAAAAAAGAAATCTTTCTCTACTCCCAACATCATGAAGGTACTTTACTCTGTCATTTTCTAGAAGCTTTTATGTTTTCCTTTTCACACTTAAGGTCTCTGGTCTCTGATCCACCTGGAATTGATTTTTACACGTGTTGTGAGGTGAGGCTCATTCCCCCACCCCCCCCCCACTCCGCCCACCGCCTACAGTTGCAAATTGTCCTAGCACCATTTATGGAAAATGCTATTCTTTCCCCCACTGTTTTGTAGTGCACACTTTGTCATAAAGCAGGTGTCTGTAAGGGTGTGGATCTGTTATTGGGCTTCTCTTTTGCTTCATTGCTATATTTGTTATTTCTTGTGCCAGAGGCACCTTGGCTTTAAAAGAAGTCCTGACACCCAGCAGGGAAAGTCTTGACAACAGTTGTGCTTCTTCAAACACGTCTAGACTGGTCTTGGTCCTTAGCATTTCTATGAACAATTTAGAATCAGCTTGCTACATTCCACAAACACAAAATGTTCCCTAGTACTTTTATTATCTATTATTATCTTTTTTTTTTTTTTTTTTTTGAGATGGAGTTTCGCTTTTGTTGCTCAGGCTGGAGTGCAATGGCGCTATCTTGGCTCACCTCAACCTCCGCCTCCCAGGTTCAAGCAATTCTCCTGCCTCAGCCTCCTGAGTGCCTGGAATTACAGGCATGCACCACCATGCCCAGCTAATTTTGTATTTTTAGTAGAGTCGGGGTTGTCTCCATGTTGGTCAGGCTGGTCTTGAACTCCCAACCTCAGGTGATCCACCTGCCTCGGCCTCCCAAAGTGCTGGGATTAGAGGTGTGAGCCACCACACCCGGCCCCATCTATTATTATCTTATATCAGTAATAGTATTAAAGTTGAATAATTCTTCCTGGACCAGAAAATTTCAAGTTTCCAGTTGTATTTTCCAAATTCTTCTGGTTACATGCACCTAGCCTAACCCTTTATGTACACTTAGTGAGTCCCATGGTCGGATTGCATCTAGAAGGAGGTACATCGAGTGGGAGAGTCCACAGTGCAGACAGAGACATCTGCAGAGGGACTTGGGGAAAGAGCACTGGTCAGGGAAAGAGGAGGTTTGGGTCTGGGTCCCAGCTCTGCCCCCAACTGGCCAGGTGAGCTTGGGGAGGCCATCGCCAAGAAGAGTCGCTCACTCCTTCCTCTGCATGGCCACTGTGACTAGTGCTCTCAACCACACATCCTTTCAACAAACGGCGAACTTACTGTCCATCAGCACTGGGGCGAAATAGGAATATAAAGAAGAATAAAGCATCATCTCTGCCTGAGGGGCTTAGCATCTACAACAGTGTCTCTTGGACTGTGCTGCAGTCAACACCAGGACTGAGAAATGACACACACACAAATGTTTTGTGGTCAAATAATTAACACAAAACCTTTGTGCAATATTCCATTCATGCATATTAGCATTTATGAGATCTGAGAAGTCTTGGAGTTTAACCCAGATTTGCTTAATGATTGTATTAGTTTTCTATCATTGCTGTAACAAATTATTGCAAATTTAGTGTAAAACACAAATTTGTTATCTTATGCTTCTGGAGGTCAGACATCCATATTGGGTCTTACTGGGCTAAAATCGAGGTGCTGGCAGGGCTGTGATCCTGCATGGAGGAGAAAATCTGTTTTCTTGCCTCCTCCTCATGGCCATCCACCATCTTCAAAGCCAGCATGACCAGTCAGCTCTTTCTCATGCTGCCGTCTCTCTGGCTCTGCCATCACATCCGCATTTCTGACTCTGACTCCCTCTTCACATTTAAAGGATCCTTGTGATGAGATCGTGCCTATGGGGACTCTCCAGTATAATCTCTTAATCTACGATCTTAATTCCTCTTGGTTGCTTAAGGTAACATAGTTGCCTTAAGGGATTGGGATGTGGAGGTTTTTTGGGGCCACTGTTCTTCCTGCTACAGTAGTGGAACCCCTGTGAGTCCACTTACCCCAGCTTGCTTGCTTGCTTGCTTGCTTGCTTGCTTGCTTTATTTTTTGAGATGGAGTCTCTCTGTGTCGCCCAGGCTGGAGTGCAGTGGCGTGATCTCGGCTCACTACAAGCTCCGCCTCCTGGGTTCATGCCATTCTCCCACCTTAGCCTCCTGAGTAGCTGTGACTACAGGCACCCGCCACCACCCCTGGCTAATTTTTTGTATTTTTAGTAGAGACAGGGTTTCACCGTGTTAGTCAGGATGAACTTGATCTCCTGACCTTGTGATCCGCCTGCCTCGGCCTCCCAAAGTGCTAGGATTACGGGCATGAGCCACCGTGCCCGGCCACCCCAGCTTTATTAAAACACATCCGATACTATGTGGCACATGGTGTGGAGGACTCGGTGCAGGGTAGGGTCTTTCTCTAGCGCCTCACCATCATGTACTGTCATCTTGGTACTGCTCCTGACATCATGTAATAGATTTGTGTTTGTTGCCGTTCTTCAAACTCCACAAGGGTGAGGTTTTCATCTGTTTTGTTCACTGCCATGTCCCATAGTGTTCACTGTTGCTAACACAGTCCTAGCAAGTAGGAGGTTCTCAGTGGGTATTTGTTGACCAAGAGCGGTGGAAAGTCTTTCTAATGAGACAGCAAGCTTCTTGAGGGCAAAATTCTTGTCCAAGTTATCTTCTCTTCCCCAGGGTCCAGAGGTGGCTGGTGCTAAATTTAAGGATTGTATAGTGAGGGAGAAGGCAGACTCACCACGAGGAAGTCTTGCTGGAGGTCATTTTCTTAAGGAATTTGCCGTAGTCTATACCTGGACTAATCTGTCATGGGCAGAAACTCTTCATCATCTGGGCATAAGTTGAGATAATAAGCTTCTCAGGCAAATTTGCAACAGAGGGTCCCAAACTTGCATGGTTCACAGTGTCCTGAGTCCAAAAGAAATACGTAATAGTTTTATTTATCAAGCATTTAGGCTCATACTACTTAATAAGTGTTTCTATCCTAACAGCATAGAGTAGCTGCTTGAAAAACATGATACATATCAACAGAAAAAATATATATATATTTTTTAACCATAATCGCTTACTAATGGGATGTGTGTCCCTGTTGGTGACTGCACAGTTTCTGAAACCTTGGAATCAGATTGGACACTGCCACCCTCTTTTTCTGTTGCATATTGATTTCCACACTTGGTTTTCTCACAGCAACTATAGAAAACTCAGCTCACAAAGATGTGATGTCATTGAAAGAAATCCAGTGTTGAAACCATAGGCTACCTTGGGATAGTAGATTCACACGTCCAAGAGATGTCAAGTATTGCTATGTTTTCCTCAAAAACCCAAAATATTCGGCCTTACCCTTGTGAGTTCACTGCAGTACCCAGTGGAGTCCCAGCACACAGCCTGTAAACTGCAGATTTGTGCTAATATAATTCACTGAAGGCCTGTGTGCAGACCAGAATGCCAGAGCTAGATCACCATGAGGGAGCACTGCGTTCAGCCCCTGATCTTGTCCAGCCGTCTCGTCCCTGGGAGGCTGGGTTAGCAACTCATTGTGCTTGGCTTGGCAAGCAGCAGAACAACGAGGTGGACTCCAGACAGCCAGTCCAGTCTGGACACAGACGACGCTTGAGATTTCAGCTGCTTCCCAGCAAGAACTCCTTCCTGGGCCTGGCCTGCTCCCAGCTCCAGCTCCTCTCCCCCAAAGATAGCTTTAGGAAATGAGGTATGGAGGATGTCGTGAGCTTTGGAAAGAGAAGGACTGGGAACCCAGGAGGGTGCCAGCCCCCATTGTTGTAGGAGAGACACAGGTATCATCTATTTAACAAACCCTTCCCTGGGTCTTCCTGTGTGCCAGACACTGTTCTAAGAGGTTTGCAAATAGGACGTCATTCAGTCCTCACCACAACCCGATGAAGTCGATCTATTATTACCCCCAATTTACAGAAGAAGAAACTGAGGCACGGGAGGTTAAATATACCTTGCCCAAAGGTTCATGGAGCTGGGAAGTGGTAAAGCCGGGATTTGAACCCAAGCTGTTCATACTCTCACCTGGACTTTCCCCTTAGGGGGTTAGAAAACCTGGGCAATCCTTCCCACTGTGCTGCTTTCTAGCAATGTGCTGGGGCCAGGTGCTGAACCACTCTAAGATTCTGTTTTTCCGCTGTGAAACAGGCCCCGTCAGCTTCCCCCTGGGGTCATTGAATGGCTTCCAGGAGATTAGGCATGTAAAGTGCTTTCTATTATCCAGGGTAGCAGCACAGAAAGCCTTCAGGGCTCCCTGGACTAGGGAATCCCAGGCTCTCCTCCCCACCGACGTACATGAACCTGGAAGACAGCAGGGGGCAGCACCGGGCCGCTGCAGAAGGTTCTGCACCTGAAGGCGCGGGCCCTTCATTCCACAGGGATCCTGCGTCTCAGTACCTGGCAATCTGCCGATCCTCCATTCAGGCAGAACATTCGAGGTGGCTTTGCCAAAACAAGAACAAAATCACAGCCCAGCAGGTTGAATAAAGGGGGAAACCGAGGAAGCAAGCTCAGCATAACCGTTGTGTGAGCTCAGAACCTGCCTTGCACATCTGGGCCCTCCGAAGCTGCCCGTTTCAGTTGTTGTCTTAAGATACTTCCCGATGCGTGAAGGCCCCTCCCATGTCCCACCACCCGCCTGTCCTTTGAAAAAGGTTCGAGAACGCGTCGCAGGTGGAGGTTTACCTTGAGGTCTGTGTGAGGAGGAGTGACATAGAAAAGTGACCAGAGGTTGCACCTGAGGAGGAAGATGCCGTTTATACCAAAATACATGTGCACAATGTCTTTGGTGTTTGGCATGGGGTCCTCTCAACTCCGTCCTGTTCCTTTTTGGGTTATCTTTGTTCAGCTGAAACCCAGATGAGAACAGGACCTTGAAAACGCCACAATCCAAACTCTGGAAACCCACACCTTCTCATAGAGGAATTGGTGGAGAGGCTGCCTCAGGGTGTGGTGTCTCGACAGCAGGCCACTGCTGTTCCCTGTTCAAGCCACCGTCCCCACTCACTGGCCCATCTGGGCCCTGTGCGGCTCCTGGAGACAGCTGAGGCCGGCAGGTTGAGGGACACCCCTCC
Source organism: Nomascus leucogenys (assembly GCF_006542625.1). NCBI lineage: Eukaryota > Metazoa > Chordata > Mammalia > Primates > Hylobatidae > Nomascus > Nomascus leucogenys. Next base: position 110,749,231 of record NC_044386.1, read on the forward strand.
TTCTCTGCAAGAGGGTAGGAGGCCTGGGACCCCTGCTGTGCTATGATGTCTGGCCAGTCCTCACTTTCAACTCTACTGTCTGTCCCCAAGCATGGGGGTATCAGCACAGTCTCAATGCAACCTCTTCAGCTTGTTGGTTGTTTCTGTTTTTCCAAGGATACTGAAGGCTTGGTCCTTTGACCTATTAAGTATTAATAATAATTCTCATTATTCAGTCTGTGGGGCATGGATCAGTGATGAATACATTGCTTGGGGGATTTATTTAAGGGAAGAAGGCCTATGATTATGGGTGATGGGGGAGGTGCCGGGAGTCACAGCAGATGGTGAGTCAGAAGGGTAGGCACAGCACCCTTGGCAAGAGAATTGTATTCCCGTGCTCCGCGTGTCATCCTTTTGGGAAGCGCTAAGCAGTGAGTTTGCTGAGCCATCTCTAGAGGGCCCGTAACTCTGACTGATGGCTTAGCACAGACTGCAGCCTGGATGGGAGGATATGACTGGCTAGGACTTTGCAGGAATCTCTCGGGTCTAGCGTGGGTGCCGCTGCTGACTTCGACAACTGCTCTCCATGCCCTCTACTTCCTGCTGCTTTCTCAGATCCTCTTCCTGCTGCCCTGCTCCCTAACCACAACCCCACTAAATAGAGCCCCCTAATTCTCGTCCATCCCTAAAAGATATTTCCAGTAACATCCCCAATCCCCCAACTTTATGTGCTTGGTTATCTTAAAGTTATGACAAACTAGAGATAATGTGCTAATCCTGTGAATGTCACTCCTCTCCAAAGTGACACATTTTCATTTTTTAAAATGCAGCTTATTAACAGAAATAGGATTCTGCAGTTTCTGGTTGGCTGTGGAGTGACTATTTGGAAACAGTGGAACTTCCAGATTTCTTCTGATCCAAGTAGGATTTTGCTGAGGGTGGACTCAGCCCTGTTCCTGTGATATAAAACATATTTTCTTCATTCTTTCCTTCATCAAACATCTCCTATAATCCCTGTTCAAGTGACTGCTTCAGGGTTCTGGGTTCCTGTCTGTAAATGTCTGTTCGTTCTTGCCTTGCTATAAAGAAATACCTGAGGCTGGGTAATTTACAAAGAAAGGAGACTTGAGTGGCTCGGGGTTTTGCAGACAGTACCAGAAGCGTGGTGTTGGCATCTGCTCCTGGTGAAGGTCTCCAGAAGCTTCCAATCATGGCAGGAGGCAAAGGGGCAGTAGGCACATTATGTGGCGAGAGCCGGAGCAAAAGGGAGAAGGGGAGGTCCCAGACTCCTTTAAACAATCAGATCTTGTGTGAACTGAGTGAGAGCACACTCATCATCAAGGGGGCGGTGCTGAGCCATTCATGAGGGGTCTGCCCCCATGATCTAATACCTCCCCCTAGGCCCCGCCTCCAACATTATGGATTACACTTCAACATGAGATTTGGAGGGGACAAACATGCAAACTATATTATGTGGCTTCCTTTGCCCAGTATTTAAAAACCATTTGCCTTCCTCTGTGTGGTTTAAGTTGTTTTTCCCCACCCCAAGTCAATGAATGAGTTCGGAGGAGGGAAAGCTTCAAGTCAGCGAGGCCAGGATTTTTACTGTTTGGTTCAACGCTGAATCCCCAACCCTGAGAATAGTACTTGGCACATAGAAGAAGCTCAGTAAAACTTGATTGAATGGATGAATATGTGATTGATTCCACAATGACATCACCGAGAGAATTTAGGGTGAGCTGGTCTACCCCTATGAACAGACTAGGCTGGAGAGCTACCATCCACTGGGCTTAGGTTCCCGGCAGTGACATTCATCTCACCCTGCTCTCCAGGTGCCCGTGTGGCCTGTTAGCACCCAGCCTTGGAGCTGCCTGGGTTGGAATTACCCATGCACTGACTGTCCTCATCAGATGGCCAACTTCTAAAGGGAAGGGCCACTTTCTTGACTCGTATTTTTGCCTCCTGGGCCTGGAGAACTGTCAGTTCTCAAGAAATGTCTTCCAAATTGAAATTTAAATAGATACAGCCTGTGGGTTTGAATTTGGGACCAGTACTTTTCCCAGAATGTCCTAAAATTTCTGTGTAAAATACCAGGTGTTTTATCGATCAGATACTTAAGCACTGCCCAGAGCCTGCCATATTCTCAAGTCCTACAGAATCGCTTAATTCCTGAACAGCTGTTATAGCCACAACAACAATGGAAACAGATAATGACTTCAAAACATGGAGAGAAATTGAAGAATTGAAATTAATAAGTATGCAATTAAATGTTAGATATTTACCATTGTTGTGTGAACTTTGTTATTTGCTGAATTTCAGAGTCATGAACGTTTTATTATATTTGAAAATAATTTGTGGCGTAGATTATCCTCACTTCACAAAAAATTCCTGAGTTTGCACAGTGGGTGTCAAGGGATCTTAGCCAACCATAAATTAAATGAGTTACATAAAACTAAATAAATGTAAAAGCAAAATTATAAAAGTCTTTTCAAAGTGTGGATGGCAGAAAAAATATTTAATGATAGATGTGGATGTATTTTAATATGTTTGATGTAGGGTGAAGTCCTCTAAAAGTAAGGGACACAAATTTCAAAGCAACCTACCAAAATACTATAGAATTATAGCATAATATACAGTGCTTTCATAGAGTTTCCAAAAATTAGAAATACAGGCTTTCCCCTCTAGGATTTTTAGATTAATTCCTAATGTCATTGGTAAAAGCAGACATCTCATCTCATCATTATAAAATAATCTCCTTGACCTTTGGTGATTTTGCTCATCAAATAGCCTCTGTTTTGTAATCTATTTTTTTCATCATCTTCTTTCAGGAATCCTGTTCACGATGCTGGTATTTGGACCAGCCTGCGGGTTTATCCTGGGCTCTTTCTGTACCAAAATCTACGTGGATGCGGTCTTCATTGACACAAGTAAGGAATATATCTCGATGTCTACCTTCCATCCACAAGCGTTTCCTCCCTTATAAATGTGGCTTCAGCCTGTGGGTTCTAAAACCTTCTTGCTAAGAGACAGTCTTGATGCCCCTGCCTCTGTAGCTGGGGCTCACCCGAGATTAGATGAAAGAACATGGGTGTTGGTTCAGGGGGCCTGACTCAAGTCTGGGTTCTGCTAACATCTACCTAGAGGCTGAATAACCCCCGATAGCTGATTTTATTCCTCAAATCTGTATTTTCCTTATCTGTAAATAAAGGGTAACAATAATTATATCTGACTGGCAGATAAGAATTTAATGACAGTGTCTGTGTAGGAATGCTTGGCATATGCTCATTGAGTGGGGGCCCATTAACCTATGTGAGGATCCTACTTTCCAAACTAAAAGTTGGAGCATGTGTTCTGGAAGTGCAAGTGTACGAACGGGGTCAATGAGACAGAATATTGGAAAATCCTTTTAGAAGACACTGTTGTGGTGGCCTTTGTGAGGAAATATCCACACTCAAAACCATTTTAAGCAGAACCTGTGTTCTTAGCAGGAAGTGCAAGCGCATTTCTCAGAATACCCTTGAGTTCCCCAATCCATGATTGTGGGATTGAATGGGATGCTAGATCGATGGGCTAGACTATGCTGTGGTGACAGACAGTCCCAAAACCTCAGTGATTTTATCTAAGGTTTATTCCTTGGTCACACTACATGTGCAGTGTAGGTCGGCAGTGTCAGGGTCGGGGAGACTTGGCTCATCGTGGTGACCTGTAGATCTACTCTCAGGATCAATAAGCATTCTCAGCCCCCCAGGCCCAGGCCCACAGAAGTTCCATCCTGACCCCAGCTTGCATAGTTACCAAGGCAGGAAACCGGTTTTACTCTGGCCCTTGAAACCTCTACTCAGAAATGACATACAATGTTTCCCTCATATTTCATTAACCAAAGCAAGCCATGTGGTGTATTGGTTTCCTGTTGCTGCATAAGAAATTACCCCAAACCTAATGACCTAAAACAGCAGACATTTCTTATCATACAGTTTTTCGTATTTTTTTCTGTGGGTCTGGAATACAGGAGCAGCTTCACTGGGCAGTTCTAGCTCGGGGTCTCTTATGAGGCTGCAGTCAAGGTGTTGCAAGGTGGCAACCTGGTCTTGGGTCATCCCAAGGCTCAGCTTGGGGTGGATCCACTTCCAAGCTCACTGCCATGGGCCCACAGGAGGGGGCTACCTCACCGTGACACCCCTGAAGCAAACAACCCAAGAGAAGGTGAGAGAAAGCACCTGAGGCAGGAGCCACAGTCTTTTTATGACCTAATCTCAGAAGTGACATCTCATTACTTCTGCTGTATTTTGTTTGTTAGAAGCTAGTCACTTGTTCAGGTTTACTATCGAAAGAGAAGGGATTATTACACAAGGACTGGAATGCCAGGCAGCAGGGATTTTAGGGGACTATCTGGGTCATTGCCTACCATGTGCCGTCACATCTCTACCTTGTGTCTGAAAAAGAACACTATATTTCTGTGTAGTTTAGCATGTAGCAAAACCATATTTCCTTTCTCTCTGAAAACAGATGGTGAGAAGCCATTCCAGCCTTTGCTTCTCATGCCGATCTATCCTCAGGATCAATAAGAATTCGCAGTCCCCAGGTTCTCAATCCGTCGTCTCTTGACAGTGCTAAATTTACTAATTCACTCCAAAGAAATAATGTGGTTTTAAATCCAATCAAGTCGCTTTGTGATTCACTCCATTAATCCCACTGATATATTTATTTGTAGCTAATGATGTTACAAATTTCCAAGTGGAAAAAAAAAATCAGAGGCAGCCCTATTTATATGTACTTTTAAAGTGCTGAGTCTGTTCGGAAGGTGATTGAGTGCTGGTGTTTTGCAGCCAACGGCTGGCCCTTTGAACCCATTTCCTAGGGAGTGCGGTAAGGGGTGGGCTGGGAAGAGACAGGACGCATGAAGTGAGTCAGTTTCTATCTTGCTCGTATAGACAGGCCAGCTTCCACCACTGCACCCAAGGCAGCACAAGACAGGGCCAGCAGAGGGGATAGAGAGGAGGCATACTTCTCATGCAATGGGTAAGCCACCTTGAAGGGTAGCAAAGTGGCCAGGTGGCATATTTTGCCCTCAGTGGTATCAGTGGTGGCCTTGAACCAAAAGCCTGTGAATGACCAGAATATCTGAGCTGGAAAGAGCCTCAGACGTCATTCCTTTCCAACTCTTTCATTTTACAAATGAGGAAACCGAGTCATAGAGAGGGGAAGGGATGTCCCCAATCCAAGGAATGTATCTCCATAAAACCCAGATATCTGGAGCCTGCCTGTGGAGATTTCACTCACCAAACTCTCTTAGGAGAATGAAACGGCACCTTTTCTCAGTCAGTACCTGAAATGACCAGCGGGTAGACAGATGGCTGGAGGGGGCTTAACCCATCCACTCCCAGTTCCCTCCATCTGCTGAGGCTGTTCCGTCAGCCTGGAATGCTGTTCCCATCTTACTGTGTTCGGCATCTCTGTCTGCCCATTAAGGCCCAGGGTGGAACGGGTGTGATCCATGGTTCCAGGCTCATTGGCTACTTGGTGCCTGCATGGATGTAAGGCAGGTGGGCTCTTTTCAGTCCCGTGTGGGCATCTCGCTGATGGCAGCCTTCCCCACCAAGTTGATAGCGGACTTCCCTTTCTGTTTCTAAAGAATGCAAGGTGCATTGTCAGTCATGGTCTTTGTTTGCATCCTTCCCGGAGGCACCGTGAGGCACCGTGTGGCACAGCTCTTTACCAGTAGAGGGCAGAAGAATATCATTTATCCTATTTAGGGAGTCAGCCATAGAATTCTGTAGTTTCCAGCAGTTTTTATTGTTTCTAATCTTGTGACTGAAACTTGCCGCCTGCAGGTGGATTTGGGCTGTATTTGAGGAGGGGATTCTTAATTTCTTTAGGGCCTACCCTATCTTTTCCTTGCTTTCCTAAAACAGTGCTCTTCTCTAGGGCTGTCCAATGTATGGGAACATTACTGTAGGCATTAATAGACAAGGGCCATACACGTGGACACATGTTTCTGAAGTCCCCACTGAGATCGGGGTCCAGGAAAAGCAGCAGCCTGAAATTTGTAGGGAAGCAGCAAGGCAGGTCCACAGAGGGCCCTTATTATGGGGTAGATGGAGGAGAGAAGGCGGCATCTACCACACAGCCTGGTGCCAGCATTGAGAGGAGAATCCAGTGAGGAAGGCTGGTTGAAACTTGTGAGTAGACGCAGCTGGGGCTGCCAAGGAGGGTTGGTTGTAGACATGGGCCAGTTCTGGGGTGAGAGCCCCCACGGGGCACCTTACCTGGAGGTCCCAGCTGGCTCCACTTAGACATGGGCTGCTTCTGCTGCTGCCTTTCATCCATGTTTGATCCCTACGTGGTTCCCTTTGCTCCTCAGCTCAGGGAGAATAAATCCCTCCCCTGAGAGCTGGGGGAAGAAATTATGGTGCCTCCAGAATTTGTTTTTTAGGTTCTTTGTTAAACTGAAACCCAGGTGAGAACAGGAACTTGAAAAAAAGGACTTAGTAGCAGAGTACATATCTAATCACTGCCTTGGCCAACCTTAACTATGTGGGTTTATTACAAAAAGATTAGTAGTAACAGCAACCATGAACTGGTCACTTATTAAAGCTGTACATAGATTGCCTCATTGGAGCCTCAGCACATTCTCATGGGAGTGTAGATCCTACTATTAGGTGAGGCATTATCATGCAGTGGTTAAGAATTCGAGCACTGGAATCAGACTCCATTTGAATACTGACTGTACCCCTTATGAGTTCTGTGATCCTGGGGACATTGCACACACATCCTGAGTCGGTGCATGGATGGCATGAGTTACTCATGCAAAGCATTTAGCACAATGCCTGGCGTATAGTAAGCACACAATAAATACTCACAATAAGAAATCCGAGAGGTTAACAGTTTCCACAGCTAGGGATAGAGCAAGGATTCATCCCCAGGCCTGTCTGACCTCAAAGCCCCACTCTTAACAGAACAGCTGGCTTCCCTGAAACATCTCCAGAAATTTAGCCAGAAGGCGGCTCCCTTCCATGGACAAAAGCCTTGCTGAGATGACCTAGCCTCACCAGCACATCCGTGCAGACTTATCCTGAGGCACACACCAGCCAGCCTCGCAGAAGGCTGCATGGCGTTTGCAGCTGGAACAAGATGTGGCCATCTGTTTGCTTCACAAAAAAAGGTCAACAGACTGAGAGCCTCCTACTCTGCCGTCCTGAGGGCTGGCTGCTACTGCTAGATTCCTTCATTTTGGGCTAATTAGCCCAATGGCTGGGATTCTAGATGTTCAATGCCACCCTCCAGCCTTAGCCCCTTCCTGTCTCCGGTTTCTAATTAGGTTCGTAACTTAATGATACTCTTGGAATTCTTGGGTCCCATAGCAAAAGTTTGGCAACATAGGTTAAACAAATGGGTAAATGAACTACCAAAAAAATAAAAAAATAAAGGTCCATATGGCCCAGGAATAAGAAGTAAATGTCCCCAGTTTGCTTTGATCTGCTCTTCTCACAATCTCAGGTATCCTCATGAGTGTGTGGGTGGGTTGGTTGGTTAGTTTTAAACTGGTTTAACTGTATTTTCAGTGACTTTTCATTTGATCTTGGAAATGGGTGGAAATCTCCATGAGCCCCCTAGTTCAGTTGACCTTTGACAGAGCAAACAGCTGTCAACAGCTCTCAATTTACCCAATACAAGCAACAAATAAGAACAACCTAAAAATCGGATACAAAGAGTGGAAGGGTCAGAAAAATGGATCTTGTAAGGCCGGGCATGGTGGCTCTCACCTGTAATCCCAGCACTTTGGAAGGCCGAGGCAGGTGGGTCACCTGAGATCAGGAGTTTGAGACCAGACCGGCCAATATGGCAAAACCCTGTCTGTACTGAAAATACGAAAAAATTAGCCGGGCGTGATGGTAGGCACCTGTAATCTCAGCTACTTGGGAGGCTGACACGGGAGAATTGCCTGAACCCAAGAGGTGGAGGTTGCAGTGAGCTGAGATCTCACCACTGCACTCCAGCCTAGGCAATAGAGTGAATCTCCATCTCCAAAAAAAAAAAAAAAAAAAAACAAAATGAAACAAAAGAAAAAAAACGGAAAATGGATCTAGAAAAGGAGAAACACCTTCTATGCCTGTTGACACCTATGTCAAGACAAGTCCAAGATGTGCCTGGCTTCATGACAGATATTTCATGGTACACCCAGTGTATGGCTCTTTGCTCTACTCTGCAACCCTTTTCTCCTGTCCCCTTTACCAGACTTCCCTCAGAATGAAACGGCATCTGTTCTCATCATCTGGAATGACCACGGGGTAGATTAGTGGCTTGATGAGGGAGTTGAGCCTATTTACTTAGAGACCCCTGAGTGTGCCACACCTTGACTCAGCCTGTTCCCTCAGCCTGGCATACTGTCTCTACCTCATTTTATTCAACATCTTTCTTCATCCATGTGTCTAGTTTTGTTGGCAATTGAATGCATCTAAGTAAATGAGACAGATTGGTGCTTTCAGTTTTGTTCTGGGCATCTTACTGAAAGCAGCCCTTGCCAGAAGGCTGAAACTGCAGCCATTTTTTTAAAGTTAAGACACTAACTAGAACCAAATAGAGAGGTAAAGAAGTTTTCAAGCCTTCCTCCCTACCTTTATCTAAAACAATACTTTTGCTATGCCAAGCCTGCCTGAAACTGCTGTTCTTATAGAACATGGATTTTTATTTCCTAAACCTTTTGTACTAGTCAGGGTAGGCTAGGTTATGTTGCAGTAACAAACAGCTCCCAACTCTCAGCAGCTTGGAATACCAAAGGGTTCTTTCTTCTTTGTGCTAGATCCAATGCAGGTCAACAGGGACATTTCGTTTATTTGTAGCCTGTCAGATACCATCTTAGGAGGAAAGGGGGGGTGGAGTCATGCACCAGCTCATACACACTTCCACCGAGAAATGATACATGTCCCCTTGCTCACATTTCATAGGCAAAGCTCTGTGGCTTATAGTTACACCTAACTTCACAGAGTGAGGAGGTGTCATCCTCCTTGTCCTCAGAGGAAGAGGATCCAATGCAGACACTGATAACATCTACCACACCGTCCTCTTCCAGCCACACAGAGAACTCTCCCTCAATATCCCTAGTTCTGAAACAGTGTCTGTAGAGCATTGACGGACAATTGCCAACAGGTGGAGGGAGATTTTTCACCATAACTAGCCAAACTGCCTCATAAAAATAATATTTGTTAGCTGGGCACAGTGGTTCACACCTGTAATCTCAGCACTTTGGGAGGCCAACACGGGTGGATCACCTGAGGTCAGGAGTTCAAGACCAGCCTGGCCAACATGGTGAAACCCCATCTCTACCAAAAGTGCAAAAATTAGCCGGGCATGGTGGTGGGCACCTGTAATCTCAGCTACTTGAGAGGCTGAGGCAGGAGAATCGCTTGAACCCAGGAGGTGGAGGTTGCAGTGAGCCAAGATCACACCACTGCACTCCAGCCTGGGCGACAGAGCGAGAATCCACCTCAGAAAAAAAAAAAAAAAAAATTAGTATTTGTTATAGAGATGGACAGAGGCAAGACATTTCTCAGACGGGTCCAACCATTAGTTGTCTTCCCCAGATCAAACTCACCAAAGCCTCCCCCGCCCTCAGGGCAGCACACTCCACAGCTGAGCTGTTTCCCTCAGCATGTTATTTCTCTCTGCCACAGTGCTCTGGATAATTGAAATGGAGAAAAAAAGTCAATACTTCCCAAAATAGTCAGTGATGAGTGTCTTGGATCTACAGAATCCTGCTGTCCACCACGTTCACGCAGGCCCTGTCTCCTGTCCCTGCCCGGGTGGCAGGTGGGCTTTGGTTCTGACACAGGTGACGTGCCCTTCCCCATCTTTCAAACTGTGAGCCAACGTCAGCCTTCCCCAGACATACACATACCTACAGGGAGCAAGTTGACACGTTCACACAAACCACCACCTCCCCCATTGCCGTGCCTCTCCCTGGGTTGTTTTCTCACACATAGAACAACAGAGTCAGTAACTTCCTAAAATATGACTTTTCTAATTTTGTTCCCCCAAATAGCTGCTAGGATTTCTCTCTCTTTACCCGCTCACATCTGCCAGCTTTTCAATTCCCCCTTTATGGAGCCTGGAGACAATGGAGGGAAATACTTCAGCTCCCTTTTGCTGTCTTTTGTTTTCATTCATTGCGTGGCAGCAGGTGAAGAAACACAGTAAGTGACTAGTGAAAATACTCCTGTTCAGCTACCAGAGGCAGTTTCATTTCCTTGTGTCTTCGCTCATTTGCATAAAGATGCTTTCAAGATCACCTTGTGTTTTCCCATGCTGTACCCTTTTTTAAAAAGATCCCTATTTTGAGATTCTCATTTACATACATATATGTACATCAAAGTGAGAATAACAAGATCTACTCTCTATATAAAGAGCCTACTATGCATCAGGTGATTCTTGCTCATTGCCTGTCATCCTTGCAACCACTCTAGGTTGAAGCTGTCTTAATTTTGCAAATGATGCAGCTAAGACTCAAGGAGGGTAAGTAACCTGCCCAGTATCACATGCTAGTAAGTGGCAGAGCTGGGATTCGCAAGTAATCTGCCCAGTGTCACATGCTAGTAAGTGGCAGAGATGGGATTCAGCCCCAAGTCCTCAAAGCTTACACTGTCCCCTCTCCAGCATGTAGCTATGCAGAAACATCTGGTCCATCGTAGTGCTGTTATTGCTGCTGGGTGTATGTCAGCATCTCCAGGACAGTGACTACCAGTGTTCCAAAGGCCACTTGCTACCTACTGGAAGAGCTGGTGGCCTTAGGCTCATGGCACAAAGAGCAGGAATTGATCATTCACCTCGGGCCCTATAGGGAGCCCAGAACAAAGTCCAGACATTGAAGAGGGGCAGTGGAACAGAAAGGTGAGAGTGTGGACCTTGGCATGTGTATACCTGTGTTCCGTTCTTCAGCCCCGCGAACCTGGGCAAGGAACCTAACCTTTCTAAGTCTCAGTTTCTCCATCTATAGAAAATAGAGATAATAAAAGTCCTGCCTTGTAGAGTTATGGGGAAGGTTGGCTGGAACAGTTAAGAATGTGCTCTGCATAATGCCTGGTGCAGAGGAAGCCTTCAATAAATGATGGCTGGCATTATCATTAATGCTAGCTGAGGAGGCTTCAGGGAGAGCATTTTATGAATGCTGAAGTGTTCATCTGGTGTCTGCGGTCATTACTCTTCCCAGAGCTGTCCATCCATCTGGTCCAGGCCTGCAGCCCGGTTGGTCTTACCTCATACACCATTGCCCAGACCTCCCCAGTTCTCCTTCCATGTTCCAGGGGCATGGTTTATTATCAAAGAGACATTTCTAAGCAGCTCACCTGGGAGCCATGCTGTGCAAGGCAGTTGTAAAGAGAGAGAAAGAGAAAAACTGTACCAAAGGGTAAGCTGAAGTTTATTTTCTTGTGACTTAGCTGGCACAATCAAAGAAATAGTGGTACAATGCCACCAAACCACATGCATAGCACCTTTAAGCACATGAGTTGGCTGCAAAGCTTTGTATTAGAGAGCTGGTGCCAAACCACAGGCCATCAACAAGGTTGGCATTAATTAATTAATGCATGGAAACAAAGGACCCTCACCATAAATAACAGGCTACCATCATCTGGGTGCCCAAGCATGTGCCAGGCTGTCGTCTGAGCATTTTATGTCTGGTGTGGTCATTTGATCTTCCCACTAAGTGCTGCCATCATCATAGATGTTATGCAGATCAGTAAACTGAGGCATGGAGAGTTCAAACCACTGGCCTAGGGTCACACAGAGACAAGGGGGTAGGACTTCAACCCAGGCAGCCTGGCTTCAGAGGCCGTGCTCTAAAACCCTATTGTGTGCCTCCCCTTATGAGCTGTGAACCTAATTTAAGACAGTGAGTGGGGCATTGAGTGGGATCTCATATGAGCTGCTTTTTGGAAGCCAAGAGTGAATATACCTGGTGAAAATCTACCTCTGAACAATAAACATTTCCTTGTGTTTCTTTGAGCACACCTTGGCAGCTGTGCCAAGCCAGTTTTAGCCTAAATTCAGAGAATGTCTGGCTTCTCACTGTTTTTGTTTAGACTGATATAAACATAGGGTAGACAAGAAAATTAAGGAGGGAATGTGATCAGCCTCCGGCTTTGAGACAAACAGAGCCGCTGGTGTGGAACAATAGGCTTTGCAGCCTGGCAGCCAGTGTTCCCGACCCCAAGTCATTTCTAGAGCCCTTGCCCTCTCTGTTCAGCTGACTCAGATTCTCAGCAAAATCCCCAGTGGTCCAGGCTTCTTTTCTCCACTAAGCTGTGCTCTTTCCATTTGCAGGTAACCTGGACATCACTCCGGATGACCCCCGCTGGATCGGAGCCTGGTGGGGTGGCTTTCTGCTCTGCGGTGCCTTACTCTTCTTCTCTTCCCTCTTGATGTTTGGGTTTCCACAGTCCCTGCCCCCGCACTCAGACCCCGCCATGGAAAGCGAGCAGGCCATGCTCCCCGAAAGAGAATACGAGAGACCCAAGCCCAGCAACGGGGTCCTGAGGCACCCCCTGGAGCCAGACAGCAGTGCCTCCTGTTTCCAGCAGCTGAGAGGTAAAGGTGGCCTCATCTGCCTCTGCTCAGAACAGTAGGGGGATTGGGATGGGGGTGATGAGTGAAGGGGTGGCACCCAGGACTGGGGTGCTCGGGGACTTGGTGGAGGCAGAATAATACTGGCTTGCATGGCTGGCCTCTACCAGCCAGGTGCTTAACTTATTCCTGAGAAGTAAGTAACCTGACTTGCTTAATAAAAACAAAAATAGCTACCATTTGTTAAAGGGACCCAGTGGTTAATATAGGACCTGACATTTAATAAACATAAATGTCTTTAGAAGGAAGCAAAATAGTCTATGGAGCTTTTTTGAATTCTTTCAGGCCACCTATAAGCACCTGGAAGCAATAAAGGAATTTTAAAGTTGGCTTCCTTTGCCTGATATCAGCATTCTTTAAAAAGCCACCTCCAGCCGGGTGCAGTGGCTCACATCTGTAATCCCAGCCCTTTGGGAAGCCAAGGCAGGTGGATCACTTGAGGTCAGGAGTTCAAGACCAGCCTGGCCAACATGGTGAACCCCCATCTGTACTAAAATACAAAAATTAGCCGGGCTTGGTGGTACGTGCCTGTAATTCCACCTACTTGGGAGGCTGAGGCAGGAGAATCACTTGATCCTGGGTTCAAGCTCACCAGAGATTGCAGTGAGCCCAGATTGCGCCACTGCACTCCAGCCTGGGTGACAGAATGAGACTCCATCTCAAAAAAAAAAAGCCACCTCCAAATTACATTTCTTTAGATTCACTTTGTCCTTTCATTGCCTCCACTAAAGATGAGAGATGTTTTCCTGCAGAAAGAAATATTAACCCAGTCTTAATGACACAGTCACACTTTAGGATGCAGCAAAGCTCTTGCTATCATTTTTTAAAGAAAAAAAGTGCAACTTTTCTGACAAAATGGTGAAACACAAACAATGATGCAGAATGAGAATGAGAACCAATCTGTGTCCTCTAAGGTTGCCTTGGCTTGGAATGTCCCCGTCCCCATGCACATGTGCTTAATAAAAGTCTCACTTCCAGCAGCCCCCAGGCAAGGAAGGTGCCTACGACTCCCCTAGTAGCAGGAGAGTGATGCCTGCGACTCCCCTAATAGAACAGCCATCCATAGAAAGTGTCCTGGTAACGAGACCCCTAGGAATAAATTGAGCAGGCATGAGAGTGTGGCTTTCAAAGGACATCCTGGCCCTGGGCGACCACAGCGTTTGCAGTTTGCTTCCCATCTCTGGATGATGACCTGGTTTCCCTAGGGCTCTGATTGTAAAAGCTGCACTAGTAATCACTTATCTTTCATCTCTGGGAATAAAAAGATGAAAAAGATACAATGGTGCCATCAGAGAACTCACCATCCCACATAGGACCAGGCCTGCAAGTCAGCAAAGGCAGCCCAGTGTTTTGAGAACCGCAATAACAAGCAGTACAGGTGGTTACAGAAATGCAGCAAAGAGGCAGAGAGAAGCCCACCGCTGCTGGGCCAGGAGTCGCAGGTGAGGGAAGGGTCAGCGGCAGAGCTGAGCCAAGTCTTGAGGCCTGCCATGGCTTCAGCATTCTTCGGTCATGATTCAGTCGCTCATTAACTCATTTGTTTTATTCCATCGGTAGTTACTGAGACCCTACTAGGTGCTGAGCACAGCCTTGACTAAAGCGATTTATATTCTGGAGCTTATATTCCACTAGGGTGCAATAGGCAAGGTCAGAGCAATGACAAGGTAAGCAAGCACTGGGTGAGCTGCCGTTGAGCTGACAAGTAGACAGTCAGGTAGACAAGTCTGGGACCCGCAAGGCCATATTGATTACAAATTGTGATCTGTATACACACAGGCTTCGCTTCTGACGGTTAATGATTTTAATTTAGAATGAACAATTCCCAGAGGCAATTGGTCCATAATGGACTAAAAGGATGTCTCAACAGGAAAGGAAGAAAGTGTTTCTGCAAGATTCCTTAAGAGCCAAAATACAGTGAAATGAGCTATTATGCTGATAAACACATTTTACACGTGCCAGTGCAGGAAGTAGGGCCACAGTCGTTTACATGATTTATTTCTCCATGCGAGACACATGTTTTTGCTATATGAGTTTTTCCACCAAAAGCACCATGCAGTGCTCCCTGGCATTCCAAAACCCTTCATCCAGTTTGCATCCTGGGAAACCCACGCTGCAAATGCACTTCTATATACATGCAGTGTGTTACACATTTGTGGGTTTAAATAAGCTGAACAGCGTTGCATGTATATGTAGAACTGACTTGGCTCCTAAAACCTGTATGTTGCAATTTCTCATCCATTTTGTCTGAGCTTGCAAATGGGTTTCTTCTTTAGCCATCAATCTGTGTCCCCTGCCGTGCTCTGCAGACAGCAAAGGCCCCTGAGAAGAGCTGGCATTACACCAGGAAGAGCTCTTCCAGCGCCTTCTTCTCTGGAACTTAGAGTCTTCTCCTGCTCCTGGGAGAGAATGGGGCTGTCTGCTTTGAGGCAGACCCACCTGGGTTAAAAAGAAGCTCAGTCGCTTCTTAATCACGCAGCCTTGGCCACATCACTTAACTCCTCTCAGCTTTCACATGTGGTGTCTGGTTTAGTCATTACCAAAGCTGTGTAAGGTCAGTATCACTGTTTATTCCTGTCTGTAGATGAGAAAACCAAGCTCTGGTGATATGGGGCTTTGAGTCTGTGGTTCGATTTTAAGAACATTCCCCTAAAAAAAGCGGGCTTCAGAGGTCTGCTTCCAACAGTCAGCCATCAATTGGGTTTGCAACCCTTATCCAAAGCTGAGAGAAGGAAAGCCCAGAGTCTTGCTCCAGGTCAGCCTGGAAGTCCCCATCTTACAGCAACAGCCCCATAACCATCTTACCATGCAGAAAGCAGATGAACAAATGCTTGGGTTTGTTAAACGCCAGTATCTCCCTGATGTGGGGGCCTGCCAAGCCAGGGCACATTTTTACTTCTCAGCTGTGCCACCAAATAACTTTTCCTTTAAGACCTGGCTCTGGCTCTGCTCCTCCCTGATCTTGCATTTTGGATGGCCTGTTTTTTACACACCTCACATTCGTCCTCTTGTGTCCTATCCTCCCCTTTCCTATATGTTAAGCCGTGTGTGGGCAAGACTGCACCTAGTGTGCTGAATCTAGCAAATGCTCAGAATTTGCAGAATTGCTTGTGAGAGGCTACACCTGGAGGGAAGACGTTCAGGGACTGTAATAGACAAATGTACAGTATCATCATCAGATAGTATATTAAATAGCATCTCCACAGTTTTGTGCTTCATTGTAAGTTGTCTCCAGCATCTCTTGCCCTGAGAGACCTTTCTGCAGCCACATGTCCATCTGCCTTCTCCCTCCAGCTCTGTACAGTTCCTGGAATGCATCAGGCAGTCTCTTGTTTGCTGCTATTTCTACCTGGAATGCCCTTCTTCCTTCAGTTCACTTCTGGGCTGGACTCTGTTCTCACCTCCCCAGGAAGCCCTGCAAAGCCCCTCTGTGTACCTGCCCCTATGTACCCGGTGCTAGATTAGCTGCTTTCCTCTGAGTTCCACAGAATCCCTGCAAAGCACCTGTGAACACATTACCGTGGCAGTCTCTCTGCTTGTCTGTATCTGCCCAAAGATTATACATTTTCCAGGGATGAAGCTGTAGTTCATCTGTTCATTTCCAATGCACAGAACAGTGCATAGCATGTAGGGTGATACTGGTTGAATGAAGTAATAAGTGAATACTTTCTTGCCAGCCTGCATGTATGTATAGATGTGGACACGTGCACAAATAGCAGGTAATGATTGTTTTTTGTACACTGTCATATTTCATCCCTCTAACCTTAGGAGGCGTCGGTACCACTTACCAGTAAGGCAAGTGAGGCTTGTAGATGGAAAGGAAAGGCATTTGAACCCGGGCGAAGGCTCCAGTGTCTGTCTTTTTAACAATGACATTATGCTGCCACTTCTGACAGTAAACGGACACTCTCTTAAAGAATAAGTGGCGTCAGCAGGTGCTAACTGACTTCTTAGCAGAGTGTACTAAAACTACGGCTGCTGGCTGCAACAGCACAGATGTGCCCTAAAATGACGGGGCTTCCAGACACAGCTGCAGCCTAAAAGGAAGGGAAGAACCAACTCCCTGCAACCATTGGCCTGTCCTGACCCTCTGCCAGGTTTTCTAGCTGGGATGAGTATAACCGCACCAGAGGTTTAAAATCCAAAGGGAGAGTCCTGCCTTTGATCACTGAAAGAGAGGGCAATCAAAAGCTGAGCACTCTTGTCACTGAGCGCTTCACGCTGACTGCCAAGTGGTCTCTTCCTGTCCCAGAAAAGATAGCAGGTGCCAGCAGGTGCCAGCTGGGTGGGCAGGGCTGGGGCCTCAGGCTCAGAGTCTTTAAAGCCACCACCCAAATCTAGGAGATGAGTTATGATTTCCAGAGCTCTTGCATCGACCTCCCATTTGGCCCCCACGGGTGGCTGATGGGGTGGTTATGTTACTAACCTCTGTCCTGATCAGTGATCAGCACACCAAAGCTGGCAGGTGGTTGGGGAGACGGAGGGGTGAGTGATGTTAAACCAGGTACTTAGATGCCCTTGGCTGGGCTGGACCTATTTCTCCAGATTCCAAATCCCGTGCTCTTTCGCCTGTTTCCTGTAAGGGTTCACTAAATTGTTCATAAACTGATGAAAGAGGAGAAAGGGAATCAGGCTGGGGCCCATGTAACAAAGCCCTTCCTGTGTCTGAGAAACTTACACTTCTGCTCAGCCTTTCCCCCCTCCAAAAGAGGCCATGCAGAGCCCAAGCTCTAGAGAAGGTTCACCTTTTGAGGAGTTGAGATCCTCCTGGGTCCTTGTCACCTCCCCTCCCCTTGAACAATGCAGTCCATCATGGAGTTCAGCTGATTTTGCCACCCAAGTCTCTCTCCAGCCTGCTCTTGATCTCTGTTAATCCGAGAGTCCTTGTTAACATTAACAAGGTAACACTCCACACTCCAGCATGCCCTGGGCCCTCCAGGCTGTTGTCCATGCTGTGATCTCTTCAGAACACACCTGATCAAGTTGCTGCCTCTTGCTTTAAGGGAAGGAGGCAGAGTCCTTCCATGGTCTCTGAGTCCCTCCAAACCCTTCTCATGCCAGTCATGCCCTGTTCCCTCCACGCCCACCTCACTGGCCTCTTTTTAGTTCTCCTTATACCCCAGGCTCCTTTCCTCCTAGGACTCTGCATTTGTTCCCTCTACTGGAATTCTGATTTCATCTTCAGACATCAGCTCATGCGTCATTTATTGGGAACATCTTCCTGACCTGGTGGTACCCCTTCCAAGGCACATCATAATTTTCCTTTATATGTGTGAATAATTTTCCTTTATTCACTTACTCTGTACGCTTCATGAAGGCAGGGACTGCAGTTGTTTTTGCTCATGTCCTGGTACACAGCAGGTGCTCAGTGCCTGCTATTTGATAGGGGAGGGAGTAAATGGATTGCCGCTTTCCCCAAAGCTCCCCTGCCCCCTACTTCCCACTCAGGGTTTTGGCCTGTGTCTGACCAATCCGTGGACATAGACTTGGCAAGAGCTTCAGGTGTCCTGAGTGCCACCACCAGCCCACACGTGACTGCCTGTGTTGGAGAGGGTCTGCTCCTGGCACCCTGGCTGCTGAATGGTAGAGGATGTGCCAGCCCCGGTGCCAAAACTGACTTGCCCTGGGGACTCTGGGCTTCGTGTTGTCACTTGCCCATCTTCTGGCAGGTGCTTTACATCTTGGTCAGGGAGCACATTCACCCCGGCCCCACCACCGTGCTTCCTACAGTTCAGCAGGAGCCACACATTTGCCTGGCCACAGGACCCAGCTCATGCCTCTCCACGGCTCAGCCCTGGCCACAGGACCCACTTCATGCTTCTGCATCTCGGCCTCCTCTATCCATTACCATCTAGCAGTCAGTTTCTTCTATGTTTTTCTTAATTAAAACCCCATGCCTGGCTTTCAGCATAACGTTATCATGAGGAGCCTGGTGATCTGAGAGTCCTTGTTCTGCCGGCTAACCAGCTGAGCGCTTTTTTAATCATGCACTGTGTCCTCAGAACCATGTTCTTCCTGTGTGTGGATTTCCTGTTAAAGTTTTTCTTTCCTGATTCCATGGTGAAGGAGACCATCTGCCCTCCCAAATGCTTGGAATCCTGTGCCAGGCTGTGATTTACATTCTGCCATGTCACAGGAGTTGTTTTTATAGGTCCCCATGGACCAGACTGGTCACTGGCTTAAGTTCTTATCAATATTGATTGATAGGGGAGGGGACCTGCTGTGGACAGCACTGGAGGGATAGGTCCATAGATAAGCTACAGCTGCACTTCTCAAGTTATTTCAGCAAAGCTCCTGAGACAGACCATGTGAGGGTGCCTAGCATGATGCCTGGCACTTTGTTGGTATTCCTGGAGTGCGTGTTGAATGAAAGAATGAAGGAAATAATTAGAAGGCAGCATTTCCCAATGAGGGTCCCTTGAGATGCTCAGGGAAAAACAAATCAACAGCAGCAATAACAGAAGGATGGGGAAATGGTTACATGGCCAAATAACTTTGGGAACCTGTGTGCTGTTTGATCCTCTCTGAGATTCATACTTCTCAAACATATGTGACTCGGAACTGTTTTATTCACATTAACTGTGGCTACTTGGCTAATGCTTCCAGAATACAGGGTAGAAAGTGGAAAGGCTCACAGGAGGTTCAAAGGGATGAACTGAGGACCAGAGAGAGGGGACTTGGAGATACTTGCTTAAAGATTGTAGCATTTCACCCCAATCTGGAAGGATGAGCAGGATCCCCGTGGATGGAGAGAGAAGAGCTTTGGGATGGGGGACAGGGATGAGCAGAGACACATGGACAGGAATGCCCAAGACACTGTGTTGGGAGCTAGATGTCTGGTTTTAGAAAAGGTCATGCTAGAAGGCAGACTAGGGGCTGCTCCCACACCAGCAGTTCCTGGTATCTGAAGCTGCATGTGGAGGCTTTTGTGAAATTATGAATGAGTTATTGAAAGCCTTAGCATTGCCCTTTTGAAGCATCTGGACTTTATCCTGAGGAGCCCTTGTTTCCCAGCCAGGAGTTTGAGTCAGCATCGGCTGTGGAGTTTCTTGAACCACCCTGTGTGTGGGCCACAGCCCAGGAATTCTGATTCTGTGGGTAGAGAAGGGGTCCAAGCATCCGTAGGTTTTCAAAGCCCCCTAGATGATTCTTTGGGAACTCCCAATTGCACATGAATGCCAGAAGCAATGGGGGTTCTTTGATCTCCTCTGGAGGTCAATAGGTCAGAGCTGGTCCTCCTGCATTTGTACAGGCAAGGGGCATGTAATGGCGGGGAACTGACTTACCAAATAAGCTCAGCCTGACTGTAGAAGCGAGGGTCTAAACGTGTTTCCACCTGGACAGGGAACCTGTGGCATGTCACTAATGGTTTGTTCATAAGTTTGTTTCTGTTGCGTCAGTTGATGTTTCTTAAGAGGCTATAATAGTTACCCTTCGAAGCTTTGCAATTCATTCATTCATTTTAAAATTTATTTATTAGATTCTTTAATACACCTTGAGTTTGTTAAGTGTCTGCTCTTACTGGGCGTGGTGCTCACATCTAATGACGGAACTGCTCCATCCTTGTTCCCAGGTGGCTTCTGGCTTGGGAGACGAGAAGGACTCAGGCAAGGGCATCCAGCCTGCACGTGGCACATCAGCACAAGGGCTTAAGCCTGCACAGGGCACATCAGCAAACAACTCGGTGGTTGCTAAACCTTGATGTTATTCCATGACACTATTTCTCCTAGGAGTCACCCCACCTTGGATTCACACCTGTACTTCCGTCAGAGTATTTTTCTACATCTTTATTATTTCTTCCTCTTTCCCTTTTTTTAAGTTATGATTTGAAGACTGTCATTTATCTCATCTAAGACCTCCCTGCTCTCTGTTGTCTCCTGTCTGTGGGTCTCATGTGTTGGGAAGCTCCTCATGGCAACTCAACATTCAGAAAAACAACTTTTATAGATTCAAGTCCCCACAAAATACCTGAATGTTAAGCATGTGGACTTTGGAGCTCAGGCTGACCTTAGTTCAAATCCACCCTCCCTCACCTCCCAGCTCTGCATTCTTGGGCAAGGTGGAATTTATAGCCGCCCAATGAAGCCTTGGTTTTCTCATGTCTGGAATGACAATGTTAAGACGATAACCCAAAAAGCATTGGCTACCATTGTAATTACTGAACAGTTGCATGCATTAGCTTCATCTCCCCTTCTTGGGAGCCGTGACAGTAGTGTGTTGACAGCAATGTTATCAAAGGAAAAGAAAGTCAAGGCCAACTTCAGCAGAGAGATTTAAAGCAGAAACGCACTGAGAGTCCAGCAGGTACACTGAGCCCCACGATAACCACTGCCTGGGGCAACTTCAATTCCAGGGAACTGGACATGGAAACCAAGGCCATGGACAAGTACATTGCTTCCTGACCTGGCCTGCTGCCTGGCCCTCTGGAGGTAGGAGCTCTTCTTGACCACAGAGATGGCCCAGGAACTCAGCCCAGCCCACTTTCTCCATGGCTATGGCTGCCGCACCTCACCTTCTTTCCCTTCTCTGCTAGTTCACCAAGCTGCAAACACAGAGACATCTGCGGCAAGCCGTGTATCCCCACGGCTCCGAGGAACACTCCACATGACAAGGAGCCTGAGGGTTTCCTCCCTGACTTGACCATGGATCACTTTTGTATTAATTATTATTATTCTTACTGAGCTCACACCTGTGTGCCAGAGACACTGGGCCACATGCTTTACACACTTGGGTCTCATTTCATCTTTATAGCAGTCTGTGGGATGGAGTTCTGTGATCCAGTCACTTCCACATCTACTAAAGCCTTGAAGCCAGAATTCAATCCCCATTACCTGACTCCTTAGACCAGGTTCTTAGCCATTATTTTATACAACCTCATTCAGCAAAACCTTTTCTACAGTACAAGCCTCCTCTTTCAGCTCTACAATTCTTTCTTCCTTTTATTAATATTTCTCCCTCCCTCTCTCCACTAGTTCCCTTCCCTCAAAAAAAAAAAAAAAAAAAAAAAAAAAGGACTAAGTCCCAGATCAATGCCAGATCTGGTCATTTTCCCCAACCTAAGTAGAAATTTTTTATTATTATTATTGCTATTACTATCATTATTTCTTAGAATTAAGCTGCACCTTTGACTACCAGGAGTAGCCTGCATGCTTAATCTTCAAACCAAGAGCAGCTCAGAGGCCAGACCAGAATAGCATACTGGTTACAAGCACATGCCATGGCAGCAGGTACCAGGGTTTGAGTTTCTGCTGTGCTGCTCTAACCATGGGACCTCTCTCTGCCTCAGCTTTTTCATCTGTAAATGGAGGATTTAATAGTCCCATGATCACAGGTTTGTTGTGAGCATTATGTGAGCAGACAGGTAAGCATTTAGAACGGCATTTTTGCACAAAGGAAATGCTCTGTCAACGTTAGTTTTTATGACTCCTCCAAAATCTGCCTTTCTCCGTCCTGAAGGACCCATAAGTTTCCAAGAACTCTTAATCCTACAGGAATCTCTTTTGAAGACTAGCAGTAGAAAACCTGTTTTCCCTAGAGACCACTCTCCTGCCGCTCTTTCCAACTTTGTGTCATCTTGCTGGTGACAGTACCAAGCTCCTAATGAGAGTCGAAAAGGTTTCTCCAGCTGGTGAGGCTGCATAATTCAAGCCAGCCTACCTCCCACCTCCAGCTCCCAAGTTCTGAGGCTAAATTGGTAGGTGGGGGGTACATGGCTAAGAGAGTCCGTAGATGTTCAATGGCCTGGTGTGGCCTTGGTTCACCAGTTTCTGTTTCCCTGGGCCACCCCATTAGCTGCTGCCTCCTTAAAAAGTCAGAATTTTATAGGCTTAACAGTCTATTTGAATGAAAAAGCTTGAAACACGGGGTTGGCCCTGGGACCAAGCTAATTAATAGCCCTTCTCAAACTAGGGTTTCAGAAGGTAGGCTGAACCTTTGAAAAGCAATCATCTTTTGAGGGTGCTACAAGTCATTGCAATAAAACTGGGGATGGAAGTCATTGCTTTGAAAAGCAATCATCTTTTGAGTGTGCTACAAGTCATTGCAATAAAACTGGGGATGGGAGGAAGAACCTGGAAGGAAGTAGTGAACCCAAGAGGAAACTGTCATTTCTGGAGGCAAATTGCCTTGGCAGAGGGAAAAAAAAGAATGTTCTTCATGCAAATAAGGCCCACTGAGGCTTCCTCAAGTCAAATGATTCAGTCAAATCATTCTCAAACCTAATGATTTTTCACATCTAATTCAAGGAGAAATTAGTTATTAGATATTAAGACAAAAGCAGGCAGACTCCTATCTTGACAAGGAATCCTTCCCACTGAAGTGGAATTATCTCCAGAATAATTAAATTGCTTGCTGAAGTATAAAAGCATTCCATTAACCGGAGTTGCCTTTGTTGAACAGTGCCTTCCTCATCCCCAAACAAATCATGATGACTCTGAACAAGGACAGGGAGATACCAGGACCTAAATAGATAATGTGATCAAACTGAAATCATCATCAGTGTCATTGATGAGCCAAAGAGCAAAGTTGCTAATCAGCAAATGCTGGAGGTAGCAGCCTGGCAGCAGTTTTACTTCTAACCAAGTGTGGCTGTGCTGCTTTATTCTCCAGGAGTCCTAGACTCTGAAGATTCTGCACCCTAATGAAAAAAAAATAAAGGCTACAGTGAAAGCACGGCAGAGGATCATTTTCCTGGAATGTCCCCAGCCTGCCTATTTGCCATTGGCAATGTTTCCAGAATTTAGATATCTTTATTCCAAAAGAGCACTGTGATTGAGAAATGGCATTATTACTTGCCAAAACATATAAACCACCAGGACATTCAAATGTATTCATTACAGGGAAGCACTGTTACAACCTGCTGTGATCCATACTGTTCTCACTACATTGTGAAACTTGTTGTTCTGTGGCATGACTGACAGGTTTCTTGCCACGGGTACACTACACCATCAGAACGTGCCACACACTATAGCAAATCAGCTTTCACTCATTAGTAGTGATTTATGAGGATAGAGTTTTAACATCCAAGGGGCTTCTGTACATGAAGATAAATGCTTACCTCACTGTCCTGTGTTTATGCCCAATGAATTCATCTTTATTTGTTGAACAATCCACATATTTAAATATTTCACAGTCAGGATTACTCTAAATATTTGTACCATACTTTAAACATAGTGTGGATTTAACACAGGAAAATTTCCCAACATTTACATGTAGGTGTTATAAAAGTAAACACTTCTAAACATTTATTTGAAATGATATTTCTAAAAATTCAGATGATGGTAAATGTTTTAAACCTTGTAAAAATAGACAAAACACACACATAAAGGCCAGTACACTTAAAATCAAGGAGGATATAAGTCTATTAATACCATGGACTTAAAGTTGTTTTCTTATTATCTTTATTCTTATTCATACCCTTTTAAAAGTGTTATTTTTATTTGTGCATTTATTTAATCAGAGAGTTGCCTTCCTAATGTTTCAGGAATTTTACAAGGAACCACCACAGAACAGCCAAGGCCACCAGCTCTGGTTATCATCTTTTTATGACTTAGGATTCGGTTGCTCAGGCTTTGCCAATTCCAAGCTTTTGGTCATCTGGCTCAGTCCATTTGCATATCTAAGTTCTTTTTATTATGTCAAAGAACCCTTAGATGCCTGTCTTCTATGTAGATTTTCATTCTTGAAACTTGATACCATTCCTAGAAATGATAAATTCTAAGTTTTGTATATCTGCCAGTTCTGGACTTATTGAGCTTGTCTGTTAATATTATTAAAAACTTATGCATCCCCTATTATTATTTTATTCTAATTAGTTGGGCCGTTTAGAGGTTTCATCTCCTAGGAGATGAGATTGAGCCTGATAATTAGCTCTCTTCTTTAGGACAGCTGGCTAATTCATCACCTTGGAATGCAGTCTGAGACTCCCGGCCCACCTGTTTATTTTGCATGCCACCACAGCACTGATCAGTTTTTCCTAGACGTGGTGTAGTACCTCCTTCCTCTGGGACTCTGTGTTTTATCTGTTCTGTTTGCACAGGTGGAAACAAGTAAACTGCATGTCAGATATTCCACACTTTATGATCGCAGCAGCACGGACTTCCCTAACTTTAGTCTCTGGGACACCACCTCTATAATTTTTGCTTTATTTGCATTCTGCCTGAACCATTATGCACCTAAGACTTCTTTCTAAATAACTTTAAATCTACTTACTTTTTGTAGCCCAGCAGTGTCTTAAGCCATAACAGCCATGAAACCACACATTCGATGTATCAGCTGTATTTCAGCTTTGTTGTAAGGACACATTAAAATCATGGCACAAATATTGAAATGACAGGGTTGTCCTGGTGCCCCAGAGCTCTCTTGCACACTGCCAGGATACGTCATACCATAATTTAGGAGACTTGGCTGAAGACCACATGCCAATGATTCTGATTGCTGGGAATATCCAAATAATGTGCTTGTTTTCAAAGGATTTTTAAAAAACGAATCTCCTATTTTAAAAGCACCAATATAAGGGGAAGTCTTAGTGGTATATGAAACCACATGCTTTAAGAAAAACAGAGTAAAATAAAGAATGAAATACCAGACCTCAACAATTCCTGCTTTCGGGCTCTGTCATTATTTAAAGTGGTGCATGAACTTCAGAGCACTTTTGCCCGTCACCAGCTCTCATAGAAGCCCTGAGCACCAGGACTGAGTAGGAGGCTTCTTCTAGGGTAGACTGGGTGATGAGAAGAGACCCCCTAAGGAGAAGGAAACACATTCAGCAAAGATCTACAGGCAGGGCATTCTTGTATAGGGAAGACCCCCAAGGACAAAGACCTGGGTGGGGTGGACCTGGGTGCAGGCGAGAAACAGCAAGAGCCACTGGGGCTGGACTGGAGGGTGGGAAGAGGAGGGGCTAGGGGGTGTGATCAGATCACTGAGGGGCAGACCTCGGGCCATGGCACAGCCTATGGATTTTGACCATTCCAGGGTTTTGAGCAGGAAACTGATTTGAGCTGATCTTGCTGACTGCTACTCAGGGACTTATTATATTGGATCAAGAGTGAAAACCAAGACCCCAGTTGGGTGGCTCTGGTGGTCTCCAAGTGAGAGCTGATGGAAATTTTGCCAGAGAGGTAGCCATGAAGATGGCAAGAATGGGTTTGATTAGGCATGTGCACATTTTGGAGAGCACAACAATTTCATATCTTTATTGAAACTGTTAAGTAGATTTTCTTATATATATAGATCCATCAATAGGTATATTGACATATACTTAAATATATTGATATTTATAATTTATTTTATATACACACACACACACATTTTTTTTCTTTTGAGAAACAAACCCCAAACTCTTTGTTAGTAGAGGATGAAAATATCTTCTGACATTGCTTTAAAAAATTTTTAGTGTGTCTAGTGAACTGTAAGAAAAGTCCTGGTATACTCTCTCCTGTTTTAGTAGAAGGTAGTAATTGGCAACATGTCAGTGTATGCTTTGAAGCCAGAGATTTCACAATCATGGATGACTTATGGGGTGTAGATTTTGGCCTTAGCAACTGGGCGCCTCTGGATGCTGTTTGCTGAAATGGACAAGAGCAGGCCAAGAAGGGGCCTTAGGAGCAGGAGGCTATAAGATGGGAGCACAGGGGGTGACCTTGACCCTGACGATCTGCCTTCTCTCTCCCTGCAGTGATCCCGAAGGTCACCAAGCACCTGCTCTCAAACCCTGTGTTCACCTGCATCATCCTGGCTGCCTGCATGGAGATTGCAGTGGTGGCTGGCTTTGCTGCCTTTTTGGGGAAGTACCTGGAGCAGCAGTTTAACCTCACCACCTCTTCTGCCAACCAGCTGCTTGGTGAGTGTGTCCTCAGGCCTCCTGAGAGTGTCGGGGGAGGGTGTCCTGTGTGTAAGGCACTAAAAATTTACTGAGCCCTGCTGAAGAGCCCCACTCTGCTCTGGGCCTACAGCAACAAGATATATGTGGCCTCTGTGCACAAGGAATTTAAAGTATATTCTCAGAGTAAGATCTGCCTGCCTGGATCAATTGCTAAAAGCACATGATAATAAAGAGTGAAAATATAAAATGTACATTTGAGAGGCCAGTAAGTGGATAGATGGGTGTGAAATGGGAAATCTGGGGAAGATATGATGAAGAAGGATAAATCTTGAAAGGTGAGCAGGTTTTAATCAGCCACATAAAGTAAGAATATTCTTGGCAGCATGAAACCCATAGTTAACTGCAGAGCTTGGAAGCCATACACTCCCTACTCCTCCCTGTGCCCACAGCAGACATAACTAATGGATCATGACACTCCTTCTCCGTAAGGTCAGGCATGGCTTTACAGTTCTTTAAATCGTAGACTACAGGTTTCTACTCCCAATTGTTCAGAGTTGACATACTAAAGAAAACCAATTTGTACTCATGAGAAGCAGTGTTGCTTAGGCAGGGTAAGGAATGTGGTCCTACAGCATGTCTTAGTTTGCTTTTTGTTTTGTGACAATATATCATCCTTTACTTCAAATGACAGGAAGCTGCATTTGTTGAGTTAATCAGCTGAGATGTTGATAAGTAGTGGACACAACAGCAACAGACATAGCAGTTAAACAAGAGGGAAGGATCAACAATGGCTCTCAGATTTCTGGCTTGGAGAGCTTGTGGTACCATTTGTAAAGACTGGAAATAACAAAGAAGAATCAGATCTGTGCAAAGTTTCTAGATCAGACCTGAAGCTGTTGAGTGTGAGATGCCCATAGCCTATCTAAGTGATGTCCAGTATTCAGCCGAGGGGTGGGGTCAAGAAGGGTCTCTGGGATGATAATTGATATTATATGTAATAGTAGAGGTTCAGTTGCCTCAGTAAATGGATAGTAGTTGAGGACACTGGAGTGGAGTTTACATAGGAAAAAATGTGTAGAGTTAGAAAAAGATAGGTGAAACCCCAACTTGAAGAAATAGAGGAGTCTGCAGAGAAATTTAAGCAACAGCACCCAAAAGAAATGCAGAGAATGTGGATCATGGAAGTCAAGGGTGAGATGATTCCAAGAAGAAAGCAGCCATCTGCAATGTGAGCAGTCAAGCAAGGTGAGGGCCCAAATGTCTCTATTGGCTTTAATGATGAGGACAGCTTGCAGCATGTGTCAGGGCTGTGTCCCTGAAGTGGCAGTGGTGGCACCTGTTCTGTGGTGTGGAGGGCAGCCCACCAGAGGGAAGGAGTAGACAGTGAGCACGAGACTTAGCCAGGGGAGAAAGGAGAGAAGATGTGGCCTGTGACGTGTGTTGGAGTTGAGGGAGGGAGTGGTGACTATGTGGTTGCTGGGACAGGAAAGACTTGAGCAGGTTTCTCAGTGGAGGGAAAGGAGCCCACAGCTGGGGATTTGCAGCAGAGAGAGGGAATGTGGTGGACAGCCCTTGATAGAGGAGTTCACCTGTTCTTCTGAAAGAGCAGAGGGAGGGACACGTGATGTAAGCTACTGAGAGTGTGGTGATACAGCCAGGCCTGGGGGCAGCTACAGCTCCACAGACTTCATCTTCTCTGTAAAGTAGGAGTCAGATTGTCTGCTGAGAGGAAAGGGAAGGTGATGCTTTCTGATCTTTCCCTTTAAAATCTCCTGTCATGTCACAAGATGGCCAAGAAACAAACACAAAGGTGCTAACCATCACGAGTCATCAGAGAAATGTACATTGGAACTACAATGAGATGCTGCTAAATATCCACCAGACTGATAGCACCAAGTGTTGGGGAGGATGTGGAGCCACTGGAACTCTCGTCCTCGGCCAGTGGGAATGCAAATTGGTGCCACCACGTTGGAAAACTCTTTGGCTGTGCCTATTAAAGCTAACCATATGTCTATGCTGTGACCTATCAGTTCCATTTCTGGTCATCTATCCAACAGAAATAAGTGTTTATGTTCACTCATTTACATAGTATATGTAATAATGTCCAGAGCTGTTTTATGCATAATAGACCCAAACTTGAAACAACCCAAATGTCCATCAATGTAAAATGGATAAATTATAGAATGTTCTATGGTAAACTATTACACAGAATGAGAAACAAAGAACTTTGCTACATGCCTCAATGTGGCTGAATCTCACAGAGTTGAAAGACATGAGACTCAAAAGAGCACATATTTAGATGAATTAAAAAGAGGAATAGTTAATTGAGGTGATAGAGGCCAGAATAGTGGTTACCCCTGGGGGAAGCTAACTGGGAGGTGTACCAGGGAGCCTCCTGGGCTGCTAGAAATGTTCTAGGGTTAATCTGAGCTGTAGTTACAGGGTGTGTACAGATGCAGAAGTTCATCAGGCTGTTCCCTTAAGCTCTCTGTACTTCACAGGACATAACATATCTCAGTTTAAAAGGAAAAGTAGGCCAGGCGTGGTGGCTCACGCCTGTAATCCCAGCACTTTGGGAGGCTGAGGCGGGCTGATCACCTGAGGTCAAGAGTTCAAGACCAGCCTGGCCAACATGGTGAAACCCCATCTCTACTAAAAATACAAAAATTAGCCGGGCGTGGTGGCACACACCTGTAATCCCAGGTACTCGGGAGGCTGAGGCAGTAGAATCGCTTGAACCCGGGAGGTGGAGGTTGCAGTGAGCCGAGATCGCGCCATTGCACTCCAGCCTGGAGGACAAGAGCTAGACTTCATCTAGAAAAATAAAATTAATTAATTAATAAATTAAAATGTAAAACCCTATCACAATGATATGGCCAGATTACCACCCCTCTCCCTGGGAACTGCCAGGGTACCACGAGTCTTTTGTTTCTTTTTTACACAAATAACTCTCTACCACCCACCACTTGGTAAATTTTACCTCCAAGAGGTGTTGGCAAAATGCAGTCAGCCCTTTAATATCTGCCTGACAGACACAGGGTAAAATACACCTCTTTATAATTAAAGTCATAACTTCTTTGTTATCCCCAGGATCTCTCAGTTTTAGCCCTTCAGCGCCTGAAGAGTTTATCTCTCACCTGCTGACTCCTCTGCTGCTTTTTCTTCCATTTTGGTTACATTTGCACAGTTGCTTCAACTTTGGGCCGTGTTCTGTTTTAGAACAGATGCCTGTGTCTTCTATCGACAAACAAATCAATCGTCTTCAGGGCAGAAGGTCAAAAACACAATTCTGCCTTGTTGCGCCTTTTTGTCTCCCAGTGATTTCTGTCTGCTGGTGTGCTTGGCAGGGGGCACTTTCTCCTGCGCTGGGCAGTCCAGGCAAGCAGCACGGGTGTCCTCTGTGTGTGCCCTGCCCTTGGCGACAGTCCAGTCAGTGTGGACTCTGGAGGCTGGCTGCAGGAGGGACTGGCAGTGGGCGGTTAGAGAAGGCAGACTTGGAAGATGAGGCCCAGGCAGTCATCCCAGAGCATCAGCACTGGGTCCCCCTTCCACCCCCTGCGAAGTCATCAGCAAATGGGGCAGAGCTCAGAGAAGAGCAACACAGGTGATTAAAGAGCTGGTGGTGTTGATATGTGAGTGGAGATAAAAAGGACTCAATCTGCATAGGTTAACGTAATGAGAATGGAATTTCAGGGAAGTTCTGATCACCGCCTGGAGTGTTAAGGACAGCACACACATCAGGGAGGGAGGGGGCCTGACGATGGCTTGGAGAAAAGGTGTGAAAGCCTGTGATTACCATGGTTACCATCCTTGACAGGTGACACCCCCACTGTCTCTGCTAGGAAATGAAACAAAACACAGGCCTGCTTTCTGGGTGTGGGCATGTTGTCACTGATATCCATTCACACACATCCAATCTGTTCCTTAGCTCATTCATTCTGAAAATAATACTTGGATGCCCACTCCGTGCTGGGTACCATGCTAGACACAGAAAATCTAGGCTGGACTGAACAAGACAAAAAGGGTTTTTGTCCACAGGAAAGCTGTATCCTAGCAGAGAGAGAGAGAGAGAGAGCAAGAAACAAGAAACCCAAAAATAAATGAGGCTGTTTCAAAGAGCTGGGAGAGCCATGAAAACAGTACGGAATCTCAGGGTGGGGGTGCATGGATTTCTACGTAGGGTGGCCTGGGAAACCTGTCTGAAGAGGGTAGGGGCCAGCCAAGTAAACACATCGGGCAAGTGTCCCAGGAGAGAGAACTGCATGTGCAAAGCCTGGGGAACCGGAACTGTTTGGCCTGTCCTAGGGAGAGAAAGGAGGGACAGTGGCACGGTTGGGGTGGGCAGCGCGGCACGGGACGAGGATAAAGAGGCACCCAGGAGCTGGCTCATGAGATCACTCCTATACCAAGGGAAGAAAACCAAGCACAGATATTCCAAGAGCAGCAGATGATAAAGAGATATTATATGTCATTTTAAGTATGACTTGTGCTGTTTTCTTGCAGAGCTATACCCCCCGATTATATTTTTTCTCACCCAATATTAAAATTAATTTGCATTCCTTTAGCACATACCAGCTGCTTAATATAGTCCGTTGACCTAGAGGTCTGTTGATTGGCAAGAAGGCAGCCTAGACTGGAAAATTGGCCATGCATAATCTACATGGTAGATAAATGACACGTGGCAATTGAAAGCTGAGTTTCAGATGAGATGAATCAGAATGGAGCAAAACCAACCCAGGAACTTGGAACCCTGGGATCCTTTAGTCCTCCTGAAATGCCATGGTCTCTGCGAATCAGAAATAACAGGTTTATGGTCCTGCTGCCTTGCAGATAGCCCTGGGTAGAAGAGAGAGAAAGGAAAAAATATATATGCCATTTATTCACCAAGAGCTACAAAACATATTGATTGATGCCACTTCCTGAGGGGTGGCGGAGCTGGTTCAAACACTCTGTGGCCTGGTGAATTCCGTGACCTTTAGGTTAAACAGCCTCCGTACTTTCTGTGAAACCCTCCCTTCTTGCCTCATTAGAAGACGAGGAGAAAATCCCTAAATGATCTCGAGTCTCCTTCCCACATCATCTCAAAAATGCACACAGAGCACATCACTGCTCCATGATATGTACTCTCCCGAAGGCACGTCTGTGTTCCCAGTCTCTCTGACTCCGTCTCTTGGTAGTCCCCTCTTCAGCTTGTGTTTCTCCTGAGGGTGCCCCACTTAGCAGGACAGGTGCATGCACTTAGACTCATGAAGCAGAGTTGCTTTATGTCTGTCTCTCCCAGTTCTCCATGAGCTCCCTGGGGACATAAATCAGGCCCTTGCTGAAGACTCCAGTGTCCCATGGAGGCAGTGACACCACAGTGGGGTCATGGGGCATTCACAGGACTCAGCCTCAGGCCTGCCGCCTGCCGGTCTGTAGACTGGCACCACCTTCCCTGTTCACAGCCCTGCCCCTCTATTTTCCTTCTAGGGATGACTGCGATCCCGTGTGCTTGTCTGGGTATCTTTCTGGGCGGTCTTTTGGTGAAGAAGCTCAGCCTGTCTGCCCTGGGGGCCATTCGGATGGCCATGCTCGTCAACCTGGTGTCCACTGCTTGCTACGTCTCCTTCCTCTTCCTGGGCTGCGACACTGGCCCTGTGGCTGGGGTTACTGTTCCCTATGGAAACAAGTGAGTACTGGCAGTGTCTGCCGCCTTCCCGCCTGTTCAGGGACCCTAGCACTCTCCCTCTGCAGTAGGTTGAGGGAGCCAGCTTCGTTCCTAGTGACCCAAGGAGAGGCATCAAGGCTGCCTCTGCATCTTACTGTCCACGTTGGAAACTCAGTAGAACCCTCTGGGCTGAGAGAGCAGACCTTTGCACTCAAAGGCTGGGAAGCACTGGGGGAGAAGAGAAGCCGTTTCCTCCCTGGCAGACTCACATCACGATTTTTGGCATTTGACTTTAGGAGAAATGTGAAGATAGAAAATAAAAATTTTAATTCAAAATTCAGCTCAAAATAAAAGACAGAATTGATTTGATTTCAACAATTCCTTAAACTATCAGAAGCTGTCATTAGGCTCACATGGCAATTATAGGATCTGGCCCATGGCAGGTATTTTTAAGTGTAGCGAGGGAAAGGGGGAGAAAAAGGGAGGTGGAGGGAAGGGAGGGAGGAAGAGAAGGAAGTTCTCATAGGACCACTTTTCTTTCTTCCTAGTTTTTATCCCAAGACTTAGGACTAGAGTCTAGTGAGAATTGCCCTTAGAGGGAATTTTGGAGAGTCCTCAGCTATCCAGTGTCAATAGCTGTCCCCTTTTCCACATGGGACTTGAGGCTGCCTTGGAAATCCAGCCTGGAGCATTGAGGCTGAAGCATGGCTGGCCTGCAGGTTACCAGTTTCTCTCTCTAGAGCCAGACTCTTCCTCCAAGGAGGCCACGAGGCCTGCTCCTGCACTTGTGCCAGAAGATGCAGTGGAGCCAGGGCTTCTCTGCCACCCACAAGGGTGAGCAGGCAGAGTGGGAGAGCAGAGCAGAGGCAGCTTTCTGTATGTCTGTGTACAATCCAGGCACCATGTGCCTGCCCCTTCTTCCCCCCCCTCCTTTTTTTTTTTTTTTTTTTGAGACGGAGTTTCGCTCTGTCGCCCAGGCTGGAGTGCAGTGGCGGGATCTCGGCTCACTGCAAGCTCCGCCTCCCGGGTTCACGGCATTCTCCTGCCTCAGCCTCCCGAGTAGCTGGGACTACAGGCGCCTGCCACCGCGCCCAGCTAATTTTTTGTATTTTTAGTAGAGATGGGGTTTCACCGTGTTAGCCAGGATGGTCTCGATCTTCTGACCTCGTGATCCACCTGCCTGGGCCTCCCAAAGTGCTGGGATTACAGGCGTGAGCCACCGCACCTGGCCCCTCCTTCCCCTTTACACCATCATGGGGTTGCCGCTTCCAATCCCCACCCCAGCCTGGCCCCGACTTCCTGTTCAGATATGGCTTCTTCCCGTTTGCACGTGCTGTGCATAACAGCTGTCTCAAGTAGCAGACTGCTCAACTCCCAAGTAGTAAAGTGCAGTGGTTAGGAGCACAAGGTCTTACTATAACGATGTTATTCTTCCATGAAAAAGAAAATAAAAGTGTATATCCTACAGTCAGACAGCCCTAGTTCCAATGCCTCCTCTACCATTTATGAGTTCTGTACTTTTGGACAAGTCACTTAACCTGGCTGTGCCTCGGTTTCTTCTCTAAAGCCCATGGGGTTATAATGAGAATAAATTAAATAATCCATGCAGTACTTTGAATAGTGCATGAAACATAAATTGCCAGGTGTCGCCATCGTCATCTTTCTTATTATGAAGTGCTCGGAGCCTTGGGAGACACAGCTGAAAATAATCAGACTAAAGAAGAGACGTTTCCTCTCTTACAGAGCTAATACGCTCACTCTACCCTTTCGCTCTTTTTTCAATTTGCTTGCTCTAGATAACTGTGCCTTTAATGATGCAAAGGAAAAATTAAAACATCTTAGTGTTATTTTTCTCAGGACATTGAATCAATTAGACAATAATTATTGAAGTCAGTCTGGTTGTAGCAGTGTAGTAAGTAAGCATCATGAGGCTTCCTGACTGTAGGGGAGGAATAAAGCAAAGAGACAAGAACCAGCCCAAAGAGGGAAGAAGTTAAATCCTCAGTGGTGCACGCATAGGTGTTGGTTCAGGACAGTGGGATAAGCCGAGGCCGTAGCAATCAGGAGAGGCATCGCGGAGGGGCTGGCCCTGAGCAGTCCCAACTGATGCCAGCCCAGAGGGCACATCAGTACCAGTGATAAAAAGCATCTTCCTCCTCGCTTCATGAGAGGGGCTGGAGTGGACTCAGCTCCCACCCAGCCCACCACCCAAGCTGGCATCATTGGCCAGGGCACAACCCACGTAGCTCGCAGTAGT
Source organism: Nomascus leucogenys (assembly GCF_006542625.1). Taxonomy (NCBI): domain Eukaryota; kingdom Metazoa; phylum Chordata; class Mammalia; order Primates; family Hylobatidae; genus Nomascus; species Nomascus leucogenys. Next base: position 110,783,551 of record NC_044386.1, read on the forward strand.
GGCCCTGGGCTGCTCCTTGCTGGACAGGATAGGCTAAGGTTGGAAAAGGAAAAGGGAAGGGAGAACCAGGTAATAATCCCGAACAATCCCGTAAGCAGGGTACCATACGACTCATCACAGCAGAGGCAAAAGGCTGTCACTGGGGGCATCTGATTCCGAATTGACCTGTTTCTAATGGCTTCCGTGTTTCCTTTCTTTTCCAGCACAGCACCTGGCTCAGCCCTGGACCCCTACTCGCCCTGCAATAATAACTGTGAATGCCAAACCGATTCCTTCACTCCAGTGTGTGGGGCAGATGGCATCACCTACCTGTCTGCCTGCTTTGCTGGCTGCAACAGCACGGTAATGGGATGGGGCAGGGGATGGGGCAGTGGATTCAGGCAGCCAAAGTGGCTTAAAACCCAAGTTTTTGCCCAGGCTGTTTGCCTTCCGTGTGACTTTGTCTCAGCTGTTGCCTTGCTCTAGTGGAAGATGCGCCATCAGCAGGATGAGAGGACTGATTCAGGTCTTCTTGCTAAATCAAGTGGGTTTGTAGGAAGTCTCATTGTGCAACTGAAAGTAAAAATTCAAAGGAAGCTGTATGTATGGAACCAGAGGAAAAGATGGTGGTTCAAGGTACTTGCAGAGTGTCAATGGAATAGGATGTCTGCATGGGTAGTGAGCTCCCCATCACCGGAAGTATGTCAAGAAAGGCTTAAAAACCATTTATCAGGAAAGACTTCTTCCAGACCTGAAACACTCTGACACCAATTCAGCTTCTTTCCTACTCAGTTTGCTTTGCCATTTTCCTCCTAACTAAATGCCTCCCACCTCTTTCCATGTTCCTGACACATTTTTGGGAGGAGGTGGGTTGCTTTTTCCTGCTTAGCGTGGATTTTACAATTGGCTGTCAGCCCACAGCTTTCCACATTCTCTCCCTGAAAACCTGATGCTAGTGACGGGTCATCCAGTGGTGCTGATCCCACCTTCCAGGAGTCCTTGGCACCTGCCCTGTACAGGCCCTGCCCCCATCTCTTGCTTGGACCCGAGCAGTAGTTCCTACCTGGCCTCCCAGGATGGCCCCTTATGTCCTGCGTTTTGTTCAACACTGCAGTCAGAAGGGTTTCTGTAACATAGCAAATGACCCTTTCTCATGCTATTCTGTCAACTAGAAGATCAGTTCTAGGTGCCACGTGTCTTCAGCTCTACCTCCTTTCAGTTTGTGGTGTTCAGCTTCCCCCATACAACCTGTCTTTTCATACACCTCCCTCCAGTTGGACAGGTCCTACTCACCGGATAGTAGCCTCCTCCAATGTCCCCTCCTCTGAAACCATCCCTTCCCTCTTTTATCTTTGGGGTTTTTCTCTCTGAAGTCCTTTGGTACCTGTTTCTCCTAAAGACAGTGTTCTCATTTTATTACGGTGATTTGCTAGAAGTGTCTGTCATCTGCTCTGGTCTTTGGATTTCTTAAGCAAGGGCCAGCACCCAGAAGTACTCCATGAATGTCTGTGCAAGGCATAGTGGGAAGGAAAATATGAACCCCCAGTGGCAGCTTTCAAGGGACTTAGAGTTGAGATCATTAGCTGCTGCTGCTTCCTACGTCTTGTATCTTTCAGGAGCAGCAATTTCTCTGAAAGAAGAAAAATGGATCATTTATTTTCATTTTCAAAGATTTCATTTTTCCTTGTGTTTAACATTTAGATTCCTGGCCAGTTATTAACATTTTCTATAGAGAAAATAAATCACCATGGGGGGTGGGTGGGAGAAACTGATTTTTTTAAATTAGATGATAAAGCAATTTCTTTATGTGAGTGGAAATAAATTTTAAAAGAAGGGATGCGCCTTGAGAATGGTTCAAATAAAAACACAAGCCATTATTTTTCATGACAACAATTTCATTAACATTTTAATATCCAAAAAGTTACATTATAAATCAGTCTCGGTTATTGTCCTGTTATAAGAATTAAATTGACTCAATATAGTCTAGTGTCCTGAGACCAAATGAGTCTCTATTCCAGGGAGTGCACTGACCAAAAAAATTATCTTAAAAATTGCATTTCCCCTGATCTTGCATGTACAGGAGTCTTATTGAATAAGAGCCTTACCAGGCCCATCCATGGCTGCATCCCGCTGCTGAAACAGCAAAGCTGGAGAATGCAGTTATCAGACTGCAAGCTTCTCTGCTTACCTCTGGACCTGCTGTTTATCCCCCAGACACCTGCCTTTTATTCACATTACTCGAGGCCTCACATTGTCTGCTGGAGTGTAGGTGAGGCAAGGAGGGTATTCCCAGGCAATTGCAGTGCAGAGATTGAGAAACCACCAGGCCCCAGAGCTGGGGTGGGGCATACAATGCCTTCCCTGCAGAGGCAGATCTCTAGACGCCCTGGCTTCCAACAAGTGGATGAGGGATTGGGAGAGCCAGAGCAATGCTTATCCTGGAAAGGGGCCCTTGTGACAGTCTAGCCTTAACAACAACCACAACCATAAAACTTGCAGCAGCAGCGAGCTTTGTCGAGAGCCCTATTAAGGTCCAGGTAATGGGGCCTTCCGTGTGTCACTCGTGGCCCATGGCAGCTTGGCCCAGAGTCAGAGAAATCTCAGGCCAACATCCAAAAATGAGTGAAAAGCAATTTAAATCCTTTAAATCTCTGCTGCAGTATTTTGAGAAAATGCCAAATGGTGGCTATATTCCTGGTACGTGTACTCCCTCCCTCTCCCCCTTTTTTCTCCACTCTTCTTGTCTCCAAGCTCGGGGAAAAAAACAAAACAAACAAACAAAAACTCTTGACAAGCTAAAACCTTTCACCTCCTTCTCCTTTTCACAGTGATCCCCTGGAATTCTCCACCTTCCCCAATGTGAATTCAGCCATTCTCCCTGGTTTCATCAATTCTTCCACCCATGGCCTCAACCGTGTGTATATTATCTCATTGATCCTCCCAGCAACCTTGGGAAATAGGTGTTCTTCTTATTTCCTGAATACAGATGAGGTTAGTCACTTGCCCAAGGCCATGCAGTAGGAAGTGGGGGATCTGGCTTTTGAATGTAGGGTCTGTCCAATGTCGAGTACACATGGACACCAAGAAAGGAAAAATAGTGTCTTCCTCTGCACCTCCCCTAAGAGGTCCACCTTTTTTCTACCTCTTCAAACGTGCACTTCTCATTCAAGACAATTATTTGGCCTTTACCGTGTGGCCCTGGCTTCCTCTCCAGCCTCAGCCTCCCTATTCCTCCCACCTCTTTTTTTTTTTTTTTTTTTTCTTTTTTTTGAGACAGGATCTCACTCTGTCACCCAGGCTGGAGTGCAATGGCACAACCTTGGCTCACTGCAACCTCTGCCTCCTGGGTTCAAGTGATTCTCCTGCCTCAGCCTCCCAAGTAGCTGGGATTATAGGCACACACCACCACACCCAGCTAATTTTTTATATTTTTGGTAGAGACGGGGTTTTTCACCATGTTGGCCAGGCTGGTCTTGAACTCCTGACTTCAAGTGATCCACCCGTCTCGGCCTCCCAAAGTGCTGGGATTACAAGGCCTCTCACCTCTTAAAGAGCCCTTGGTAAGTGGAAATTCTTGGAGTTCTCCAACACATCAAGCTCTCCCTGCCCCTGGGCCTTTGCACATGTTGTTTCTCTTACCTGCAGTAGTCTCTCCCTTCTAAGCTCTGTCTTATCTGTCAGGGCTGTCTCTCCTTCACCACTGCTGAGAAGCCTTCTCCACCTCACTGCTTCCTCCAGGGCGTGTTAGTGTCCTTCCTGCAAACCCCTGTTGCTCCTGCTCTTGCTTAGCAAGGCTCTCACCTCACCTGTTCTAATGGCTCATTTACTCTGGCACCTCCCTCATTAAGCTGCAGGGACAGGGGCTCTGCTGTGGACCCTTGCATTCTCACTGTCAGCCATGGCTCTGGATAAAGGCCCCAGGCTTTCTCAACACCCAGCTGGAGGCCCTGTACTGACCTCAGAGAGCCCCAGGGAGACAGGGGTAATACCATTCTCTTGTTTAGCAGTTGGCAAGTGGGTAGGTTGGATGGTGCCAGTTTCAATACTAAAGACCTGATCCTTGCTCACCACTCACCACTTTATCGTTTCCATCAAGACGTGAAAATTCCCCATAACTCAATTAGATGTAAATCAGTCACTGATCAAAAAATTCTGATTATAGGGAAATCTGATGAGTGTTAGCAGTTTCCTGATATTAAACTTTTCTTCCTGCTCTGGATTGCATTTTTTTTTATTATATCTCCTTGAGTGATAGCAATGGAAGTTTCCAGGCCTGCATTTAATGTACAACTTCTAATTCTTCTCACTGCATATGACCAGGAAGGGTGACCAAAAAACAATTATGAGTTAATTCTGTAAATTTCCTTTGGCATGAATATATTGTCCAGATTGTTTCTGTACCTTTCACTTTCAGAAGTAATTATTCCAACAGAAGCATGTTAGTATGCTGCGGACTGATTGCTGTGAGTTGTATCCTTTTGATGTACTAAATTAATTGACTAGAAAAAAAAAAAAACAAACTTCCATCAGCCACCAATAGAATGTTGAAAGTCAGTATGAGTCCAGCACTGCAGTTTGTAGGATACTAATGATAGATGACTAATTCATACCCCCCATTCCAGGCAACAAATATTTATTGAGCACCGGTTTCAGCGAAATGCCAAGTAGGTTCTGTGGCAGGGAGGAGGACAGCTCCATTATGGGCGCAGGCAGGCAGCTCATGGTTCAGTGTGACGGGTCTCAATATAGGCTGCACCTTAGGATCATGTGGGAGCTTTTAAAACATGAGGCCTGAGCCCCACTCTCAGAGATTCTGATTCCCTTATTTTGGAGTAAGATCCACGCATCAGTATTTTTTTAACCTCCTCAAGTGTTTTTGATATGTAATCAGGATGGAGAACCACTATTCTAATACAGGGCTTCTCAGTCACGGCACTATTGACATTTTGGGCCACATAATAGATTGTCATGAGGTGCTGCCCTATGCACTGTGTGTTTAGCAGCATCCCTGGGCTCTCCCCACCACATGCCACCCCTGCCCTCCCCACCCACAAGTTCTGACAACTGTAAATGTCTCCAGACATTGCCAAATGTCCCTTGGGGGGTATCATCACCCCCAATTAAGAACCACTGCTGTCATAGAAGGGATGAGGCATGTTCTATAAATTGTATCTTTCTTGAAAAAGGTCAGCATCTAAGCTGACACTGAGTATTCATCCTTCAGTCTCTTTTTTCTTCTCACCATGACCATATTTGCCCACTATAAAAACCAACTGGAGAGTTAGTTGTGCCATATAGCAGGGGTCCCCCACCTCTAGCACCAGTACCAGTCTGTGGTACTGGTACTGTTGGGAACTGGGCTGCACAGCAGGAGGCGACTGGCAGGTGAGCAAAGCTTTATCTGTATTTATAGCCGCTCCCCATCGCTCACATTACTGCCTGAGCTCTGCCTGCTGTCAGATCATCAGTGGCATTGGATTCTTATAGGAGCATGAACCTTACTGTGAACTGCGCACATGAGGGATCTAGGTTGCTTGTGCCTTGGGGGAATCTAATGCCCGATGATCTGTCATTGTCTCCCATCATCCCTAGATGGGACCATCTAGTTATAGGAAAACAAGCTCAGGGCTCCCACTGATTCTACATTATGGTGAAATGTATAATTACATTTCATTATATAATACAGTATAATAATAGAAATAAAGCGCATGATAAATGTAATGTGCTTGAATCATCCTGAAACCATCCCCCAAACCACACTGGTCAGTGGAATAATTGTCTTCCACGAAACTGGTCCCTGGTACCAAAAATGTTGGGGACCTCTGCCATAAAGCATGTTGTAGCACAGGAAACAGTGTGTCTGCCCTGAAGATACATTTAATGTGGCCTGAGCCAAAGTTTAACTGGGCCTCCCTGAAAAAGTTGGAAGATAGCCATCATGGGACCTGCACCCTACCCAGTAGGGCAGTGGTTGGCTGGAACTGAGAAGCGCTGGCCTTTTGGGCAGGACATTTGCTGTCTACTTAGACACAGCCCCCACCACTGGCCATCCCATATACCTGAGCCATTTTTTAAATTTATGTTTCCTGTCTGGTTCCAAAGACAGTTTGCAGCCCTTCTAATATAGCCTGGCCCTGTCTGCCAGAGCTGATTTAAAAGTCTGTACTTATGCTGGTAATGGCTTGTCAGAAGGGACTTGTGACTATTCTGAAATCAAACCCTACTGGGTCGTCGCCACCTGGGACACCTGATATATCTCAGGCCCTGTGCTAGGCATTGTAAGTGTAGAGATGAATAAGGAAAGGAGCTCATGTTTACTATAAAATGAGATGTCATATTATTAATAGAGTTATGTGCAAGGGAGCACCCAAAGCAACACCTAACCTTACCTTACAATACAGTTAAGTGAAAAGAACACATTATAAAATAATATATAGATAATATTTAGCTGGGCATGGTGGCACATGCCTGTAATCCCAGCTACTCGGGAGGCTGAGGCAGGAGAATCACTTGAACCCAGGAGGCGGAGGTTGCAGTGAGCCAAGATCGTACCGTTGCACTCCAGCCCAGTGAAACTCCATCTCAAAAACAAAACAAAACAAAACAAATAAAAAAAAGATTAGCTGGGTATATCGGTGCATACATGTAGTACCAGCTACTCCAGAGGCTAAGGCAGGGAGATCACTCGAGCCCAGGAAATAGAGGCTGCCGTGAGCCATGATCACACCACTGCACTCCAGCCTGGGTGGCAGAGTGAGACCCTGTCTCAAAAATAGTAATAATAATTCATTAAAATGTTAGCTGATTTTATCTTAAAAAAATATATAGATAATAATCCCTTTTGATAAAGAAACATTTAAATATATGCATATCTTTGCATAAAAAATATTGGAAGAACATATAGCCATCCATTCATAGATGGATACTTCAGGTTAGGGGGCTGAAAAACTAAATTTTGCTTGTTTCCAGTTTTTGTGTATATTTCAAAATTATCTAAAATGACTATCACTTTTCCAATGAGGAACAGATTTTTTTAATTTAAAAAATCCAACATTAAAGGTTAGGTGGTTAGGTTAGGTTAGGTTCTAAAAGAGGGAAGCAGCTATGTAGACAAATCAGTGAACTTGCAATGTCAGGCCTGCTGGGGTAGAAATTGGCTCTGGGTGGGGCAGGGGTGGAAGGAGGGAGTGGGCATGTTCTCCACTGGGGGATGGGGGAATGAGACCCCTATCTCTGAAAAGATTAAAAAAAAAATTAGCTGGGCAGGTGGCTCACTTGAGCCCAGGAGTTGGAGGGGGAGGCGTGGCAGGGCCAGGCTTTCATCATGAAGGGTAGTGGGTGTTTGGTAGCCAGGCATGGAAGGACATTCCAGCCGGAAGAGTGCACAGGCTGAGGTGTGACAATTTGGACCTCGTGATGCAGGCAGGTTTGGAGTTGGAAGAGAGAAAGCTGGAGGGAGAGATGGAGGGGCCCCGTGTTCCTTCAGAGTTGCAGTCACACCTTTCACCTTTCCATGATCTCCCCACTGTGTCCTATGTTAGCTGGAGCAGAGTGAGCCTTTCTGCTCCCCAAATAAAAACCCCCTTCCTCCCCTCAGCAGGAGATAATTAAGATCTAACAGGATGTGCTCAGGCTCACGCGCCACAGGTTACCGGGGTGCAAGGTGGAAGGAGGTCTTGCTTTCATCTCAGAATTTTTCTCCCTGGCTATTATTCTTCAGCCAGTGACCCCGCAAGGGAAGAAGAGATCGTACTTCTTCTTGCAGTTTTTCAGTGTCCCCTTTGCCTCGAGCTTGTAGGTTGCCATTGGCGCCCTTTGTGATGAGATCTGAGGGTTATGCCTGGAAATACCGGCTTTGGTTGAACCAATGAAGTGAAGAGATTCTAAGCTCCAAAAAGACAGTAATAAATGACAGGAGACTGTCTGAGGAACATCAGTGAATCATGAGAAAATCCGTAAGTGTCTGGAACTCAGAGAAGTATGTTGCCATTCAAAGGAAAACGCCCCACTTTATTGTGGTGGTGTCCCACGTTCTTTGATATGTCAGCTATTAGGACATCAGATGCAAAAGATCAAAGATCTCACAGGCAAAAGCAGGAAGAGCATGGCCTGTGGTGGTACTCCCTGGTAAACTCCCTTTGTGAACATTTCTAGAAACTGTCAGAGCCAGGCATGGTGGCATGCCTCTGTACTCCCATCTACTCAGGAGCTGAGGAGGGGAGGAGCACTTGAGGCCCCAAACTTGAGACCAGCTTGGGCAACATAGTGAGACCCCTATCTGAAAAGATAAAAAAAAAAAATGAGGCGGGCAGGTGGCTCACTTGAGCCCAGGAGTTTGAGGCTGCAGTAGGCTATGATCATGCCACTGCACTGCAAACTAAGACCTCATCTCTAAAAAAAGGAAAGAGAAAAGAAATTTTCATATCTCTCTGGTAACTGCTTTCAAGGAGGAAAAGCAAAAATAGTATTCCAGGGGTGATCCTCTACCTTTCAAGTTTCCATAGAAGGCTCTTAATGCAAATATCCCCATACCATCCTCTTAGAAAAATAACCTTTCCACCTAGAACTTCGCTTCCTTTGTACAATTAATAGGGATCGATCATCAGGATTGGATGTGGGGGGGAAATAACAAGCAGAAAACAACTTTATTTGCCAGTATTTTTGAAACACTGCTGAGGAGTGTCTTGTTCTTGTAATACTGGCTGTCAAGATAGCATGCCGACAGCTTCCTTCATCAATAGAAAACAAGTCTAAGATTCCAGAGAGTCATTTTTCTATTTTTGTGGTCTCTAGCTTTATTGTAATTATTTATTCTCATCATTGTATGTGAATAGAAACATTTCTCCATTGAAATTAATGACTGAAGGTGGAACAGAAATAGTTTTCAGTGATGTGCTCTTCTCCTTTCATCGATTTCTTTATTTTATAGCATTTTCAATTTTTAATACATTTATATGATTCAAAAATCAAAAAGTATAAAAAGGAGGACGTGAGGGACTCTCCCTTTCACCTCTTCCCCCTGTTTACTTCTTCCTCAACCTGCCAAATAGACAATTGCTGTCCTTGGTTTCTTGTACATCCTTCTGGATTTTTTACTGCACATAAAAGGCCCTATTCTGTACATCACTATTTTTTTTGGCTTTTTCAGTTAATAGTTTACCTGGGAGTTATTTCTAAATTAGTACATAAGGGATGTTCTTCTACCTTTTTTACGGCTATATAGTCTTCCATCGCGTGGACCTCGTAGTCTGTCTTTAACCAGTCTCTTATCAGTAAGCATCCAGACTGCTGCAAAACTTGAGCTCTGACAAACCACATTGTGACTCATATTGTATATATGTCCTTTTTTGCCTGGGCAGGTCTGTCTGTTGGATATGTTCTCGTAGAACGGACAAGCCTTTTCCCCCTGTCCTCCAGGTCAACACACTTGTCAGGTCTGTGCTGGGAGCTCAGTGGTCCCCTTATTGTTAACATGAAGTGTCATGGTACATTTTATTGACAGTAAAGCTAGATCCCACCACCCCGCAAGTTTGGATGCCAAGCAGAGAATTCACCTCTCCCAGAGGCAGCAGGGACTGCATTTCTTCCCAGAGAATGGCAAACCAGGAAGACACTGCTTTGCCTTTGAAATGGGGATTGAAAATGGAGGCATTTGCCAATTCTGCAATCATAAACTAATCTGAAGTCTGGTATACTTTCTTACTAGTTAATTGTCTTAGGGAGAGCCATAGAAAGCATTAGGGGGCATATGACTTCATTCAGACCATGGTAGTCTACAGGTCAATTCCAAGCTACACCTGCTTTTTAGATTGGCCAAATAGAACTATGCTATTGGGGTCTGGGGTGAGAATTAGGATCCCAACATTTATCATCCCCTTAGATTAGACTGGTCTCCAACATCTAGCTTTTCTAACTTTTTATGGCTCAAAGCATTTGCAGATCTAGGGCTTCCCATGTAGGTGCCCAGTTACTGCCAGCTGAAGGGGTATCCCCTACTCCCCCTTTTCCCTTCAGATCAAAGTTGAAAACCCCATTGGTGGAAATCATCTCTCTGCACTCTGGGAAAGGTGAAACTATGTAAGTCCTCATCTGCAGTTCTTCCTACCACCCTCGGACATCTGAGTGGCAGATTCCTCCTTAACAGCCTCACGACCTTACGCACCCAGCTCCCTTAGCACAACGTTGGACAAATCTGGGCTCTTATGTCAACATAAGCCCCAATAAAGGAGCTTTCTACCCCTTGCCATCTGACCACAACTTCATCATTTTCCCTCGGATCCCTTGCTGGAGAGGTTGCAGGGCTGCCCGAGCCTGCTCCCCGTGTGTGGGACCACCCAGCCCATCCTGGTGGATTGACTCATGGGATGGAAAAGGAAACCCATCCAAGTCCTTGCTCAGATCACTCTGGCATCTCCTCCTCAGCCTCTTTCACAGCTCTCTATTAAATCTGAATACGTAAATACAGATCTGCCTAGAACCTTTAGGAGAGATCCATCCTTTTCCAGCTTTTCCTCTTGGACACCAACAAACAGACATTTTCACTGGTCTTGTGCCAGTCTGGCTTTTCTTCTTATGTCATTAACCCTAAATCATCCCATTCCTGTCCATTCAGCCCATTTTGGCTGCTATATGAAAACACTTTAAACTGCATGACTTATAAACAACAAATTTCTTGCAGCTCTGGAGGCTGGGAAGTCCAAGATTAAAGTGCTGATGGATCTAATGTCTGATGAAGGCATGCTTCCTGTTCGTAGATGGCACCCTCTAGCTGTGTCTTCACGTGGTGGGAGGGGCAAGGCAGTTCTCTGGGGCCTCTTCTGTAAGGACACTAAGCCCATTCATGAGTGCTCCACCCTCATGACCTCATCACCTCCTGAAGACCCCCCACCTTGTAATAGCATCACATTGGTGATTATTTTTCAACATATGGATTCTTGGGTCAAGGGACACCAAACATTCAAACCACGCACTGCTACCCTTTGTTTCGGCTGCAAATCCTATGGCAGCTTAACCCTGCTGTCTGCTCACCTCATTAACATGAACATAGACATCATGGACACATTTAGCTCACCCGGATGGGGCTGTGCAGGCACCATGCCAGCTGTAGCCTGAGATAAAGATGTCTCCTTTTATCCATTCCATTAGTGCCATGATCAGAGGATCCATTTCAGGAGGGATTTACCACTTTTTAGGGCAGAGAGAGGCCAGTTTCCTTTTTTATGGTAAATATAATACAATCGAGCCATGGCCTAGGTATGGGCACAAATAAGACCAAGATGCCGGCAGCAATTGCAGATGACTTGTTAAACCAAAGAAAGCTCACCGATCACATGGCTTATTCAGAGGGTTCTGGCCTCACTCACTCAACCCCAGCGCCCATATCACATTCCTGAGAGACTGTGTGCTACAAGTACGTAGCCTCTCAGGAACACTGAGGAATGTGATGTGGGGGTACTGGAATTGAGGGATTCCTGGGGTACGTAGCCAAGCAAGACCACAGCCACCCACAAGGGGCCCACTTTTCATTTATGCCTCACTACTCTTTGAGTCCATATGGTTCTAAGAACTTGAGTCCCAAATCTTTTTTCCTCACAGACCACTGCAGTAATCAAAGAAGGATGGTTGCAGGTGGTTTGAACTAGGGCAGGGTTTGAGACAGATTTAGGACGTGGCAAAATGAACAGAACTTAGGTATTCACTCAGTCAACATATATATAAATAATATAAATATACACATATATATTTATATATATATATATGTATGTATATATATCTCATCTCTGTTGTGAGCCAAGCCCTGTCCTGGATGGCTGGGGTCAATTAGGGAGTATAGCCACAGTGGTCTCTGTCTTCATTAGCTTTAGTGTCGGGGGAAGATGGATTTGATGTAGGTATATGAATGGGGGATTCAGAATTACCTCCTGGTTTCTATTAAGTTGGTGCAAAGTTGCGGTTTTTGTCGTTACTTTTATAGTCAATAGGGTGCTGTTACTAAGGCAAGAGGTGTAGGGAAAGGAGTTTGGAGCTGGGGCTGGGGCTGCGTAACTGTCAGGAAAACAGTGTTTTGAAGTAAGAGGAAGAAGCAAAGCAACATTTCCTCCCTAGACACCCCTGGCACAGGTGGGCGAGTCAGAGCTCAGGGGAACATCCCAGGAAGCTGTGCTGCATGGCTGCTCAGGAGATCTGATGGGCGCTCTGGGATGTGGGGAGCCACGTGGCCTGCTGTAGCCAGGTCACTAGAGGTGGGCATGGCGCCTCCACTGGTCAGCAGGGTAGGCAGAAAAGAAGGCGGCACAAAGTGGGGAGTGCTGGGACAGGCCGGTGCCTTCCGGGCGCGTCTGTGTGTCCATCCTCATGCCTGACTGTGTGACCTTCTGGGAGCAATGGCCTCAGCTTCCCTTTGTAGAAGAGGAATACATAATTTTCTCTTTACCCTTCACAGTTCCCAGTTGGGACAGACCCCTGTAACCTAAGACAGATTAACAGGAGGAAAACAAAGGTTTAGAAACACATATACATGATGTATACACAGGAGATAGCCAGAGAAATGAGTGAATCTCAAAGAGGTGGCTTTGACTTCAGGCTTGAATACCATGGTCCAGCCAAACAAAGAAGGGTTTGGGGAAGGCCAGTCATGCGGAGATGCCCAGAAAAAGCACCTTAAAAAAGAGTAACATTTGTTATGCAAGCTGAAGTCAGTGTGTTCTAGATTGATGATAGTCTCTAGGGATTCAGTCATTCCTTTATCTCTGGTACAGAGAGAAGCCACCCTGACAAATGGAGATTTCCCTTGTAAATGTAAATTTAATTTTCCTTACACAACGATAACTTCTGTTGTCAGAGGTTCTTCCTGTGTCTGTGGTTTCTCAAAATAATCAGCTCAAAATATTCTTTATGCAAAAGAGGCATACTGCAAGGTGGCATATGCTGGTCTCCTACAACTCCTGCCTTCTGAGTCTCTCCCAGGTTTCCTTCTCGTCCAGCTTCTGTCCTTGCAGGAAAGCGAATTCGGGGGGAGATAGTTCCCAACCTTAGGCGGGACAGTAGTGCTACGCTGAAAGCACAGAATCCAGTACAGGCGCTCGTTCCTGGAGGCAGTTTTGATGCCTCACTGTGCTCATGAGTCTTAGGAAGGGATATAGCACGTCGGTCTGGGAAGGATCTGGGCTAAAGATTAAATTGGGGAGAGTTGTGATCAAATGCAGAGATGGTAAAATGAAGGAAGGAGAGCTGGGGCAAGAGTACAGATGAAGAAAGGAAGAAAGTCCAGACCAGGTGGGAAAGGGGAGAAGGTACCAGCAACAAAGATGGAGAGTGAGTGACCAGAGGGGGACCAGGGAAACAGAGTGGAGCCTTGAAGCCAAACAAGGGAGTGATTAGTCAGCAAGGGGCCTGTGCTCCTGGGAGCTCCGAGGAGAGAAAAATGCATGGTAGGCCTGGGATATGGAGCCCACTGAAGAGCTTAGCACCACCGGCTTCATGCGTGTGGAAACAGAAGCCAGTCAGAGTGAGCTGAGAGCGTGGGAGAAGAGGAAATGCAGGTGGTGAGCTAAATAGCTAGAAAAGTTCGGCTGTGATGCTGGGGAGGAGTGGGCAGTTTCCTCTCCTGGGGAGAGGAGGAGTGGCATTTTAAGTGAAAGTTGGGGAGAAGTCTTGCTTCCTAATAAAAGTGAGGAAGGTTCGTTCTCGTGTGTATTCTAAAGCTGTATGCTTAGTTTCATCTACGTCTCAGCTCTGTGCTAGGAAAAGACGCTTGGGAAAGAATGCAAAAGACATAGGTCTTGTCCCAAGAGGTTCTTGTCTCCTCCAGGAGGCATGTAAAGGTCTCTGCAGTAGGGGTGGAGTGACCCTTGAACAGGGCCCTGCAGGACTTGGAAGGAGGCTGGGATGTGCCCAGTGAGGTGAGGTTCCAAGAAGGGAGGCAGTATCTGAGCTGGGCTTTGACGAAGAGCTAAAAAGTCTCTAGGCAGAGGTACATGAAAAGGGACAGAGGGGTGGGGCCTGGGGATCTTCTGGGAATTACAGTAAATGCCCCTGGGTACACTAATTAAACCACTTCCACAAAGGCACCTGCTCTGGGCAGACACTGAGGGGAAGGGTGGAGCCCCAGCACACATCTGCCCCCATTCCTTCCCCATGGATAAAAGCACCTGTTGGGGGCACAGCTATACAGACTGGCCCTGTTGGGTTTGGGGCACATGAACACTTTCAGACACCGCTGAAACCATCCCATATAGCTTAATGGGATCGGACAACCCATATCTCTATGTTCTGTGGGGAGACGGGGAGGACCAGAGGAGGAGACCTGTAAAAGCCAGAGGGGATTTATTTGACCCTCAGGAGGATTTACCTGGGCATGTGGTCTGAAAGCCAAGCAGTTGTGGAAGGAAAAGCAATGAATCATTTATGATTGTTTTCACTTTGTATTCATTAAAGGCCTCTGCACTATTATTATGGAACCTTAATCGGCTTGGCACTGGGCACTGCCTCTCCCAGCCCCTGCTCCTCCCTTTGCCATCAGAAATTCCTGGAGTGAGCGGGAGAGAGGCCCCTGCCTGGAACAGGCAGCTGGGCTAGAATCCACCCGGAAGATCAAATGAAATGCAGGCACTTGTCTTTCTTCTCTCTGATCATATATTAATAAATGTATCTTGTTGGGTTTTAGCTCTGCTCCCCACCAGCTGCTCCAAGCTCCTGCATCTCTTAGCCCCCTTTGCTTCCTCAGTCTCCAGAGAACTTTCCATCAGCTGTCCCTCGCCCGGCCTTACAGACACAGTGACTTCACGCGTGACAGCGTGCAGCCTTTGTTCCAAGTGCCGTGCTGGGCACTCAACCAGCAACAATATGCGGGTTACCTGATTTACTTCTTTTAATACACTTCAGTGTAATTATAACTGCATAAAAGAGAGGACAAATTGGCAAGTAATTACAATGTTAATTTGGCAATTTTTTATCATATTGTGGAAGCGCAATTTCCTCTCTAACTGTATTGGGGGACACATTTATCTGTGGCTCAGCTTACTGACGGATTCTTGAGAATGGAAATGAAACACACAAGAGACAGAGAAATCAGCTCTCCTCCCCGTAAATATTCCTTTATTTGCGTGTGTTTTGCAGCCTCCTTAAAAAAGCTAACTCGTTTATTCAGGCCTAATTAATGGAATGCCAGAGAATGCGTAATTAGGCTGTGACAGATTCAGCTGATGGATGGCTTTGCCTTTGGAAACCAGAGATACCCTCAGATAAAAGGGCTGAACGCTTCTCTTTCAGAATCTCACAGGCTGTGCATGCCTCACCACCGTCCCTGCTGAGAACGCAACCGTGGTTCCTGGAAAATGCCCCAGTCCTGGGTGCCAAGAGGCCTTCCTCACCTTCCTCTGTGTGATGTGTATCTGCAGCCTGATCGGTGCCATGGCACAGACGCCATCAGTCATCATCCTCATCAGGTAAGCCGTCGGCACAGCCCCGCCTCTCCTCCTTTCCACCTGGTGTTCATCTGCAGGCCTCCTAGGGACCAGAGCTTCAGACAACAGCAATCTCTTGAGCCAGGTGAGCTAGGGTCACAGCAAGGAGCGCAGCTTCTCTAGGCTGACTGATAGGAATCAATTATGTTTGATAGGGACCTCCCACCAAGAGAAGGCAGGGCATGGGGGAGAAGACAGCACTTTCATGTTCACCCAGAAATAGAGCCTGCAGGCAATTTTGAAAAGGATCCTGCATTGAGCCTTACAGGACGCAGCCTTGTTGGAGGAAAATGAAAATGGCATCAGTGCCCAGCCCCTACCACCCTGCCACTGCTTAGCCCTATGACCGTGGGTACTTTCCCCCTAGACTTGCTTCTGAATCTGTAACTGGGGGGGATATGACCGATCCTGCCTGCCTCCCGCAGTGAAGCAGGACCCACTGAGACCATGTGTATGCAAACACAGTAGAGACATGACGGGTTATTGTGCACCCTGGCTCATGGCAGGTGAGCAGTGACCATTCTTGTACAAAGAGGTTGTTGGAGAGAGCCAACCAAAATTCTATTGTTACCTGTCTCTGGGGACCTGTCCTGGGGACAGGTGAGGTGCCTCAAAGATGAGCCATTAGTAATATTCTGAGTAACTTTTATCATTTGCAGAGTTACCAAGATTTGTGTTGGAAACCCAGAAGTGAACTAACACATAGCCTGCCATTCATCTGAATCAGGGGAAGGCACGCTACACAAAGACTCATCAGCTGGGCATGGTGGCTCATGCCTGTAATCCCAGCACTTTGGGAGTCTAAGGTGGGAGGATCGCTTAAGCCCAGGGGTTTGAGACCAGCCTGGCCAACATGGAGAAACGTCTTCTCTACAAAAATTAGCAGGGCTTGTTGGCACACGCCTGTAATCCCAGCTACTTGGGAGGCTAAGGCAGGAGAATTGCTTGAACCCAGGAGGCGGAAGTTGCAGTGAGCTGAGGTCGTGACACCGCACTCCAGCCTGGGTGACAGAGCAAGACTCTGTCTCAGGGGAAAAAAAAAAAAAAAGACAGACTTGCCTTATTGGGATGAAGTTATGTAAGTGAACAGATTCAATAGCAAGGGCTGGAAATAAAAGTAGGAATGAAACACATGGAAGTACCCAGTGTCCATGCACCTCACCTCTACTTTATCCAGCTTCTCTCTTCCTCTCACTTTGCCAACCACATTTCCTCATCTTTGTTATGAATTCCCAAGGAAGAGGATTTTTACAAGTACTAACGTTACCTAGAACGTCATTAGCAAGGCCTTGTGAATGTGCAGAGCATTAGGGTATAATAGCAAATTGCCATTTTATACTTACTAAGTTTGACAAATAAATTTTAAAAATTGACACCCAGTGCTTACAAGGCTGTAGCAAAACTGACAAAATCACAAATTGCTTGTGGCATGGGAAAAGGCTTATCACTCCTTTCAAAAAAGCAATACGGCAGTGTGAGTCAAGAGCCATAAAAATATTCAGACCCTTTTATTCAGTAACCCTACCCCTTGCCATTTATCTTAAAAAAGTACTTCTCTACAAGAAAAAAAAAGAAAGAGCTCCATGCAGACAAATTTTTATTACAACGTTAACTATAATAGCAGAAAAACCTGAATTGGAATAGTGAGTTAAATTATGGCACTGCAGCTCCATGGAATAATGAAAATTCTTAAGAATGTGAAAGTGTTTATGAAAGGAACTATTGAATTTAAAACTATTTAGAGAAGATGATTATATATAATATGCATTTGGACAAAACCCATCAGATCTCATGTATAGGTTTTAGGTGGCTGCCTTACGAGTAGTTTATTTTTCATTATTAGACGTTCTCGTGAAGTTATGTTGTGATATTCATACGCTAAAGGCACTGAGAAGCATGAAAAATGACTAGTCTGTTATTTGCTTGCCCCATGACTCTTCTGCCAAAACCCAGCCTCTAGACACTCACTAGTGGTGACTATCAAACATGGAAAGTTTGTTGAAATTCTTAATCACTTCCAAATCTCAGCTTGATAAACAGCTCTTATTTGATTCCCTCTAAATTAATCAGCAACAGATGGCCTAAATGGCCTAGGCTTATAACTCCACGCTGTGCTGGAAGCACATGCTATACATTGTGCATATTGAGAGGTCCAAGACACAGCTTTATTCCATCACCTTCCTAGTCTGATTTGCCATCACAGATGTCTCAGGCTGGCACAGGGGCACAGATGTGCACCAGCCCTTGCCCCCTCCCAGAAGAATGGACCCACTGTCATGCCAAACAGGACCATCCCACAACAGTGCTCAGAACGTCTGGAAGCGAGGTTAAAAGCTGATGCCCAGCCCCTCTTAGGCCCCACACTGGGCTCCGAGAGTAATTAGGCAGTGTTCCCAAGGTCACCCAGATAGTACATTTAGAGCTAAGACTCCTCCCAGTGTTGTCCAGAGCTTTCAATAGTGTTCGCACGGAGCCCTCCGTTTCTTCATAACTCAAGCCAAGAAGGATTCTTCTTCTCATAGGAACCAGTTTCCCAACAGGATATGAAGGGAGATCTTAGCACCTTGCTCACTTTGTTCCTAGTGACATGATAGCTGAAAGGAAATCAAATTTCAGGTGATAAATATTCTAGCTCATTATACCAGCGTGCTTTCTTGATAAGGAGAATTTGCCTCTATTTATGTGTCTTTCAAGTCAGTGCTTTCAAACGAAAGTGCAAAAACTGGAGATGTGGAGCTGATAATAGCTTTGAAGAACTTGGATTTTGAAACATGCACATTCTAAAGGGTACTGTGTTTCTGTCCAGAGACACTAGACTCATCATGGACGTTGTACTGGTGTCTAACTCAATCAGCCAGAGTCACGTCCCCATCACTCAATGAAAGTCATGACCTGCTGCCCTGGGATGACTTAGCTATACTGTCTGGGTCCCAAACTGAAGAACTAGGAGTCCAGTGTTCGAGGGCAGGAGGAGTCCAGCACAGGAGAAAGATGTAGGTTGGAAGGCTAGGCCCATCTGGTCTTTTCCTATTTTTCTGCCTGCTTTATATTCTAGCTGTGCTGGCAGCTAATTAGATGGTGCCCACCTAGATTGAGGCTGGGTCTGCCTTTCCCAGCCCACTGACTCAAATGTTAATCTCCTGTGGCAACACCCTCACAGACACACCCAGAATCAATACTTTGCATCCTTCAATCAAGTTGACAGTATTAACCTCACAGTGCTGAAACATGCTAAGTGGATTATTTCCCAAATGGTCCATCTAGGGTGTCTAACCATGCTAATTTGGTGGATTTCACAAAATGACTGGAGAATGGTAAAGGTGCTCATGGTTTCAGCCTGTTTGTGAAGGATAAGGGGAGTTATTTTCTCAGTTGATGTTTTCCCCTGCATACACGTACCCCACCAACTTAAGATGCTTCCTGATCTCAGCAAAACCAACATGTCTTTAAACATAGGCTTTATGACCAAATTTGCATTCTGTCCTTCAAATGACAAGGTTAGCTCCAGTTATTAAAAAACACTGTTAAATTCCTAAACTTATCTTGGCACCACAGTTGCAGTTATTTTTCAGACTTTAGGCAGGAAAAGAAAAAGACACTATTAGTAATTTTCTAAAGAAGAGCTCTGATGGACAGCAGCAAATGACTCTGGGGTCTGTTAATTACAGGGGAGTGATAAGAATCTGTTTGTTTGTTTGTTTTTTCTCGTCATCTCTTTGCACGTAGGACAGTCAGCCCTGAACTCAAGTCTTACGCTTTGGGAGTTCTTTTTCTCCTCCTTCGTTTGTTGGGTACGTATTATCTTTTTGTTTCCTCAATAATGAATTGGATGCTTATTACTAGGTGAGTAACTGTCAGTGAAATTATCCCATTTCCTAGGTCTGTCTCTTTTTTCTTTGAAGTTTAATTATTAGTAAATAAGAAATTTTAAGTCTCAAAATTTTGGTCAGAGATAAACTCAGACACTGCCTGGATATCACAAAGTTCTCATTTATACCAACTCTTATCTTCATGCCACCCTGAATTCTCATCGGCATAAGGAGGAAAAGTGATGGCACCAAAGGGGAAAAAAATCTGGTGGTGTAATTTGGCATCTTCATTAAGCAAGCCATGAGCAGCTTGTGAAATGCTTCGTTTATGGGGCCGCCAGCTGGGAGAGAGAGGCGTTCTCACAATGCCTTGAAAATGGAAACTTTGCATCCTTTAAATTTTTCCAAACTGACTTAGTTCATTTACCTTGAATTTCTGGGATGGGGCAAATGTGACCTTCATACTATAGGGCCCATGTTTCAAGATTTGATATAGAAAGAAGGAATAAAATCTAACCTCTTGTTTTTAAGATACGCAAAAGGAAGATGAGATAGTCCGTGGTTCACCCAAGGTCCTTCCTGTGCACTGGCTGGGCTAACACTGGGCCTGGTTCCCAGCTATGCCTGCTTTTCTCTTGCCGTACCACACTGTTGCTTTATGAGCGTTCTTTTGTTAAGGCCAAGATCAAGATAACTTTTTTCCTTGAATAATAGGACAGTCGCCTTCCCCAGTGGACTTTAAATGGCATCTGAATGTAGAAGGGAAGACAACCATGACCTGTATTTTTAGGGTAGAAATAAAATTCCTCATTCCAAGTATATAATCATGGATAAGAACAAATACCTAGCTATAGAAATGTTTGTAAAAGTGGAAAATTGGCAGCAACCCAAAAGCCCAACGGCAGGCAATTACTTAAATCAGTTATGGTCTATCATCGCAGTAGGATTTATGTTCCCCTTTAAAATTCTGGAAAGAAAAATATACTTAGAAAGGGCACATGATAGGTGGAAGGGGAAAAAAAAGGTCTATAATGTAATAAAGTGGAAAAATATTGCAAAAGATATCAAAAGAGTATCAGCTATTACCTTTGAGTAATAAGGTTATATTTTCTAAATTTGTTTTAAAGTTTTGAACGAAATGTCTGTTACTTTTATGAGATTAATTTTTATATACCGATATATGAAAGAAAAATATTAACCTTTAGATCCATTAAGGTCCTCCCTGGAGAATGGCAAATACATAGCATATGTCTCTCCTCACCTTCCTTCTCTGCCTATAGCAAAAACTTTCTATCAATCAATCTATGATCATTCCCTCTGTGCCTGGTAGAAGACCTCAGAATGCTCTCAACCATAGCAATCCATGTTTCTTGGTATATACATGGAAACTCAAATGGCATTGTCTTAAGTCTAAGTCATGGAAAATAGAAGTGCTCTAGGTATGAAGATGCCCCAATTAAAACAAGTTCAGCGCTAATTCAAAGTAAAGCATTTGGGCCTTCCTGGGAAGCTGTAGTAGCATGCAGAAATACCAAGGCAGAGTTATCATCGTGCTGATTTTTTCCTGTCAGTGGGAGGGTGCAATCTGCATACATCATTACACCCCTGCTCTCACTGCAGTGTGGGGTGGATCGAAAGGTGGATGTGTAATATTAACTGGCACATTGGGACCCTAATTTTTGCAAATGGTAAAGCCATTCCACATATGCATTTGTTCAAGAAGCTAATGTTTATTGAAAACCTATTGTGTTCGAAGCCATGACCCATCCCCAGGTAAGTGACCTCAGCTCCGCCCTTACGAGTCCTCTGGGGCTGGCCAGGGAAGGTAAGAGCCCACCCTCCTCATCTGTGGAGTTGCTATGGAGATCTCTGCACCTCTAGACAGATACTAAGGACTCAACACAACTGGCAAAATATTTTATTGATAGCACAAGATGGAAAACAATTTGCAAGATATTTCTGAAAAGTTAATGAAAATTGTAGGATAGTTGAAAGGAAAAGTGAACATTATGAGGCATATGATACTGTTAAAATCATCATACACTGCGGTAAATCAGTTTCAATATCTGTATGCCTGCCCCAGGAATAATCAACCAGGTGGTACCTAGAATAGTGTTTTTCAACTGCTGCAACTGTAATCTAGAGCAAGAGGTGACAAGTTTTGCATTGTGGCCCAGTACACACATGCTATGCCTAGATACAGCTGAAAAAAAAAAAAAAAAAAAAACCATGAAAAAATACTCACTGTAATAGGTATGACACGTTCTGCCATTTTCTTTTTTTTTTATTTTATTTTATTTTATTTTTTTTTATTATACTTTAGGGTTTTAGGGTACATGTGCACAATGTGCAGGTTTGTTACATATGTATCCATGTGCCATGTTGATTTCCTGCACCCATTAACTCGTCATTTAGCATTAGGTGTATCTCCTAATGCTGTCCCTCCCCCCTCCCCCCACCCCACAACAGTCCCCGGAGTGTGATGTTCCCCTTCCTGTGTCCATGAGTTCTCATTGTTCAATTCCCACCTATGAGTGAGAACATGCGGTGTTTGGTTTTTTGTCCTTACGATAGTTTACTGAGAATGATGTTTTCCAGTTTCATCCATGTCCCTACAAAGGACACGAACTCATCATTTTTTATGGCTGCATAGTATTCCATGGTGTATATGTGCCACATTTTCTTAATCCAGTCTATTGTTGTTGGACATTTGGGTTGGTTCCAACTCTTTGCTATTGTGAATAGTGCCGCAATAAACATACGTGTGCATGTGTCTTTATCGCAGCATGATTGATAGTCCTTTGGGTATATACCCAGTAATGGGATGGCTGGGTCAAATGGTATTTCTAGTTCTAGATCCCTGAGGAATCGCCACACTGACTTCCACAATGGTTGAACTAGTTTACAGTCCCACCAACAGTGTAAAAGTGTTCCTATTTCTCCACATCTTCTCCAGCACCTGTTGTTTCCTGATTTTTTAATGATGGCCATTCTAACTGGTGTGAGATGGTATCTCATTGTGGTTTTGATTTGCATTTCTCTGATGGCCAGTGATGATGAGCATTTCTTCATGTGTTTTTTGGCTGCATAAATGTCTTCTTTTGAGAAGTGTCTGTTCATATCCTTTGCCCACTTTTTGACGGGGTTGCAGCTTTCTACATATGGCTAGCCAGTTTTCCCAGCACCATTTATTAAATAGGGAATCCTTTCCCCATTTCTTGCTTTTGTCAGGTTTGTCAAAGATCAGATAGTTGTAGCTATGCGGCATCATTTCTGAGGGCTCTGTTCTGTTCCATTGATCAATGTCTCTGTTGTGGTACCAGTACCATGCTGTTTTGGTTACTGTAGCCTTGTAGTATAGTTTGAAGTCAGGTAGCGTGATGCCTCCAGCTTTGTTCTTTTGGCTTAGGATTGACTTGGTGATGCGGGCTCTTTTTTGGTTCCATATGAACTTTAAAGTCGTTTTTTCCAATTCTGTGAAGAAAGTCATTGGTAGCTTGATGGGGATGGCATTGAATCTATAAATTACCTTGGGCAGTATGGCCATTTTCACGATATTGATTCTTCCAACCCATGAGCATGGAATGTTCTTCCATTTGTTTGTATCTTCTTTTATTTCATTGAGCAGTGGTTTGTAGTTCTCCTTGAAGAGGTCCTTCACATCCCTTGTAAGTTGGATTCCTAGGTATTTTATTCTCTTTGAAGCAATTGTGAATGGGAGTTCACTCATGATTTGGCTCTCTGTTTGTCTGTTATTGGTGTACAAGAATGCTTGTGATTTTTGTACATTAATTTTGTATCCTGAGACTTTGCTGAAGTTGCTAATCAGCTTAAGGAGGTTTTGGGCTGAGACAATGGGGTTTTCTAGATATACAATCATGTCATCTGCAAACAGGGACAATTTGACTCTTTTCCTAATTGAATACCCTTTATTTCCTTCTCCTGCCTGATTGCTCTGGCCAGAACTTCCAGCACTATGTTGAATAGGAGCGGTGAGAGAGGGCATCCCTGTCTTGTGCCAGTTTTCAGAGGGAATGCTTCCAGTTTTTACCCATTCAGTATGATATTGGCTGTGGGTTTGTCATAGATAGCTCTTATTATTTTGAGATACGTCCCATCAATACCTAATTTATTGAGAGTTTTTAGCATGAAGGGTTGTTGAATTTTGTCAAAGGCCTTTTCTGCATCTATTGAGATAATCATGTGGTTTTTGTCTTTGGTTCTGTTTATATGCTGGATTACATTTATTGATTTGCGTATGTTGAACCAGCCTTGCATTCCAGGGATGAAGCCCACTTGATCATGTTGGATAAGCTTTTTGATGTGCTGCTGGATTCGGTTTCCCAGTATTTTATTGAGGATTTTTGCATCAATGTTCATCAAGGATATTGGTCTGAAATTCTCTTTTATGGTTATGTCTCTGCCAGGCTTTGGTATCAGGATGATGCTGGCTTCATAAAATGTGTTAGGGAGGATTCCCTCTTTTTCTATCGATTGGAATAGTTTCAGAAGGAATGGTACCAGTTCCTCCTTGTACCTCTGGTAGAATTCAGCTGTGAATCCATCAGGTCCTGGACTCTTTTTGGTTGGTAAGCTATTGATTGTTGCCACAATTTCAGAACCTGTTATTGGTCTATTCAGAGATTCAACTTCTTCCTGGTTTAGTCTTGGGAGGGTGTATTTGTCGAGGAATTTATCCATTTCTTCTAGATTTTCTAGTTTATTTGCATAGAGGTGTTTGTAGTATTCTCTGATGGTAGATTGTATTTCTGTGGGATCAGTGGTGATATCCCCTTTTTCGTTTTTTATTGCATCTATTTGATTCTTCTCTCTTTTCTTCTTTATTAGTCTTGCTAGCGGTCCATCAATTTTGTTGATCTTTTCAAAAAACCAGCTCCTGGATTCATTAATTTTCTGAAGGGTTTTTTGTGTCTCTATTTCCTTCAGTTCTGCTCTGATTTTAGTTATTGCTAGCCTTCTGCTAGCTTTTGAATATGTTTGCTCTTGCTTTTCTAGTTCTTTTAATTGTGATGTTAGGGTGTCAATTTTGGATCTTTCCTGCTTTCTCTTGTGGGCATTTAGTGCTATAAATTTCCCTCTACACACTGCTTTGAACGTGTCCCAGAGATTCTGGTATGTTGTGTCTTTGTTCTCGTTGGTTTCAAAGAACATCTTTATTTCTGCCTTCATTTCATTATGTACCCAATAGTCATTCAGGAGCAGGTTGTTCAGTTTCCATGTAGTTGAGCAGTTTTGAGTGAGTTTCTTAATCCTGAGTTCTAGTTTGATTGCACTGTGGTCTGAGAGACAGTTTGTTATAATTTCTGTTCTTTTACATTTGCTGAGGAGAGCTTTACTTCCAACTATGTGGTCAATTTTGGAATAGGTGTGGTGTGGTGCTGAAAAAAATGTATATTCTGTTGACCTGGGGTGGAGAGTTCTGTAGATGTCTATTAGGTCCACTTTATGTAGAGCTGAGTTCAATTCCTGGATATCCTTGTTAACTTTCTGTCTGGTTGATCTGTCTAATGTTGACAGTGGGGTGTTAAAATCTCCCATTATTATTGTGTGGGAGTTTAAGTCCCTTTGTAGGTCACTGAGGACTTGCTTTATGAATCTGGGTGCTCCTGTGTTGGGTGCATATATATTTAGGATAGTTAGCTCTTCTTGTTGAATTGATCCCTTTACCATTATGTAATGGCCTTCTTTGTCTCTTTTGATCTTTGTTGGTTTAAAGTCTATTTTATCAGAGACTAGGATTGCAACCCCTGCCTTTTTTTGTTTTCCAGTTGCTTGATAGATCTTCCTCCATCCCTTTATTTTGAGTCTATGTGTGTCTCTGCACGTGAGATGGGTTTCCTGAATACAGCACACTGATGGGTCCTGACTCCTTATCCAGTTTGCCAGTCTGTGTCTTTTGATTGGAGCATTTAGCCCATTTACATTAAACGTTAATATTATTATGTGTGAATCTGATCCTGTCATTATGATGTTAGTTGGTTATTTTGCTCGTTAGTTGCTATAGTTTCTTCCTAGCCTCGATGGTCTTTACAATTTGGCGTGTTTTTGCAGTGGCTGGTGCCGGTTGTTCCTTTCCATGTTTAGTGCTTCCTTCAGGAGCTCTTTTAGGGCAGGCCTGGTGGTGACAAAATCACTCAGCATTTGCTTGTCTGTAAAGTATTTTATTTCTCCTTCACATAGGAAGCTTAGTTTGGCGGGATAGGAGATTCTGGGTTGAAAATTCTTTTCTTTAAGAATGTTGAATATTGGCCCCCACTCTCTTCTGGCTTGTAGAGTTTCTGCTGAGAGATCAGCTGTTAGTCTGATGGGCTTCCCTTTGTGGGTAACCCAACCTTTCTCTCTGGCTGCCCTTAACATTTTTTCCTTCATTTCAACTTTGGTGAATCTGACAATTATGTGTCTTGGAGTTGCCCTTCTCGAGGAGTATCTTTGTGGCATTCTCTGTATTTCCTGAATCTGAATGCTGGCCTGCTTTGCTAGATTGGGGAAGTTCTCCTGGATAATATCTTGCAGAGTGTTTTCCAACTTGGTTCCATTCTCCCCATCATTTTCAGGTACACCAATCAGACGTAGCTTTGGTCTTTTCACATAGTCCCAAATTTCTTGGAGGCTTTGTTCATTTCTTTTTATTCTTTTTTCTCTAAACTTCCCTTCTCTCTTCATTTCATTCATTTCATCTTCCATCACTGATACCCTCTCTTCCAGTTGATCGCATCTGCTACTGAGGCTTCTGCAATCTTCATGTAGTTCTCGAAACTTGGCTTTCAGCTCCATCAGCTCCTTTAAGCCCTTCTCTCCATTGGTTATTCTAGTTATCCATTCTTCTAATTTTTTTTCAAAGTTTTTAACTTCTTTGCTATTGTTTTGAATTTCCTCCCGTAGCTCAGAGTAGTTTGATCGTCTGAAGCCTTCTTCTCTCAACTCATCAAAGTCATCCTCCATCCAGCTTTGTTCCGTTGCTGGTGAGGAACTGCCTTCCTTTGGAGGAGGAGAGGTGCTCTGTTTTTTAGAGTTTCCAGTTTTTGTGTTCTGTTTTTTCCCCATCTTTGTGGTTTTATCTACTTTTGGTCTTTGATGATGGTGATGTACAGATGGGCTTTTGGTGTGGATGTCCTTTCTGTTTGTTAGTTTTCCTTCTACCAGACAGGACCCTCAGCTGCAGGTCTGTTGGAGTTTACTAGAGGTCCACTCCAGACCCTGTTTGGCTGAATGTCAGCAGCGGTGGCTGCAGAACAGCGGATTTTCGTGAGACCACAAATTCAGCTGTCTGATAGTTCCTCTGAAAGTTTTGTCTCAGAGGAGTACCCGGCTGAATGAGGTGTCAGTCTGTCCCTACTGGGGGGGTGCCTCCCAGTTAGGCTGCTCAGGGGTGAGGGACCCACTTTAGGAGGCAGTCTGTCCGTTCTCAGATCTCCAGCTGCATGGTGGGAGAACCACTACTCTCTTCAAAGCTGTCAGTCAGACAGCGACATTTAAGTCTGTGGAGTTTCTTGCTGAGTTTTTGTTTGTCTGTGCCCTGCCCCCAGAGGTGGAGCCTACAGAGGCAGGCAGGCCTCCTTGAGCTGTGGTGGGCTCCACCCAGTTCGAGCTTCCTGGCTGCTTTGTTTACCTAAGCAAGCCTGGGCAATGGCGGGCGCCCCTCCCCCAGCCTCGCTGCCGCCTTGCAGCTTGATCTCAGACTACTGTGCTAGCAATCAGCGAGACTCCGTGGGCATAGGACCCTCTGAGCCAGGTGCGGGACACAATCTCCTAGTGTGCTGTTTTCCAGGCCCGTTGGGAAAGCGCAGTATTAGGATGGGACTGACCCGATATTCCAGGTGCCGTCTGTTTCCCCTTTCTTTGACTAGGAAAGGGAACTCCCTGACCCCTTGCACTTCCCGAGTGAGGCAATGCCTGGCCCTGCTTCGGCTCGTGCACAGTGCGCTTCACCGACTGTCCTGTACCCACTGTTAGGCACTCCCTAGTGAGATGAAACCGGTACCTCAAGCAGAAATGCAGAAATCATCTGTCTTCTGTGTCGCTGGGGCTGGGAGCTGGAGACTGGAGCTGTTCCTATTCGGCCATCTTGGCTCCACCCTCGCCGTTTTCTATTCTAGTCTATTACATGCTTTTAAAAAAGTTGGTTGTGACCCACTCTATTGATTTTATTGCCCATTATGAGTCATAAATTAGAGACTGGAAAACCCTGCTCTAGAAGACTGACACAGCTTCATCTTTCAATTAAAAGCAGCTCATTGAAGAAGTCTTAGCATTTGGCCTAATTCCCTTTCTTGCAGGACCCAGTAAGATTAACCACCATTATTGTTAATGTGAAGGCCGGCAAAGACATCAGATCCTGTGACATTGTCAACTTTTTTGCTGGCCTAGCAAGGGCAATGGGGATACAATGGGGACATCACAGGTTAGTGTGACAAGATTCCAGTTGGCACAGGTGCAACAGGAATATGTAGAAGGGCCTCCTGATCTTGCCTTGGGATGCGAGCAGTGGGTTCGGAAAGGACGTGATGTCTATGCTTAGCCCTGGGGAAGGAGTAAGAGTCATACAGATGAGCAGAGAGAAGGACTTAAGGGGTAAAAGCCTGGGGATGAACAAAGGTCCCAGCATGTTTGGGGGCTGCAGAAGGCCCAGACTGGGGGGAAAGGGAGGATGGAAGAAGATGCAGCTGGAGAGGGTAGTAGATCAGGAACTTGGTCAGGAAGGGCTTCTGCCCTGTTGCTGCATTTGACCTTTATCTCGGGAGGGTGAGACAGAAGAATCCCTTGAACCCGGGAAGCAAATGAAAGTTGTTGACGGGCTTTAACCTGAGAGTGAAAAGATCCACTGTGTATTTTAGAAAGGGCTTGTCTGCCATGTGGAGAATAAGAACATGGCTGAAGAAGTTGCTGCTGTAATGAAGTGAATGACTGTGGCTCATGCTAGGATGGGGAGAGGGTAGGGTTGAGAAATAAAAGGAGGAACCTGCATTATTCTCTGAGTGGAAGCATAAGGACTGGAGTCTCAGAAAGGGGCACCCACAGTGCCCACTCCTAGGAAAGTCTTGGGTAATGTGAACAGGGGAATTATTTATGAGAGGAAGAGAGGATGTAGAGCAAGTTGGGAGTGGTGGAGACCAGTGCTCTCCAGTGGAACACTCTGTGATGATGGAAATGTTCTCTGTCTGTACCACAGGTGCTGTTGCACACTAGAAATGTGGCTTCTGTAGCCTACTTATTTTTACTAGTTTTCACATAAGTAGCCAGATGTGGCCAGTGTCTGCCATACTGGACAATGAGGGGGCCATCTTTGATGCACCATCCTCATGGGTCACAGTGAGGAAGTGGGATAGGGGAACAGGAAGACCCTCTTTCCAGACACTTGGGTGTAAGTGAAGAGGGCAGGAGCTAGAAATGAATGTGAGATTGGTCTCCCTTGTTGCTTTACACACCAACAGCAAGGAGTTGGTAGAAAGGGCCAGGGCGGGGCCTGCAGAGGCACTGGTCAGTGGGGCTCTGGGAGTGGCCCCAGCACCCTGGAGTAGAAGCAGGAGCGTGGAGCAAAGAAGCTGAGGGTGATGATCAAAGTAGGGCCGAGATGGGAGAAAGGAGAGAGGATACAGGAACTGTAAAAACTAGTTGTAATAAATAACGGAAAAAGAACTGGAGGCTGTGGCCAAAGCCTTATTGTCTGACTTCGAGATTATGGAAGTGGAGCAGTTCTGACCAATGACAAAGCCCAGGGTGTTGCTGGCCAGAGAGGGACAGGGGTCAAGAGCCTGGATGTTGAGAGTGAGTTAATGAAAGGCTCACGTGGACAAGTGTATGTTGAGTAGGGGAGGAAGACACTGAGCTGGAGAAAGGTCAGTGAATTCAGAGGAAACTGAACGATCTACTCATAGCAGAATTCCTGGTGTAATTGAGTCCATCCTCCTTTACTCTTCTGCAGGTGTCGTGGCTACTCCTTTTCTCTCCGGGCTGTGGGCAAACTCTCTGCTCCTGAGTTGGTCTAGAATCTTGTTCCTGGGGCCTACTGCTTGCCAGGACGTTACACCAAATTAAATTAGTGGAAACAAACATGCGCTGAGACTCTTCCACATCCAAGGTGCTGTCTAGGGGCTGCTCAGGGTGCACAGATAAGTAGGTGCCAATATCCTGCCTCTGGCGGCTCCAGTAGGAGAACGAAGCAAGTGTGGGGAAGGTGTGGGGTTAGAAGAGTTATAGAGGGCCTTGATTTTCAAGGGGAGAAATTATACTTGGCTGAGTAGTTGCCAGTGTGGAGCAAATGGGAGTTTCAGATGGGAGAGTGAATATACATTCAGAATTCTGCTTTAGGTAGAGCAGCAGGTGAGCAGGGCATGAGGTTTAGCAGGATGCAGGATAACCCATCAAAAGCATTGAAGTGAGAAGCTGACCACCAGCAAAGCAGTGGGTTTGAATGGCAAAGACAGATGGGAGCCACATAGAGAGACAGCATCTATTGAGACCCCCCAACCCAACCGACCTAAGTGAAAGCGAAAGAGAAGCAACGAAAGCTCAAGATGAGGCTGAGGTTTGGAGCCCCTGGGACTGGGGCTGTGGAGAAGCCTTTAATAGAATAAGACACAATAGATCAAGTGTCTCAGGGTGTCATTAGGGATGGGCTTAGCTTCCACAATACCACCACAAACTCCCCATTCACTGACCCTGCCTCTTAATTTTCCAGCGTGCCCGCCTAGCCAAAAGCATAGGGAAGGCCCTTGGGGTGCATTTCTGTAGGCAGGGGTCATTCCTGAGCAGATTGTCCTTGGTCTGGGGTGATTTGTGAACTACTCTGGAAAAGCACATCCTAGACACTCCTGATGTGGCTTGTCAGACATTTGTTGAGTTCCTGCTGTGAGCATCATCTTGCATACGACAAAGTTTAGTTTATAGGCAAGTGGAGAAATGAATGTGTTAAATGCTGCTTTGGAAGAAGCAAGCACAGCAGGCCCAGGGGCCCCAAGTGAGAGATGAGAGGGAGTGAGATACGGCGGTGGGATGCATGGAAGACCCCTTCCACTTGCCTACACTTTTAATTGTTCGTTCGGCGAACATATGTTAGGCGCCAGCCATGTGCCCTGGCTCTGTCAGCAGTGTACCTCACCTCCTGATGGACCTGCACCACCCATGATCTGCCTCCCTTACCTATGCTGAGATGACATCCAGTACTTACCATGGCCCTCTAAAGTCAGTCACACCTGCTCTTGAGCCTAGCTCTGCCTTTCCTGACCATGTGGCAGATTATTTAAGCTCTCTGGGCCTTAGCAACTTTCACAAGGGGTCCAGGAATGAAAGGAGAACATAGTAGCTCCTCCAGACTCTCCAGTTTAAGAAAAGTAAATGTCAGGTATCACTGGAAAACAGCCCAGATTCTTTCTTGGCATTGCTGAAGCAGAGAACTCATTAAACCTTCCAGGAGAATACACTTTTCAGCATCTCCCTTTCTAGCTGGTGCTGGACATAACAGTAATTCCACCAGGTTGAATAGAGATTCCATGGTGAATTCGAGTCTTGGCGGGTAAGCCAGAGAGAAACAGATATCTTTTTAAATGTAAATGGCCGTAATTTTCAGCTTCCATTTTGTCCCATAAAGGAATTTGAACTTATTTTTCTTACAAAAGCCTTTCAGTTCACCTTTTAAGTTTAGACCAAAGAATATAAATAGGCCCAGCCATTTCAACTGAGAGAGTAAATTAAATAGCCAAGATATAAGGCCCTGAGGTTTAATCTCTGTTAATAGATTTCAGGAAAGCAGAGACAATGTTCTTAAATTGTGCAGCAATTTATGCATTGAAATATAGATAGCTGCAATTTAAGCCAGAGTGTAATAGTAAGATTTAGTCCTTTTAATATTCCCTCTAGTAGCGGGGAGCAGCACTGAGCCTGCACATACCCTCCTCAGCACACGGTGGGTTCCCAGTGCCCCAACAATGGGACCCTATTAACACCTGCTTCATCCACAAGTTCCTGCCCAGAGGACATAGGGAGAAGACAAGATAAAAAAAAGAGAACTGCTCTTGCAGGCTTTAGGGAAGAGGGCTTTAGGGAAGACAGCATTTCTTCAAAAGACACAGTTACTAAAGAAATACACCACCATCATCAAGCTCCCTTGTAACTAAGGACTGAACAGTGAAGGAGCTCAAAACCAGAGGGGACACTAAAGTCCACCTGGCCCCCCCGCCACCCTCTGCCTTGTCCTGCCTTCTGGACACACCTGATTATCCTCTAAAACTCACTTATGATGTGGAGAATTTTTTTTTTTTTTTTTTGAGACGAGTCTCACTCTGTCACCCAGCCTGGAGTGCAATGGTGTGATCTTGGCTCACTGCAACCTCTGCTTCCCAGGTTCAAGTGATTCTCCTGCCTCAGCCTCCCGAGTAGATGTGCAGAATTCTTGCCAATGGGGGTTATTCACTGCATCACAGCTTGAAAGGTTTTCTGCAACTCTCTCTCTAGAGGTGGTGAACTTAGGACGGATTTTCATTTACCCAAAAGAGTTCCTGAACATGGAACAAAAGCCAAACAGCAGCAAGGGAACCAGATTTTTGGAGCGCCCACCCTGTGAGGGCTTCTCAAATGGCGTCCCATTGATTCCTTACAAAAGCTCTGCCTGAAGGTATGATCGTGCCCATTGTATAAACAGTGAAACCGAGATGCACTAAAGTTGTGTGAATCACACAGTTCCCAAGTGGCGGAATTAGAATCCAAAATCAGCTGTCTCTGGTTCATAAATTTGCATTTCCTCCCCATCACCAAAACTCCAGACGTGAACTCCCTGTCTGAGTTCACATCAAACCCTACCACGATGACAACTCCGTGTCTCTTCCTGCTGACAAGCACAGTATCTGCCATTACTGCCTCAGGTGTCCCGTGAAATACTGAGTTTGTTTACAAAATAAGTCTCCCAGCCTTCTCTATGTATTAGCAACCCCAGAGAAGGAAGGGCTGCCCGCTTTGCAAAGATCAAACCTCCTGTGTGTTTCACCCTCTGCACACTTCAAAACCAGGCTTCTACAAGCCCGTT
This sequence comes from Nomascus leucogenys, assembly GCF_006542625.1. Classification (NCBI taxonomy): domain Eukaryota; kingdom Metazoa; phylum Chordata; class Mammalia; order Primates; family Hylobatidae; genus Nomascus; species Nomascus leucogenys. The sequence continues at coordinate 110,815,842 of NC_044386.1, forward strand.
ACTCCAGGAGCTTAGCAAAAGGGTAAATAAAATGTTCTCTGTATCCCTGGAAATCCACAATAAGAGCTCTAAAGTCTTCTCAAATCAACAGACTCTGAATTAGAAGGAAGGAGATTATTGGGTTTGGAATTTTGAAATATCAAACCTGGAACAAATAATCTCTGTCACTCTCAGTTTATTTGTATGTGAAATAAGGTGGGGCAGGGGGAGTGGTTATGGAGGGGATGCATAATGGATGTAGAGCACTCTATACAGTCCTGGGTAGAAGGTAATTAATGATACTACTTATCATGACAGTTGCCACAGTCACACTGTCACAGTCTCCCATTTGTCTGTGGGGAACCAGCTCCTTGCAGGGACTGCCTGAGTTTTTGTTTGGTCCAACTGAGTGATAAACATATAAGGATGTGGGGCTGGGCATGAAAATGACACCAAGGTGGGACTCCCTTCTGTGACTCATCAGGTGAGTTCCAGAATGGCAGAGGCCTCTAACAAAAAAGATGCAGTCAGTTCGTCTCTGGTATTCTCTGCACACCTGCAGTTTAGGGCCTGATAACTAGACCTTCCCTTTGGGAAAGAATTTTAAGTGAATAAAAAGGAAAAGATGAATTTGATGGAAAAGCCAATATTTTCACTATTCAGAAGTATAAAAGGAATCTCATAAAGGTTATACTTAAGGTACTCAACCTAGAGTTTATTCTAAAATACCACCCCAAGTCCCCTAAAACATGAATAAGGTGGCAAAAGTTCTGGTTGCATGGAAAGATCAGACCCTTGCACAACACTCACACACACAGCTCATTTGTGTAGTGTTTACCTTAGCCCTTACCAAGGAGGGTGGTATTAGCTCCATTTTAAAGATGAAGAAACAGACATTGAAAGATCAAGTGACTTTCTCTCCAGGACTTTTGGCACCTTAAAAGTTCTTTCATCTCGGCTAGGTGCCGTGGCTCACGCCTGTAATCCCAGCACTTTGGGAGGCCAAGGCAGGCAGATCACAAGGTCAAGAGATCGGACCATCCTGGCCAACATAATGAAACCCCGTCTCTACTAAAAATACAAAAATTAGCCGGGCGTAGTGGCATGCACCTGTAGTCCCAGCTACTTGGGAGACTGAGGCAGGAAAATCACTTGAACCCGGGAGGCGGAGGTTGCAGTGAGCCGAGATCATGCCACTGCACTCCAGCCTGGCCACAGAGCGAAACTCTGTCTCAAAAAAAAAAAAATTCATCTCTACCACAAACGCTCTCTGAAATACTGAGCAGAGCATAGCATGAAAAACTTTGGTAGGTTTTGTTTTTTTTGGAGACAGGATCCCATTTTGTCTCCTAGCCTGGACTGCAGTGGCGTGATCATGGCTCACTGCAGCCTGGAACTCCTGGGCTCAAGTGATCCTCCCATCAGCCTCCTGAGTACGTAGCCTTCAAATTGTTGTTTAGAGGTTTTGTCATCTGGTAGTGGAGCTTGACAATAGGCAAGATAAAATTGGCATATTTATTTATCACATAGAGGTATGCCCTACTTGAAAGACAACCAAGTGTTATAAAAACTCTCACTCAGGTACATGAATGAGTTACACAGTGGTATTTTGGAGGGATATTTTGGTTTTAACAAATATTAACGAATGGTTCCTTTATGTTGCAAATTTCCTTCGATGTGCTTAAAATATGACCTGATTTGCACGGACCTGGAATTTGTATCCAAGTATCCATGCATTACAGAGCAAGGGACACCTGTACCCTCAGTTCCTTCCCACAGCAAAGCGTTTACTAGAGGTGTCCTCTCTAACCTTGGCTCCCTGTCGCTAGGTGAGGGTGGCTAGAACAAAGTGAAATGACCTCAAGAAAGCTCACAAGGAGGGACGAGCATTTGGGAGCTAATCATAATATAATGATTATGCCCCATGCAGAGACAGAAAGGTGAATGGATTTGCTTTGCCCTGCTGTGCCACAGAAACAGGCCACATTAGTTCCTTTTATCTCTAGGTCTATCTGTAATACAAACTGGCTCCAGATCTTCATTTTTTACATAAATAATGTGCTGTGTGGCTTAGTTTCTATTATGCGGTTGCCATGGCAGTTCCTCCAGTTGGCTCTTTTTCAGTGAAATGAAAAAAGGCACTTGTTAGGGGGCAGGGAAAACACACAGGGTTGGTGGGGGAGGGCTCAGACACCTGGGCAGCCTTTGGGATCACAGGGAATACTAGGAATATGAGCTTCCATTCAGCAGAACCACAGCCCAACCTGGCAACCGGAAAGAAGGAAGCAGGTTGTGTGGGATTTTGAGCCTGGAGCTTGTTTATTAAACCGAGCTGCTTGGGAAGTTTAATGAGGTTTCAACCGGAAATCTCGGGGGCTTCTCTTTGGGGTATCAAGCAGCAGAGGTGAAGAGTTCCAAGGAGAAGTACAGAGGCACCTGGGCCGAGAGAGCCCGGAGCTCTGCCAAGCTCATTAGCACTCATAGGGTAACACAGCCCCGCTCTCACCCGATTCCAGGCCTGTCATTAAAACCGGGGGAAGGGCTGCCTCCTTCATTAAGCTTTCCCCCTCTCCCCAACTGCCTTTGGAGGCCCCACAGAACGAAGGTGCTGCTGTGCTTATAATGCACATGCTGTTATTCCGGCAATCATGGATGGACTTCAGGGGCCTATGAACCCCCTGAAATACGGGTTCGATTTTATGGGTAGGTGTATTTTGCTGGGCTATGGGTCTAGATCTCATCAAAATCTCAGAGGGACCTTCCTTCATACAAATTAAATTCAGATGCTCTAGGACTAGCTCTGCAAGGAACACTCCGGATAGAGGTATACAGGCCCTGGGATCTCAGATTTGGCCACACCTAGCTCCAGAGGTCACTTCCTCCTCCTGCAGTCTGTCGCTGAAGATGGTTGGCACTTTATTCTGGCCTCAAGGGGACAGTTTTTTTGAACAGTTAATTTGTATTAGTGACTCATCTGTCACTTTCCCATAGTACAGATGACACTCTCCCCCTTCACTCAGAATCACCTGGGAATGTGAAGGTGCTGAGGACTGCGCTGCACACTAAATGCTCTGATTTCATTGGTCTGGGATGGGACGCCCTGGATGATTGTCATGGGCAGCCAGGTCTGATAACTCAGGGATAACAGCAGGCAAAGAAACACAGAGAGGAACAGGGAACTGAAGTAAGGAAGGGGAACGGTTTTCATCTTATCTGCAATTTTTGGTGACTGGTTGTAGGTACCGGAAATGCTCTACCGTGAGGGTTTCAAAACTGGTTACCACCTCATTCTGAGCTGGGAATATTAAATATCCAGGGGAAGGGAAGTTGTCAGTATATATGCAGATATTTTCCATTTTAAACTATATGTGTATACACACAGATGTACTCAAGTCCAATTTGTGGTCCCTGCACACAAGAGCACACACAGCCCTGAAAGCCTCATACAGAAGCACCACACATAGTATGCCGGTGCTTTGCAGTTTCCCCTATGAGACTACGCCGCTTTCACTGACGCTAAGAATGTTTCCCTTCAAGGAAGACCATCTTGGCCTTCTCAGGCCCTCAGCAGAGGATGATGATGATAATAGCAGCCGTCATTCACTTTACATGGTAAAGTGACCCAGTACAGACTGTGCTAGATGCTTTTTTTTTTTTTTTTTTTGAGATGGAGTCTTGCTTTGTTGCCCAGGCTGAAGTGCAGTGGCACAATCTTGGCTCACTGCTACCTCTGCCTCCCGGGTTCAAGCAATTATTCTGCCTCAGCCTCCCAAGTAGCTGGGACTACAAGTGTGTACCAACATGTACCACAGTGCAAATTCCAGGTTGTCTCTTTAGTAGAGATGGGGTTTCACCATGTTGGCCAGGCTGGTCTCGAACTCCTGATCTCAGGTGATCCACCTGCCTCAGCCTCCCAAAGTGCTGGAATTACAGGTGTGAGCCACCATGCCAGAGTGATGCTTTCTATGTGTAAAGTTAGTCTTCACAGCCATCTGGTGAAGACTGTAGTATTATCATCATCCCTATTTTGCAGATGAGGAAACTAAGGCAGGAGGGCTTAAATAACTTGCTGAGATTTGTACCATAATAAAAAGGCAGAACTGGGGCACAAACTCATGCGCTTTGCCTGCTGAGCATGTCTTCGAGCCACGGAGTCAGACATATTTGCCTGGCAGTGCTGTAAGAAAAGCTAGGCAGAGACAGGAACAGGGGAGCACTGACCACCAGATCCAGAACGCTAACATTCTTTTCCCCGTAACAGGCTTCATCCCTCCACCCCTCATCTTCGGGGCGGGCATCGACTCCACCTGCCTGTTCTGGAGCACGTTCTGTGGGGAGCAGGGCGCCTGCGTCCTCTACGACAACGTGGTCTACAGATACCTGTATGTCAGCATCGCCATCGCGCTCAAATCCTTCGCCTTCATCCTGTACACCACCACGTGGCAGTGCCTGAGGAAAAACTATAAACGCTACATCAAAAACCACGAGGGCGGGCTGAGCACCAGTGAGTTCTTTGCCTCTACTCTGACCCTAGACAACCTGGGGAGGGACCCTGTGCCCGCAAACCAGACACATAGGACAAAGTTTATCTATAACCTGGAAGACCATGAGTGGTGTGAAAACATGGAGTCGGTTTTATAGTGACTAAAGGAGGGTGAACTCTGTGTTAGGAATCCAAGGGTCATTTTTTCTTAAAAAAAGAAAAAAAGGTTTCCAAAAAAAACCGAAACTCAATACACACACAGAGGCACAGACGCACACGCACACACACACACACACACACACAGACACACCGACTTTGTCCTTTTTCTCAACATCAGAGCCAGACAGGATTCAGAATAAGGAGAGAATGAGATCGTGCGGCGGGGTCCTGGAGGCCACTCGCGCGGCTGGGCCACAGAGTCTACTTTGAAGGCACCTCATGGTTTTCAGGATGCTGACAGCTGCAAGCAACAGGCACTGCCAAATTCAGGGAACAGTGGTGGCCAGCTTGGAGGATGGACATTTCTGGATATACATACACATAACAAAACAGAAAACGTTTTTTAAAAGTTTACTAAAAAAAAATAAAAAAAAACGAAGTTGAAAACATTGCCAGATTAAGCACTAGTGACACACCCCGTGCCACCCTCCTTCCTCTAGGTGGGGTTGGGGGCGGGCGCACAAGTCGGAGGGGTGGAAGCCCCACTCCTCTCTCTGACTTTCGCAATATGGGTCACTGTGTAGACGACTCACCCAGTCTGCATGTGGTTCAAGGCCCCAGAGTTCTCTCAGTGATGCTAATGGGTGATCCATGCTGGAGTTTGTAATTGGCACCTCTCACCAGCTCCATTTCCACGTTCAAGACTGAGGGGGAGCCGGGTGGGGGGCCAGCACCTCCCAGTGACGGGCATCCACCTTCCCCCAGCCCCACAGAGTGACCTCAGGAAGCAGTAGGCCTCGCCTGGCTATGACTGACCCGGCTCAGAGCTGGTGAGACCCAACGCAGTCCAAGTCATTTGCTTACATTTGCCAAACAAACATTTTGCCATTTTTAAAAGAAAAAAATACAATCCATATGAATTTCAAACTGTTGTATGTATAACCTTCTAATACTATTTTTAACTACTTCTAAAATCTGTGTTAACCCTTCAAGTCAAGTCACTAACACAGTTCTCCAGGCTGGATTTATTATGCTGGTTGCTTTTACTTTTTTTCTCCTTTTTTAATGCACCAAAAATATGTGATACAAGGGATGCAATTAACCTATTGTAATTTTTATCATTTTATCCTCATTCGGATATTCTACAAAAACAAGAATATACAATGTGTTACAAGAAGAAAAAAAATGCTTCAAAAAGAGTGTATATGCAGCCTGCCTTTAAAAGAATCACATTTGAGACAACAGGGGATAATGTGATGAATTGCAAATTTGCCTTTTAGCTTTCTTCCCCATGATTCAGTGATCACTGTCACGGGAAGCCCTTTTATATTCATGCTTGACATTCTAAGAGGCGTTCTTTTCAGCCTGTGGAGGAGACACTCTTAGATGTGGGTTTGTGTGTATGGGTGCAACACTTCCGGGGATAGGAAAGAAGAACAGTTCCCTAACACAAGCTGTTAAGAAGTCTGTAGCATCTCTGATAACGAATAGACCCACAAGCTCCTGGAAGCTGTCGTGTGTCCAATGCATGAAAATGTCCGTGACATTTTCAGTGTTAGTCTTGAACTAAGGCCCTTGTCTGTGTGTTTTGAAGGTGGGTGAACCTCAGAGAATGAACCTGTTATGATTTGGGGTAAGAATCACGTTGGAAAACCTCTTGCAACCAGCACACTAGGCCTTCTATGGCCATTTCTGTAAGGGGACAGAGCTTAGGTAAAGCCACAAACACTCATACACACACAACAAAGGGCCCTGCTAACTTACCCCTCATGCTTCTCCAGTGACCTTTGTTCATGTCACATTCCTGGCGCTGGAAAAAAACTCACTCAAAGGTTGATTGGTTTGCTTTTTCACCTTGGACACATTTGCATTTTACCCACAAGGCAAACAAAAGAATCAGGAAGTAAAAAATGGTTGGGAGTGGGACAGGTATGGTACCGAATTTTTAATGAACATTGTAAATGAAGAGGCTTGAATGACAGCCCAAATCTAGAGAAAGCACTCAGCAAGAACGACCAAAAGAAAAGCTGTGTCGTGGTGTGGGGCCACTGTGATCAGCTACCTGGGGCAGGATGCTTCTGAGACAGGCCTTTCAACTAACTCCTAGTGTCAGTATGTCCTTGCTTATGAAAATGGGGACACTCATCAGTATGTTAACTAGTAAAGGGGAGATGGTTCTCCAACCACTTCATAAAATATGTACGTTCTGTTGTTCCTAAGCCTTTGATAATATCCTGTACAGATTTTGGTTTAGTTTTGCAAATATATTGCTAATAGGTCCCCTCTTATAGATTATTGCTTGGCCCTTCAAACTCAGTACACACACACTGAGGACCTTTGACCTAGTGTTTTATGGAACTATTTGCATTGAGAGAAAAAAAAAAAAAAAACGTTTTTTAAACTCTTTGCATTTTGGATTTTTTTTCCTAAGAAAGATTTTAGGATGAATGTGAAAAAGATGTTAGAATAACAGGAAGACAACTCCAGGGCTGAGTTTTATCAGAAACTGGGTATAAATTTAAAGGCCACTGTTGCAGGATGGCTCTGAATTCTGTTGTGTCGTCTTTGAAAATTTTAATTTTTCTCATATAGTACCGAACAGAAAACTCAGTCTAGTTTTAATTTGCCTTTTGTGCTCTAAAGAAGCATTGTACATACAACACTAGATCCAGCCCCTCGATTATCTGTTTGGTTTCAAGTGAATGAAAAGATTTCCTGGTAAGATCATTGGATTTACAGAATACAAAAATGTACGGGATGGAATAAACCTAGAAAGTGAATGCGAGAGTTCTCTCTCTTCTGCTACAAACTCCTACACCATCTCAGTTGAACATGCCCAGGGTGGATGAAAAGTCTCTCTCTGCTGAAATTGACAGATCTTTGTAACTCCTACATAGAGACAAAGAAGGTTTGGGTTTTTTGTTTTTTTGTTTGTTTTTTGTTTTTTTTTTAACCAATATCATTCCCTCCTATGAAGTAAGCACATTTTGCAAAAATACCTCTCTAGGGGACAGGGTTTGCTGCCTTCTCTCAGCTGAGGCTGTGTGCTGTCAGGGAATGCTGGCTCTGAGGCACCCTGGGGACACAGGGCTCCAGAAGGCCACAGCATGGCATGCTGGCTTTCCTCACAGCTAACGAAGGAGTGGGAGCAGCCTCCTTTCACGGTCCCCCCGAGGAGCTTGCTAGGAACACTTAACAGGCAAAATAATAACTGGAAAGCCAGACGCTCCTAAGGAATCATTTAACAGAGTTGCTAACGTCTTCCGAGCAGGAGGGAGCGTGCCCCTCCATACAAATCACTTCCTTTTCACCATCTGATCATGGAATGGCTCGCTCTAGTGCTGACTTTTAAAGATTGGTTGAGTGTCATCTGTACATTCCAGTCCCCCGATTCCACTCCCCTGTGTCCAGTAATTGCCCTCCAGCTTCCCCTCACTCACGCTATGGCAGGGCTTCCCAGCCCTTCTAGTCGAAAAGCCTGCAGAAATGTTCCACACAAGGGCAACCAGCTGGTCCCTGGGATGGTGGTCACACCACTCTTGAGGAATTTTCCCAGGAAAAAGATTCTCCTGTGGTTGCTAATGGATATTCTTTCCCACCTTCCAGAGGAGGTCATTCACTGAGGAACATGTAAAATGGAGATAGATACATGTACTAAAACAGAGAAACCTCCGAGGAAAAGTAGTTTCTGGCTCCCCATGTGCCTGCTGGGCTGGTTTTCTTGCTGCCTGCTGCTTCCGGTCCTAGGAAGTCTGGTTTCTTCTCCACCCAGCCATGCCTGCCAGACCTGTGCAGTCTGCTCTAAGCCCTGCTAGGAACTCCAAAGGCCCTACTCAGCAGTGGCAAGCTATGGAGGTCAATGCATAGATGTCAGTGCATCTGATCATACAGTCAAGACCAGAAAAACAGGATGAGCTTCTGTTGCAGTTGGACGGAGTTACACTATATTTTATTGTTGCTTGAATATTTTATTTGGTTTGCTTTAGATGAGGGAAGAAACCATGCAGTTTTTTCAGTCTAACAGATGGAGAATACTTGCTGCTGCCTGGTGCTATTCTTACCTGACTATCTTGATGGCTTGGGAGAACCACATATCTGGCCAGAAGCCAGAGGAAAGTACCAGACACATGGCAGGGGCCTGCTGGCTCCACTGGGCTCATGCCATTCTCCTCTGATTGACCTCCTCTCAACCATGATCCATGTTTCCCTTTAGGGACTGTTTCCCCTTAGGTTAGAATCCACTTCAAATATCTAAGAGGTGCCAACTTTTCCAAGAGAGGGTGCTAGTGAAATTAAATTTGGCCTGGAAGATTAGTTCAAGACCCAAATATAGTATTGATCCATTTTCTAACCTTCCTTCCTTTTTTATTACACCTGCTCCACCCAACTTATTCCAAACCGCTACTCTCCCAACAGCCGCAAGAATGTAATCCCTTAGAGTAAACCACCCTAAATGACAGACTTTGGACCCCACGCCCCTAGTGTATTGTCATTGCTCAAGAGTAAATTGGAATACTCTCTCACTGGTGGAAGATGCAAGGAAGATTTTTGTTCAAATGCCTCTTATCAGGCCTGTTGCCTAGAACAGCATGTGGAATCCACCCTGAATGCACGCAGCCACCCACGCCTGCCTCATCAGTAGCTTCAGCAACCCAGAATGCTTGGTCATCGTGGCAGGGACAACATGGGTTATAAAACCTAAAATGGAAAATTTTGGAAAGCAAAGATGGCCCTGTCCCTTAGAAACCTGCGACTGCCATGGAGACAGGGACAACTCACACTTCTCAGAGACTATCCACATTAGCATTTTTCTTTGCAGAGTTTGTTTTATTTGGGGGTGCACTGCATGAGTTTGATATATTCAAAACATGTATTTTTTTATTCATTCCTTTACTTAAAATTTTGGCTATATGCCAAGCCCTAGATCACATACAAAAGTGGAAAAGATTTGGTCCCTACCCTCCAAGAACCCCCATTTCAATGACCTGGACAGATCTGAACACAAACAAAACCAATGGGATAATAGTATTAAGAGCTAGAGTCTGTCTGGGGATAAAGAGAGCCAATGCATGATGGTGGTGAGTTCTGCCTCACGGCAGCAAGAGTCAGGAAGGCTCTGGAGAGTGGGTGGCCTAGAAACTAAGAACTAAGGAGCAGTGGGTGACTTTTGGGGAAACAGGGTGAGAAGATGAGGGGCAGAATTGCCCCCAGAGAGAGAGCCACCAAAACATATTCACAAGTTTTTTCTCTAATGGGCCAAGTAGTAAATATTTTAGACTTTGTGGGCCTGCAGTCTCCGTTGCAACTACTCAACTGTTGTAATACTGTGAGACCAGCCATAGACAACAGGTAAACAAATGGGCTATGTTCCAATAAAGCTTTATTTACAAAGGCAGTCGGTGGCTGAGGGAAGGCCATAGTGTGCTGATCTCTGTTCTCTTGCACAGGCAAGGCCTCAAGCAGCACTGCATGTTTGGGGGACCCTAGCGGCTGAGCATAGGTGAGGCAGATCCCAGCACCTAAGACTCTGCTGTAGCATGGGCCAGGGCAAACCTAGGAAGGGACCTTGAGCTAGGTGTCTATCAGCCTTAACACTCCTGACCATGAGACTCTAATTCAGATGTCTCATTTCCAAGAATAAGGTAAGTACCCCTTTGCTCTCATGGTTAAAATTGAAGGCAACATTATTTTTCTCTTGTGTGATGTGGCGGATTTGAACTGTATAGTCTACATTCCCATACAGCTGTGACACCGTAGCTCGACTAGAGTTACCCCATCCTTTTTCTCTTAAATGATGGAAATGGGCACATGAGGGAGAAACGTTCAAACTAGAAAAAGAAGAGTGATTCCAGATACCAAAGAGTATTTCCAATCCTTTTCCTCCCCACAACCAACACAAAACACTGGCACCCTAAAGTTAACAGATATGCCAGGTAAAATACTTGGTAAGCACTAATAATAGTAGCTAACATTTCTCAAGCACTTACTATGAACCAGCTACTGGCTGAGCTTTTTTCATGTATTAGCTCATGTAATCTCAACCATAACCCTGTGAGGTAGGAGCTGTTATTCGCTTCATTTTACATGGGGAAGAAAATGAGACTCAGAAGGTCCAGAATTGGCTCAAATTCACAAAGCAGAGTTGGGATTCAAACCCAGGTCTATGAAAAAGCTTTTAGGTCTTAAAAAGCTCTCCTTATTCCCAGACAGACCCATAACCACTATGGGTACTACCTCCCTACCAGGTAAGACTCTGGCCCGAGTGGACTGTGGGGCCCCACATGCTCCCACATGCCTCCTGATGTAACAACCAGGACACCATGGCAGCTGGGTTCTGGGGCTGTGTGTCCTAACCCCTGATCCCAGTGGTCCATTGATGTGAAGTATTTTACCTGAAACGGACAGATAAGAGGAATCAGATAGGAGACTCTCCTACTCCAGTGCATTCCGAAATGCACTATCAAAGCACCAAGATGCCAGGGAGGCACTCCACAGTGCTGGTCATGAGCTCCCCTGGAGAGACCCCAGATACCTGCCATGCCTGGCACTCCTGTAGCCTACAGCATCAACCACAGGAGATCAGCTCTGGCCCCAGGGCTTCAAACACACCGAAGCTGGTCCCTAATTGGATATACTTCCTCTCCAGAGGAGACCAGAGGCACTTGTCATATTGAGTTCAAGTCCCTGGTCAAACTCATGCACTGGCCACCCTAGCTTGCTGTTCTGTCTTCTGTTCTCAGATTCCAGGCTTTTAGGAACAGAATATCCAGACATTTCCATTTTTGTAATAGTGACTCAGGTCAACAATCAGGAGTTGGTGATTGTCATAAATTTTGAATTTTTTCCCCATAAGATACAATTGATTATGTTCTTTTGCTGTGAGCAAATGAACAACATAGTAAGTTTTCTGCAAGTTTAACATTCTGTAGGTGGACACTTGCCATCCCATTAATGTTTTTCTTAACACTAACCTTATAGAAGATTGCTCTCATGGAGACATGTTTGGCAAGACCATTTGATTTTATAATCTAAGGCCATAAAATGAATTGGAAGCATAGAATTTACAAAATGTTCTATAAGAGGATCCCAACTGAACACAAATGGTGCTCCCATCCAGCACTGTAAGGGAGGGAAGGGGCCAGTAAGCTCATGTTTTTATTAAGCACCTGCTACCCACGTGCCAGGTTCTGTGAATTCATGATCCCAGGTACTGCTCCCAGCAGCCTGCTCACACCAGCCCTACGAGGTAAGTATATATTCTTTTCCACTTCACGGGTCTGAAAACTAAAGCTCAGCAAATCCAACCTTTCTAAGATCACATAGCTAGTTTATAAAGCCACCAGGAGCCAGTGACAGATCTGACTCCCAAACCAGTGCTCTTTCCACTACAACACACAGCCCCCGAAGTTAGAACACGGAACTAGCTTCTTATGAAGCCTCTACAAAGCCAACAGAGCATCTACCTGTGGGAAACCCCTAGCAGGAGTCTATTGTTTCATAGAGAAGTGAGCCAGGAGTTGGCGGTGAGAATCTCTGCAAAGTTTTGCCTATGGGCACAAGAATCTAGGTTTCACTTTAATAATTAAATGTTGGAAACCTTTCAAAACACTCCTCCTTCCTACTTCAACCTTAGCCACATCAGCAGGAATTTCCCAGCCATTCATCAGCCTTTATCTTATTCATTCTGCTGAGCAGAGATGAACCCCAGCTCTCTCACTTCTGTCCCACCCTTCCCAACTCCCCACGCCCAAGTCTTTCAGTGAAACCCAAGACTATAAGAACTTGGGCCTTGTGAGAGTGAAGGAAGGATGCTCCAACTTGCCCAGGACTCAGGCTTCAGCTTCACAATCCCGAGGAAAGGAATGACATTTCCAAACTGTCACCTTTGTAGCACTGGGTCAAAGTCTAAAGAGGACAAATAAATGGACAGAGACTTCTATGGCCTCATTGTGCCTATTGAACAGGAGAGCTGCATGTCACAATCAATGAGACCTGCACAGCTTGTGAATCATCACTGAGACTAGTTGTGTTTTTAATACCTTTAAAATGAAGCCACAGCATCTATTCTGGAAATGTGGCCTAGCCTTAAAACCTTGCTCCAAAGAGGATATCATTTCAGCCGGCATGCAGTGAATATCTGTGGCTACACAAAAAAACAAACTGTCCCGAATGCTGGAGGAGGAAGTATGATGTTGTGATGCCAGGCGGTTGTCTCTGACACTCAGGAATCTCTTCAATAGAGATGTACAGTGACACTTAGAGCCCCAGAACACAAGGTCTGTCACTAGTAATTTACATAAGATAAGGATAAATTATTGACTGGGATACATCTTACTCATCCCCAACATCTGCTTGGCTGTGGGGATGGTCATGTAGATAAATATCCTTCCCAGAAAGGATATTTGGCCTTCAAAAAAGTCTCTGGGCTCAGAATCTGGCCCCTTGGGGTTACGTGGACTGAAACCCAGCACTTTATTGCTTTGACTGCCTACTCTTGTCCCTTCACTGCAAAGCCATCATGCTATTAAATAAGCCTAACAAAAAGTAGGTGAAGCAGAAAAGACCGATCTCTTTTTCCTCTTGGCTCTTCTTCCCTCCTCCCCCTTTAGGCACAGAGTACCAAGACATTGAGACTGAGAAAACCTGCCCCGAATCCCATTCACCTTCAGAAGACTCCTTTGTGAGAAGCTGAGGGCCTGGCCCTCTTCCTCTTCCTGGAGAAAACAGCCCACCACCACCCACAGACCTCGCGGGCCTCACTTAGCGTGCTCCTCCCTGCCCGAGAACCCGAGGGTCCCCATGTGGATTATCCAGCCAGTGTGTGGTCCTTTGAGGCCCCAAGCGCAGGCCTGTGATGAGGACTAAAGAGGTGACTTATGGTCACGAGTACTCCAAACAGCTCTCAGAGTAGGCATCTTTCCTGGGTCTCTAAAGAGTCATGCTGACCTGGTGTGCAAATTCCCTTCCACCCATCCCTCTACCTCCTCTGGGGATGGCTTGCCGACATGCTTTAGAAACTCCCCTCTTGGGAATGCTCCTCTGACGGAGGGCTCCAACAGCTTTAACGAAATCAGCGGAGAGGGTGAAAACCACCCTGTTGCACAGAATGGAGGGGGAAAAAAGCACATACTCAATAGATTTTTGAGTGTGGTATTCTGTATTTTTGCAGCTTTTATTTTCCAAATGAGCAGTTTAGAAATATGTGATGTAAAGTACATACTGTACGTTTGCTGAAAATTATATTAAAAGCACTATTTTAATTCTTCCTCTTGTCTCATGCTCTAATCTCTGTTATCTTTCTTGTGCCTTCAGGTAGAATGATTCTAAAAGATTCTGGAGAGTGTTTCTGGCCATGTGTGTTCTATATTTATGGGCTTTGAGGTTATGGACTTAAGAGAGTATGAGCTTTAGAGCCAAGAGAGACCTGAACTCAAATCCCTACCCCACTGTTGGTGTGATGTTAATGTAGTGATCTGACTTCTCTTAGCCCCCGTTTCACCATTTGTAAAATGAGAATATTAATGCCTACTTTATACAACTATGGTAAGACTTAAATTAGATCATGTGTAAAGGTACCAAGTGCAACATACAGCATGGAAATTGTCATTGTTCATTACTACCCCAACCTCTGGCTGGAATCTAAATGTTCCATACCAAGCAGCTTCTACTGGTAACATTTAGTGATCCTATCTTGTCGCTGTCTGGTTTTCATTTCTGATTCTCCCACTGCCTGTAAAGCCTAGGAGAAAGGCAGTTGGCTTCATCTCACAAAAGCCCCAGTGCATGTATAGTGTATAGTGGCCAGGTATAGTGCATGTCATTCCGTGGGTGATCAATATGCAAATGAATGAATGATGAACAAACAGCCTCAGACCCAGTCCCATTCCCTCAATGGAAACTACAGCATTTGCCTCCCTTTCTGTAGGTCCACAAGCCACCCAGTGGCTAGAGCTCCAGTGGCTTTCCCATACCTTGCTAGGTCTCTTTGTATTTGGCTGGCCTCACCTCCGTATCTTTATTAATTCACTGGCTGGACTCCAACCTCATATGAGCAGATAGGTTGGGTTGACACCTGCCACTGACTTGCAGAGTGGAATCCCCACTGCATTACTCCACTGGCCAGACTGGAGCTCAGGCATGGATGCTTGCCAGAATTCTATCTGTGCTTTGTCTTTTGGGCAAAGAACTTAGAATCCACTTTTCTTATGGGGCTAGCCCCATGACTGACCCACTTTTCTTCATAGTCCTCTCCATCCTGAATCTTGTCCTCTGTAGCCCATCATCCACTGCAGCTGAGTTCACCCCAAATCAAAGCTTGTCAAATCTATTATTACTTGAAGACTGCACCCACCTCAGCCCTGAGTTGTCTTTTCACTCTGAGGCTTTAGGGGTCAGGAAAGAATGTGCTTGACTTTCTTCAAGGTCCAATTATAGGCCATTGGTGCCCTGGGGGATTCTTTTTTAGCCTTGCCCTGTTATGTGATTGTTTATTTTTTGCAAAGCAACATGATTTATTCTCTCCAGTGTAAAAATCCCAAGAAAATGCAATTTCGACATTCTCTGTCCTGATGTTAAAAGATGCTGAAGCAGCTGTAAAAATTGTTAGCGGTTCCTCCTGGGCTTCACCTGCACCAGAAATTCAGATGGAGGCAGAAGGGAAAGGAGTAGGGAAAGGCTAGTGCTTAAGGTATCCGTTTGTTCAGTCCCACATTTTACATTTGTTTTTATCTATAGCCCAGTTTATTTTCCCTGGCTACCATTCCCCCATAAAGGTGGTCAACTTAAAGAAAACTTATTCTCTCCGTTTTATCTCAGCCTTGCAAAGACATTCTTATAGTCAAGAGATTCATCTTTCAATAGTTCAGTGAATTCATGAGAAATCTGTCCACAAAACCTGTCCAACTATTAATAACTCAGAGAGAATACACGGCTTCATCAGACCCCAAAATGCCCCCTCTTCCCAATGTCCTCTCAGCTGCCATGGGCCACCAGGGCCTTGAACTACATACACAAGTAGCTCATCTTCCACACTTGAAAGTCCAACTCGACCTCTTTCCCAGTCTTCAGGAAAGGGTTAGCCATGCACTCAAGCATTTGGCTCAACCAAAACAACAGCAGGCTGTTTCTGTGGCCCCATAACATGGATTCAGAACCACTCATACATCCACTTTACAAAGAGCTTTCTGTCTTCTTTTTAGGCTTTGTTACTTAACGAGCTACTGTTATAGAACAGCTTCCATAACTCTTGAGACAAGTGTCTACACTTAATGCACAGGGCAGACTCACTTGCTTTCCTGAAAGCCTTTAAAAAGTGTCTTAACCTTCTTGAGTTATAGTGTTTCCAGTTATAAAATACATGAACATGTATTTATGGGATCCCCAAAGGAGGGCACTTCAGATCTTCCAGAATCTTGCTCCTCTGTTGCTCATAAAATTAAGGGGTGAAGTAAAGAAGACAGAACAGCAAGCTAAGGTGGCCAGTGTATGAGTTTGACCAGGGACTTGAACTCAATATGACAGGTGCCCCTGGTCTCCTTCGGAAACGAAGTATTTTCCTGTCAGGCCTCTCTACATCACACATCACTGAGACCCTGACCACAGTACACAGGTGCAAATGAAACATGCTGCCAATGAGAAAGATGTGGAAGACCCCTGTCCCCAGACTCTACACCCCTCAGCTTGGCAGCTGGCTCCTTTCTTCATTCAGAAGCTTACCTTGCCCTCTATCTTATGCTTCCATTTCTGTGGACAATCATTCTGTATTGAGGCAACTATATTTTCATAGTAAAAATTAGTGCTTGATATAAGTTAAAAAAAAAACAGCCCAAAGAAAATGACAATTCTTTTCCATTGTTTCTAAAATCATCATTTTCTAGCTCTTCAAGTTTTGTGCAAATGACTAGACATGACAATGCAATACTACAAAAGGAGATGTTCCTTTTCAGCAGGACGTTGGAGATAAGATTTTATTTCCATTTCATCTGTGCCAGAGAATGTGACTCTTGAAGGGTCACATTACTGCCAATTATTTTCTCAGGTGGTGTCAGTGAATTGATCCTGACAAAGTCACTGAGGCAGCTACTGGGGAGGAGAGTGCAGAGTGAAGACCCGTGCTGGGTGAGGAGGGAGCTGAATGCACATGAGAAGGCCTCACTGCCACCTGGTCTCACCCTCCACTTCCTGCATCCCATGCTCCCTGGGAAGATAGACCCTGAGGAAGATGGTTAGTTTCATTCCCTATTTCACATGGATAGATGTCAGATTAAAGCAAGGCCGTGACTTTTAGCAAGTGAGTATGGACAGGACTCCGTAAAGTCCTCTGCACACAGTGGCCACTTCATAATTGGGGGCAATAGGAGAGCAAGATGACTTAGGGGAGGGGTCCCCAACACCCCCAGCCACAGACCGGTACCCGTCGATGGCCTGTTAAGAACCAGGCCACACAGGAGGAGATGAGTGGCAGGCAAGCGAGCATTACTGCCTGAGCTCTGTCTCCTGTGAGATCAGCGGCGGCAGCATTAGAGTCTCATAGGAGCACGGACCCTGTTGTGAACTGTATATGCGAGGGATCTATGTTGTGTTCCTTGTGAGACTCTAATGCCTGAGAATAGTCTTATCATGAAACCATCTCTACACATCCCACCCCCTACTCTCTCCATCCATGGAAAAATTGTCTTCCATGAAATCCAAAAGGTTAGGGACTGCTGGCATAGGGGAAAGAGCAGGTAACAGGTTTACATCCCAGCGGTTCAGCCACTTTTCAGCCTCGCCAGGTTAGCAAGTCAAGATTCGCTCTAAACCAGTCTTTATGTAGCTATAAAATGGGAAGGTTACAGCTGCCTGCTTGGCAGAGACATCATGAGAATTCAGTGTACATGTACAGCCCAGTGTCAGTCCCCGGCAGGGCTCAGGAAGTCATGAGTTTCATTCAGAAGTCTCATTTTTGGCCATATAAATACAAAACCACTTCTATTTGCCAATATATGTTACCACTCTGCTCTTCGGGAATCCTCTCTCCTGCTGAGTATTGACTCTCTTAATGAGTTCTCAGTCCATTCCTTAATTTTTTAGTCACTTCTACTTATTAAAAGAGATTTGCTTCACTCATTAAGATCCTGACCATTTGAGAACTTCATCCTCATACACCATTTAACCCCCACAATGGCAGGCCTGGCCTGTGGCTCAGGGGGCCTATAGTGGAGGAGGAAGTGTGGTCTACCCTCTCCTAACCCTTTTCTCTTCCCTGCCCCAACTGGGCTCCAGATGGAGGTGTGGGAGCTGAAGAGGGAAGTGAGCTACATTCAGCAGACTGCCTGTGGCTAAGCTTGCTGCCATCACTGACCACCACTACTGATGCAGCTCCATCTGTCAAGTACGTTTGGAGGCAGGCAGGCAGGCTCCAGTAAGCCCAGCTGAAGGAGAAAACCATCCAACAGCTCCCTTCAGCTCTGGGGCTCCCTTTTGAGAGGCAGCTCCAGCTCCCAGCAAACTCTCAGTTGCCCGCTGTGAGCTCCACCCTCCTTCAGTAAGCACCCTTTTCCCCTGCATGGATTCGTCTCAGGGAATCCCATAGCCCAACCTCATCTTTCCTTTTAGCTTGAACTCTAGGATGGAAGTATTCGCAGGACTCTTATTCCCCACTGTGACTGACAGGTAGCTTCCAAGGGCTGTCCCTGCCTCCCTCCTCCATGGTCCCATCTTTCCAGTGTACTCCCCCACACCTCTTCTCAGTCTGCTCTGATAGCAACAAGACATGTTGGTAAGTCCATATGCTGGGAGGACACACAACCAGTGTGCATACCCCCAAACTTTATGAGCAATTGCTTTGGGAACACCCTTCCCAAACAGTGCCTTGCTTCAGAAACATTACTCTTCTCACCCAAAAAGGTGACCTCTCATGCTCTTCTCCAGCCCTTTGTGTGTTTTGGGAACGGGTGTATATAGGGTAGGTGCAAGGAGTTGGTAGTGTGAGTTTCTCCGAAAGGAGAAAACTCAAAAGATCCTCACCCTGCACACCACACTACCGCACTATACAAATACAGAAAGAGGAAGGCCAGCCAACGGGTGACAATAATGAGAGATGACACTACCTCCCAATTTTTCATAATAAGCACCCACCCTACACCTGAGCCTCCAACAGTCTTCTAACCTCCAGGTAAGTATGTCTTTGTAGATTTCACACTTAATCAAAGAGTATTGGTTCAAAGCCTGCTATGGAGCCCTGTATCCTCTAAGGACCTGTAGAGAGATCCAAGGAGAAACTGTACTCAAACTTTCAATGTAGATTAAGGCAAGACAAGCACCCACATAATACAAAGACCCCTATCAAAGCCCTGTCTATTCAAGGGCTCCTACTGAGCAGTAAGTACATGAGAGTGATGGGCATTTGGAGTGGAGAGAAGCCCTATGACCTGAAATAGCCAGAGGAAGCTTTCTAAAGAACTTGGAGTGTGCAAAGACCCCAAAGGAAATATTTGTCATTTAGGCTTCAGGTACAATGCTTTGCCCTGCCCATAACAATAGGTTTCTGAAAGGAGGCAGGGCAGTGATTACAGAAGTAAAATGTCTATGAATAGACACTAGGATAACAACAACGTACCAGGTGCCGGGAGAAATTCTTTACAAAACTGTCTCCTCGTTTAATCCTTGCAAGCCCCCTGTGAAATACGAATCATTTCATACCAGCCCCTTAGCTGGGGTTTGAGTCTCAGTTCCTCTACTTGCCGTCTGTATGACCTCAGTTTCCTTATCAATAATATGAGGATAATCATACTCACTCCATAAGAAGATTGTGAGGATTCAGTGAGATGATGATTCTAAACCACTTAGTACTGTGCCTGGCCCCTAGAAAATATCCAAGAAATATAAGGGCTCTTCTTCCACTTCAGCACATAGAAAACACATTCTCTCACATTTCCAGGTCATCTGACAGAGTGTTAAATTTTTAACAGAGCTAACTTGCATGGGTAAATAATTATAACAGCAATTATCTCCCTGAGGGCAATTATTTGCCATCACCATTTGCACCCACCGAAATTACATCCACAAGAAACAGAGTCACCCATTGGCAGATAAACGTAATTAAATTGGAAGAATGACATCCAATGGCTGATTGGATTAATAAAAGAAATTTATTCCCTAGAGGTATTTCAGAAATGCTTCTCCAAGCTGGATCGTATTTTTTAAAAGCTTGTACTCTGAATTCAAATTATGTATTAATTCTTTTCCAAAAATCAGCACGCCTCCAGCCCTTATAAACACCATGTATTTCTGAGAAGCTTTGACTACAATGGTTTTATAAACCACACGCACAGACACAAATCCTCTTGATCTTTGTATAAAACTACATGTGTAAAATCATACTTTGTGGTGAAGTCAATTCGGCAAATATTTTGACTGGATTATATGTTTTCTGGTTTGAGAATTTTATTTCAAACAGTAGGCAAAGACCATGGTATATGTTGTCACCTCACACATTTAAACAGTTTTTTGCCCTTAAACCCTCCAAGAATAATCATATGCAGATCTGGCTCAAAATACCTTGAAAAAGTGAGTTTATAAACTATTATAATTTTTCATGAATTCCACAGCAAACTAGTAATAATAAGCAGACTTCAAATTTATGGATCCTGATAAGGGATTTTTCCTTTTCCCTTTGGGACGTCCGACACTCTCATTGTTCTTAGTAACACGGGTCTAAGTCTTCATTCCTAAATCTGTCTACTGTTTTCACTCCGAAAGCCTCAAGATAATTGGTATCCATTAGTTACATGAATTTTTATGCAGCTCTCCATCTGAGTTTTGGTGGCAGTCTACATTGGCATACTTCTTAGGTTCTTGAAATACTTCTGTGAGGTAGAGATAACAAAGCCATAAAACTTTATTTTACTACCGGAAAAATCCCAAAGAGGAAAGGTGTCTTTCCCTGTAGCTCTTACTTTGCTCCTGTCACAAAAGAAAGTAAAACCATCTGTCCCAAGATGGCTGCCAGAGAAGAACACAAGCTGTTACTGGCCTGGAAGAGCATTTCAATCACTTCCACATTTTCATTCACGAAAAACGAATTTTCATACAAAGTGATTGCAGAAGTAAAAATAGGTGCATTCAATATCTACTCTGCATTTGACATGCTCTCAGAGTCTAGACCATGGTTAGCTTTGAGAATTTCAAGTTGCATTGAAATGTGCCCTTAGAGCAAATCACATTCATTAATAATCTAACCCAATTAGACTACAACTGAAATACAGCCAAATTGCTACCCTCTTCAACTCTTTGGAAGAACATTTAACGATCCTTCTAAATATTTACCCAAAATTAAAATGTTTGGTATTAGAAAGATTCTTGTGTTGTCTTTTTTTTTTTTAATATAAAGTAATCTTTTCTAGAGACTAGTATAAATGGATCTTAGTTGTTACATAGTTGGTAGCTGTGTGCATAAATTAGTAAATGTGGTGTATCAATGTTCTCTACTTCCCTGCCTGTATAGGCTCAGATCCATGGACATGGCCTTATTTGCACAATTCTGCACATCCTTCTATCTGTGGCATACTGGGTGTAGACAAAGTTCTGTTCCTTGAGTACTGATGAATATAAATTTCCTACCTGCTTTGCTTTCAAAAAAAAAAAAAAAAAAAAAAAAAAAAAACATGGCTACAGAAAAGACCATACCCAGCCCCGTTCATTTACAAAGATTTCGTACTTAGTTACAATCTCAACAGTGATAATGGTTTCATTCATGACAGCACATATAAAAAAGCATAGTAATAAACCTATCAGAAATATGCACTATTTACTTTTTTAAATAGTAAAACTATCCTAAAAAACAAAAGTAATAACTTGAAAAATAGAGACAATTACCATATTCCTAGATCGGATGGTTAAAACCTGGAAAAATGTGATTTCTCCCAAATGAATCTGTAATTTCTATGCAATCCCCAAGAAAATCTCAATAAGAGTTTCTATGGAAATTCATGAACTGAATGCAAAATTCAAATATAAGAGCTCAAGCATAGCCATGGTAATTCTGAAAATAAAAATAAAAATGAATGAGGATTGCCCTTCTCAAAAATCAATATATTAATAAAGCACTAGTGCAGTTGACCCCTGAACAACATGGCTTTGAATCATATGGGTCCACTTATATGCGTTTTTTCCAACCAAATGCCGCATCAAAAATATAGTATTCTTGGGATGCTATATTGGCCTGTTCCCATGCTGCTAATAAAGACATACCCTAGACTGGGTAATTTATAAAGAAAGTGCTTTAATGGACTCATAGTTCCACATGGTTGGGGAGGCCTCGCAATCATGGCAGAAGGTGAATGAGAAGCAAAGTCATGTCTTACATGGCAGCAGGCCAGAGAGCTTGTGCAGGGGAACTCCCATTTATAGAGACTCATTCACTACCACAAGAACAGTATGGAGAAAATCACCCCCATGATTCAATTATCTCCACCTGGCCCCACCCTTGACACATGGGAGTTATTACAATTCAAGGTGAGATTTGGGTGGGAACAAAACCAAGTCACATCAGATGCGAAACCCGTACATATGGAGGGCCGATGTATCCTGTAGGTTCTGTAGGGCTGACTGTGGGACTGGAGTACGTGTGGGGGTCCTGGGCCCAATCCCCCATGTAAACCAATGAACAACTATACTTAAAACCAGACCAAGGCACAGTGGCTCATGCCTGTAATCCCAACAATTTGGGAGGCTGATATGGGAGGATCAGCTTAAGGACAGGAATTCAACTCTAGCCTGGGCAACACACTGAGACCCCATCTCTACAAAAAAAAAAAAAAAATTAGCTGGGCATAGTGGTGCACACCTATAAGGCCAGCTACTCTGGAGGCCAAGGTGGGGGAATTGCTTGAGCCCAGGAGTTTAAGGCTGCAGTGAGCTATGGTTGCACCACTGCACTATAGTCTGTGTGTCAAAGCAAGACCAGCATTCATACAGGACCAGACGATAGGTCAAAGACTCAGAATAGCAATAAACACATTTATATATGTGTGTGACTTAGAATATATTAATTAAAGGGGAATATTTTAGATTACTGGGAAAACAGACTACTCGATTAATGGTTTGGAGAGACAACTTAGAAACAAATTTGATTCATTCCCAGTCACCAGTGAAAAATACAAATCTTACGTGATTTACATGGCTAAAAGTGTTTAGAAGCTATAAAGATTCAGGAAAAACAGGAGAATATATTCACGGTTTTGTGGTTTTCTAAAAAGACCCATAATTTAAAAATCCATAAATAAAAAGATATAGTTTTGTCTACTTCAAAGTTAAAATATCTATATAATCTAGAAAAGCATGTATAAAATCACAAGTGAATATTTGATTTATAAATTACAAAAAATTACTGTCAATATATAAAGAATCTCTACATATCAACAAGAAAAAGAGGAACTAGAGCTACTATATCACATAATTTCAGGCTGCAACTCCTATCGTCATCTCTGTAAATCCTACAGAAAACCACACAAATAATACCAATGGGCACAGCACAAGAGAGGAGCCACAAATGTCCTTTAAGTATTCAAACTCACTAATAATGAAGGAAATACAAATTTTAAAAAGATAATTTTTTACCTAAAACTTTTGGCTAAAATTTTAGATTAATAGTATCTCCAGTCAGGGTACAAGGCAAATGCTGGAGTCTTACATGGCGGCAGGCCAGAGAGCTTCTGCAGGGGAGCTTCCCTTTATAAAACCATCAGATCTCCTGAGACTTATTCACTATCACAAGAACCGAATAGGGAAAACTGCCCCCATGATTCAATTATCTCCACCTGGCCCCACCCTTGACACGTGGGAATTATTACAATTCAAGGTGAGAATTTCATGCTTGTGCAGTCATTCCAGAAGACAATCTGGCAATGTCTATTAAACCTGTAAAGGCCTATGCAGTGGAATCCAGAAATCACCTTTCTCAACATCCACCCTAAATAAAGGGATGAGTGGGGATCAAGGAAGGAGGGTTACATAGAATGATAGGATTTAGGTCTTCAGGGATCCTTGGTGATCAAGGGTTGAGTTTCTGGCCACCATGTCATCTTTCCCACATCATGACCTGCATAGAGCATGGCTGGGCACACAGCTTCATTTCCTTCTACCTCACATTCCTGTTATAACCCCACTGCCTCCTTTAGTTTAAACCCAATCCATCCTTCGATATCCAGAACAAATATTGTAGAGAACTGTAGTACTCTCTGGGATTAGCTCATTCAGCTTGACTTTTTGCCAAAGGCTTAATACTTTGTTCACATAATAGTTTCCATGGGATGTCCTACCCACCCCAGTTATCCCAGGATGAGCATACCTAAGCATTTTTCAAATCTTCCACCTGGGGTCCACGGCACAAGCCCGGCTGGGAAGTCTTAATGCACCAACAAACTCAATGATGAGACAGCGGATAGTCCACTGGCTCCACATTGCCACTCCACATTGCCACCCCACCACCACCCATTCACCAGGAGTGATAGTTTCTCACTTGATCCCACAGTTCTGTGCTCTCACTGCACTTATACTTGGTGTTACTCATGTTTTGGTCCATATGTTACATTTCCTCTATTGAGCTATATTCCTTACAGACAATATCTGTGTCTTGTTTCATTCTCTAACCCTCACAGTGCATAACACCTTATTTTTAAGGTGTTAACATAAGGTTAAATATACACATAAAGGTACATTAAATACTCTTAATTTCATTTCTGTCCTACAGACTAGAAAGATGGATAACATAGCCAGGGGGAAGGTCTAACACCTAAGGCTATTTCTAACCATATGCATCTTCTGTGATTGACTAAATCTCTGCTAAGATTATGTGATAATCTATGCTAAGCCAGAACTGAAAGTGCCTTGTTATTCCCCATCTCCCTTTAGCTGAATTCAAATCAGCAACTCGGACTGATAACCCTTTATGCCTGTATAGGACTTTAGAGTTCCCAAGATTTTTCTACAACCAGTTATGTTTTTCTTGATTTTCTAGCAACCCAGAGAAATATCTGGAGTGCCAGGGGCTAAGTGGCTTAACCAGTGGCCACTTGGCTAGTAAGCGGGAAAGCTGGAATTATAATCTCAGTGCATTTTCGTCCAATATTTGAGTGTTTCCCCTCCCCAAACTACTTCTGTCTTTGCAAATAAATCAGGAGTCAATTCCTCATCGGAGGTGTAGATACATATGAAATGGGACCAGAACCCAATGCCTGTTAGGGTCTACTAAGATTTCATTTTCAAGCATGTTGAATTGCATGGGTCCAGGGAGCCACATAAGATTTTGTAGTCTCTGTAGTTTCTCCAGGGCCATCTTTCCAGGAGATGACTGTGATTTGGCCATCGGGCAGGGGCCTTTGGGGTTATCAGTCTTCTCTGAGCTCTGGAATGGGGAATGCATGCTTGTCAGCAAATTGGAACATTCAACATAGGCATCTTCAGGCTGAGAGACCAACATCATTTCCTCTGGCAACAAACCAAGGCTCCACGTAGTTCACGGATACCCTGAATTTCAGACTGAGACCCATTTATGACTGCAGCGTGGGTCCTTTTGCTTCTTGGAAGAAAGTTCCAAGAAGCAAGCTCCTGACTAACCCTTCCTGAGGTCCATGTTCTCCCAGGACACTCTGAGTACAGCTTGATTTATTTGTGTATTCCCTCTGAACCTCTCCAGTACAAATTCGGCAGGATGGGCCACTCTTCTTCTAGAAGAGCCAGGTCAACAGTCTTTTGTCCTGTGACTCCACTGAGGCTGATCTGTAAGGATTAAGGTCATGTCACCTCTGAATATTCAGAGCCTGGGAAGCTGTGCTCCCCTCTCCTTCAAAGGTCCCTTTGGATATTGGCTGGCATCTTATATTAGGCAGGCTTGGGCTAGTGTGCCCTAACCCTACAGTGTTTTCAAGTCTTCTGGAAGGAGGTTTGGGCTTTCTTCCCCAAAAGGTCCTCAAGACAGACCCCCCAAGACTGCTCCTGAATGCACTTCCTGCCCACACTTAGCCACGGGAAACCATCGAGCCTCCTGAAAGAAGGCCTGAGCACCCAGCAAGGTAAAACAGGTGCAGACTCAGGCACGAGGCAGTTTCCACAAAATAAGCAGGACAATTTCTCATTACGCCAGATGGCAAGATCAAGTGGCCTGCGGTGCAGGGAGCCACTGCTATTTTTCCTCCTACTGCTGTACCCTGAAAAGGCAGATGATCCCAGAGGGCAGCTGAGCAGTGAAAATAGCAGCTGTTATTTATTGAGGCCCAATTATGTGTCAGTTACTCTCCTAAGTGTTTTAATTTATCTTCACAAATTTATATGGCAGGTACAATTATGTCAGTTTTCCTAAAAGGAAAGAGATACTCAAAGTCCTTCCTAAGAATGGGTAGAACTGGAGTCCAAGCCCCAACCTCTGTGACTTTGCCCTCAATAGAGGGCACTGGCCTTGCATTTTCTAATCTTGGAAGAATTATATTAATAGTTGATGGTGGTGATGGGAATGGTAGGTTTTAGGGATAAACCTCTTTTGGTTCCTCCTGGAAAACCTTCTATTGCAATATGGTGGGAACGAGCAGACCCTGGAAGGGTCCATTCATGTTATCCACACAAGCCATCAATGCTGCTCACCCTCTGTGGTCTCTGTTGGGTCTAGGTTGACTTGTTAGTCCCAGGAAGCTCATATCATGAAATGATTCAGGTTTCACAGAGACTGTGGCATCTGAGGCAGCTATGGGAGGAGCAAGCATGGTCCCTGGTTGGCTGCCCACCCTTAGGCTTCATGACACTGGCTTGCTTACATCAATATCAGAGAGAAACGGTGGTGGTGGTAAGAGCAGTATGGACACAAGAAAGAGTCAGCAACATACCACTAATAGGATATGGCCATATCCAGGGAAAAGCCAGCTCAGAAACTGGGGGCAGACTTCTCTGGACTCAGCCTGCTGAGTACATGTTTATGTGTATGTGATGGGAAAGGAGGAAGTGGTCCGTGGTCACTGTCTCAGCAGGAATAGCAGCAAAGGCCACAGCACTGACCGACAGAACTTCCAGTGATGGTGAAGATGCCCTACATGCTGTGTTCAATCTGATAGCCACTAGCACATGTGGTTTTTGAGCACTCAAAATGTGGCTAGTGCAACTGAAGAAGGGGATTTTTATTTCAATATTAATTTATTTAAATGTAAATGGTCACTTACGACTAGTGGTTATTGTACTAGGTAATGCAGGCCTGGAACATTGCACTACATACCACTTGAAGAGGCTGGGAAATGTGACCCTCTCCTCCTGCAGTTTTCATGTCAAAGGATTGGAAAGAGTCCCTGAGGAAGTATTAGTTTGGATTCCCCAAGATAGCGCAGCCATGACTCCTTTTTCCTTGTCCAGGAAAAATAAATATCTGCTGCAAGATTTAGAGACCAGAGTGAGGTCATTACTGTATCCTGTATGTCCCCATCACTGAGGGTCTCCAGAGCTGGCTCCCTCTTGGCCGCTTTCAAGCTCTCTTCTGGGGCTCAGAGGAATTTCAGGTACTGTCTACCATTGCTGGGGGCTCTAGGAAATGTAGACTATTTCAGGATCTCTCTGCTAAAAAAGAAAAAATATGCCATGCAGCCATTTTATATCTATTCCCCCCATGCTAGGTGGGGTCTACAGACTTTACCAAACTCCCCAGGCTCCAATTGAGAAGTAAGACACAGGTAACAGCTACTTGTGGATTATTCCCTGTCCTACCTGGGTGTTCCATCATTAAGTTATCCTACCCTGGGAGTATGGGCACAGCTCAGGGCACCTTTTCTGAGGACTCACACTGGAGTTTACCTCCAATATCCCATCCTCTGATTCTCTTTCCTTCCCTCTCTCATCTCAGGGGATTTTCTTCTAATGGTGTTTGAGGAGGGAGAACTTCTCTGACCAAATTCTGAACAGTCATCCTCCTTCAAGGCCTTGGATTTTAGTATTCAAATGCCCAAGCTTTTAAACTCTTCTCTTTGCTTTTCTGGTTTACCAACCCTTTACTGAGACAGTGGATGCTTCACAGGCTAGTGTCAATGTGAAGACTAAAAGGTAAGTAAGAAAACCACTAGAAATGAAAATGTATTGGTTAATGCTGCAGAATATTTTCATGCCACGAAAGCATGAAAATTAGAACCTGAAGCTCGAAGGGAATCTGGAGCAAGATTTAGAGAGCTTCCCATACCAACCTCTAGATATTTTACAGCTGAGAAGGTATCCATTCACCTTTTCTTGAAAGAAAAAATAGCACTGAAGGTCCCTTTCCCATGCCAAAAGCCTGGCCTCGCATTTGACCTGATTTGCAGGCTAGAGCCTGGCCTTATTTTCTTTAAGCACCTAACCAGGGTTGCAGTCCCCTGGTCCTCACTGCAATCAAAAGTCAATGTTGAAGGGGCAGAATTCAATGCCAACTGAAGATCTTCAGTTCCTTCCTCCCAATTTTCCTTTTCATAGTCCTCTCTCCCAGGATCAAAAAGAGCTATGCCAAGTATGAGATTCAAGGGATTAGACAAACAGTGAAACCTTTCTGCATTCCCATGCCAGGGCAAACCCCCTCTGGCTTCCAAGGACCATTTCCCTTTCCTTAGGCAGCCATGCCCTACATAAGTTGAAAGGCACCTCTATGGATGAAGACTCCAAGCAAACCCAAGGTAGAATGTCATATTCTATTCCCTCTCCCAGAGAGAGAACAACGAACATTCCCTGCATGTACAGAAGGTCATTTAGACTAAACCAATAGAAATGATAGATCCAGATAGGCCTAGAAGTCAAAAGGCAAGCAATGCAACATTGAGGAAATATACACTTTCCATCCCTTTCTTGGGTGTGTAGCTTTTTCTAGATGGAAAACCATAATGAAACCAGGACATCAAGAAGATAATGTAGCAGTCATTTTCTGACAGCCAACAAGGTTCTGTCCTCAGTGGATGTACATCAAACAGGAAGGCTGAGGTTAAAAACACAGTTAACTAGGACACAATGCAGAATGGTGGCAAGTCCTTTAAAACATGCAGATAGGATGGAGTCATCATTAATATACTTTTCACACTGAGGATTCCTTGAAAGCCCAAACAGAGTCAAACAACTTAAATGTGTTCGATCCATCTCCATGGCATTGTCATTTACCACTTAACTTCTGTGGCTAAAATTTGCCCTGTGCCGGGCGTGGTGGCTCACACCTGTAATCCCAACACTTTGGGAGGCCAAGGCAGGCAGATCACGAGGTCAGGAGATCAAGACCATCCTGGCCAACATGGTGAAACCCTGTTTCTACTAAAAATACAAAAATTAGCTGGGCATGATGGCGGACACCTGTAGTCTCAGCTACTTGGGAGGCTGAGGCAGAAGAATCACTTGAACCCAGGAGGCAAAGGCTTCAGTGAGCTGAGATTGCACCACTGCACTCCAGCCCCGGTGACAGAGCGAGACTGTCTCAAAAAAAAAAAAAAAAAAAATTGCTGTGTACAAAATCTGTAAACTCTTCGTAGGGTGACTGCTCCTTTCTTGACTTCTTAGTGGAAAGGTATAAGGAATGTTCATTCTGATTCCAGGATGGTGCCACATTCTCAAAGTAATGGAGGGGAAGGAGACAGGGCAGCCAGTGCCCAGAGGAGCCATGCTTGACTCAGCACAATGCAAACCAATGGAAATTGCTGATATCTTCATTGGGGATCACATTCATTCATGCGATGGAGCACCTTCTCCATGGCAGACTCTGCAACCTCCTCCTATATCTTTTCTCACTTATTCTTCTCATCTTGTGGTATATTACTACATCCATGCAACAGAGTAATGCTTTGGAAATACTAATGAATTTTTCTCTTTGTATTTACTTTCTTCTCTTGGCTCCATTCTCCTTTCACTCAGGCAGGCTATTTTGTGTTGGTTACCTTGGGAAGAGAGGGTATGAAATCAGCCATTACAGAAGTCAAGGCTCTTTGGCAACTGGAATCACTCAAGGTTGAGAGTTGGGCTCAGGAATAGGTCATGCCTCTAATTCAAAGCCATCTGCCAACTAGAAAAGTGACTCCCAGTCTGAGAGAAGGAGGAATTAGAAAACAATTTGAGATCGCATAGATGTTAAGGGTGGAGACCCTTTGGAAGTGGCCCAATGCCCTGCTGCCTAGGCTGAGCCTGAGCAGGTGGAAAAAAATATCGGATTTATTTCTGGGATGTGAGGGCAAGATGACCTTGGTTTTGCCTGCCAGGTAGAATGGCAAGGAGGCAGTTCATATCCAGAGAACTGGTTACAAGCTACATCATGCAGTGGTGTGCTGGAGACAGCAAGCTGGAGATGACTGGGACATTTCTAGGATTCTGTGACCTGACTGTCAAATCATTGGCAGCCTGAAATCGGCTATGGTGGAAGTGTCTACACCTGGAAATTTCCAAATGCTTCAAATCAGGACTTCCCTGTCTCCACCTTTCTGACTGTAACTCCCTCAGAGCCTGTGGTTAAGTATTTACTAGCACACGACTGGAGGTGTTAGAAGTCTTAGACAGGTCACAGCATGACACTTGTGCTCTCAAAAAATGGCTGAGTAGGAGAATAGAGAGTCCCAGATGTAGGGATCCTCCAGACATGAGACTTCCTCTGACAACTGCTTCAATAGACAATGGAGACCCACATAGGGGAGGACAGCTCAGCAAATGCTCAGATGACATCGTGGACCAATAGGGCCCTGGAAATGATCATGTTGTTAGATAAGGTTCCCAGAACATAAATGTAAATCTGGGGAAAAGGCAAAAAAAAAAAAAAAGCCCAAAGTATTTGAGCATACAATTTTGCCATCCTGCAGAACAGGGACTCAAAATACAAATTACATTCTTACCAAAAAATAGTTACGTATCTTGCACACCTGAGTTTGTGAAGTGAAATTAGTATCTGCTACATATATTTCACAGACAAGAAACAGGAGTATTGGAGGGCTGGCCTTGCCCAAGGGTCTTACCCTGTGTCTAGCTCCCTCATCTGTGCTGTTTTCATCACACAGGGAAAACCAAAGGCTGGGAGAGCAGCACTGGGAGTGAGCACAGTACCACCTGGAACTAATTTTTGGAACAGGGTTTTAATCAGGTACAGCCACAGAGAAGTCAAGTCTCTTCCCGAGTCCCAACCCAAATGAAGCAGCAGCTTTCAAACGCCTTACCCAGCAAGGGAATAAATAAATGTTAAACAGAGGGTGAAAAGAATTCCTCTGAGCTAGTCAAGTTTTGCTAAATAATTCAGGAGCTGAGTTTGATGAGGAGTAGGAGGGAAGGCGAGATTACTAATGCAACGGATGGCTTGTGTGGGAGGAAGGACACGGTCTGTGGGATACAAGCAGTGGGCAACAGGGTGATCTGCTGAGGTCTGAGCATGGCTGAGGTCAGCTCTCGATGAGCCTTGGAAGATGGTACGTAAACAGCATTACAATGAAAAGGCAGCAGGGTCCTCACTGATGGACATCACCAGTAGACCCTGAACCAATCAGTCAGTTAACTCAGGGCAGGGTATTCACTGAATCTCCTGCCTGCTATTCCTCCTGCAATGAGAATAGCAATGCCCCAACCAATATCAAGACAAAGGAGTCAAACAGAGCTCAGATACCAGCCTGTAGGACTTTCTGAAAGTAAGCGAATGGAAATGCCTTACCAGGGAAGCCTCTTCTTAGCAACTGTCTCTTTCCACGGCACAGGGAGGGCACCGCAGGCCAAGGCTCAGGAGGACTCTCACATACCCCTAACTCAATGTGAGAGCCATATCCTACCCTTTTCTTCCAGATTCTTAGGCACAGCTGAGCCTCTGAATGCTCGGTTTCCCTGAACTTTGGAGGGAGACTTCAGCATGCAGTTCCTCTAACTCAAGTCCCCTAGCTACGCTGGCCATTAAAGTTAGTTTTCGAAACCAAGATGGCATCTCTCTCCTTAGTGCCCAACTGGCATGAGGTGAGGAAGATACAGAAAGCATGGGGCTACTCCAGACTAGGCGACCCAAGTAGTGACCAGGCCCCTGCCCCTCACTCCCCAGTCACCACCCAGGGACTGAAGTGCTCTGGGCACCCTGGGCTGCCTCTAAGCTGCAGGAGTAGAGGCAGAAGCTGCTCTTTCACACCACTCACATCTTCCCCTTTTTACTTTCTAACTGTATGGCTACAATTTTGGCCACAGGGACTGTTTCTGCATCTTTCCCAAACAAAGATGGAGAGAAAGGGACCTGGCAGTGTCACCTCTAACAAGGCACATGACTTTTGTGTTGGGACACAGAATTTATTTTCTCATTTTTCTTAAACATGTCTTACCACAATATCTTGCAGAAAATGCTCATTTAGTTTTTTTTTCCCCAATTTAGCACAACTTGAAGGAAGCAATACAAACAAGGAGGAGGTTGTGCCTGACACATGGTGTACTCTTGTATTTTGAAACTTGATTATCTTCATAAGAGCTCTGTGAAACAGCTATTAGTACAGTAGCCCCCCATTATCCACTAGGGATACTTTCCAAGACCCCCAGTGGATGCCAGAAACTGCAGATAGTACCAAATCTGACACATGCTATGGTTATTATTTTTTAATCAAATAATCAAGCCAAGTACTAAGTAACTCACAGGTAGCACATATGGCATGGATACACTGAATAAAAAAATGATGCTTTGTCCCTGATGCGATAAAGCAGGGTGGCACAAGATTGCATCATGTTACTCAAAACTGTGCATGATTTAAAACTTATGAATTGTGTATATCTGGAATTTTCCAATTAATATCTTCAGACTGCAGTTTACTGTGGGTAACTGAAGCTGCAGAAAGCAAAACCTCAGCGGGAGACTCCTGTACATTCATTCATCTTATAGATGAAGACACTGAGGTTCAGGGAGGCAAATAAACTAGCCCGAAGCCACGCAGCTAATACTTGGTGAATCTGGGACTTGATCTCAGGTCTGACTCCAAAGCCCAAGCTTTTTTCAATTGGCAGGTTAAAAAGCCGGGTGTTTGTGAGGTTCAAATAAGGTAATACCCACTACTTAGCTCAGAGCTTGGCACATAATAAATGCTTAATAGAAAGTTTACCTGTCTATTCTTCTTTTCACATAGGAAAAGATTTTTAAAAACAGACAAATTAGCCTGGCAGTTGAAATGACCATAAGCACTTAAAATGGAGATTTAGGCATCATCCAATCATTGGGATACTGTCTGGAGTTTGAACACCTGGATCTTCATACAAGGATTCTTGACCTTGTTGTGTGACCAGAGGCAGTTTAAGCAACCTCTCTGGGCTTCCAGATTGTCGGGTGTACCTTCCCAAACTTCTTTGAGCTGGTCATTCACAGCCCAGGGACTTTGGCTCCCTGGAGAATCAGAGGATTAATTCAAGGAGCCTGGGAATCATGCAGATGCCAAGCATTGTCTCCAAAGAGGGAAGACATAACATCTCACCTACGCACACCATTATTTTCTAATTGTGTGTAGAATTCATGATTAAGAAATTATAAATTTCCTTAAAGGCACTATTGACCTCAGAAGACATTTATGTCATTAAGAATTTATTAGCTACAAAATCTAGGTCAGGTTATTTATACTTTCTGAGCTTAGGGTATTCTCATCTGTAACGTGGAAATGGTAGTTCTCATTGCAGTTTTTTTTGAGGATTTATTATATATTGAAAGAGTTAAACACAATACCTGGTATAGTAAGTACCCAATTAACGATAGCCTTAAAATATCTATTATCATTACTATTGAAATGCTTTAATATTAAAAGGAGCTCCTCACCCTCATTCTGCTAAATATTGAGGGCAAAACAAAAGCCAACTATAGGAAAGAGGACGTTCCAGGTGTGGAAATGCCTCTCCCTGAGGTTTTGGCCTGCAGCTCTTTTGCAGTCAGAAGATCTCTAGAGCCTAGGAAAATGCCTACAATTCTACCTGGTCTTTGACTACACGTTAGTATCAGGAGTAGATGAGTGGGTAGAAGGATTTACGATAAATTAACTACAAATACCTAAAAGTGATTTAAGCAAGAAGGGCTTACTAGTACCTCTCTTATCAAGAGGTCACATACAACAAGTCAGCTGACCTCTGGTCTGGGACTTCAATCCTTACATCAAGATCTTCTTCCACCTTGACCTCTCTATCCTTCTTCTACCATCCTCAGCCGGGCAGTGCCTCTCCTCACGGTCCAAATATGGTTGCAGCAGCTCCAAGTACAGTATCCTCAGCAGAATCGACTTCACAGAGAGGAATAAAAGGGAGGCAAAAACCTCCTATATATCCTCCTCCTTATTTCACCAGAGAGGAAAATCTCTCCCCAACCTTTTAGCACACCTTCCCTGATACCTCAACTGGCCATGTGTGGGTCACATGTAGCAACCTCTAAATCAAGAAGAATAATATTGTCTGGGTGAAGATTTGCCCAGGGCTGAGCTCATCTTTTCTAAGCATAGCCCCTCAATGCTCAACTTCTATTAGAGAGAAAGAAGTTCCAATAGGCAACACCCAAGCATACCTCAGCCTGGGCCTAAGAAAAAGAAAGGGAAGACGGAATAGAGACCTCTCCCTGCCTGCTCAGAGTGTCTCACATCCTCCCTCAATACTCCTCTGTCCACCGCCACCTGATTGACTTCCTAAAACTCTGCTTGCTCCCTTGTGGCTCCAAGTTTAAAAACGCCAATATGGCGGTGCCAAATGCTGAACCACATTCTGCAGCAGGTCATTCTAGGCTGACCTTACCTGAGCTGATCTGCTCTCTGCTGCCTTGTCCTGCCTTTCTCCTTCCTCCTTGCCTCTTCAACTTTGCCCAAGCCTTCTCCACTTTTTCACCAAATTACATATTGTAAACATAGAAGGCTGAGTTTGTTCCCACTTTTCCTAATGGGTCTGGCCTAACCAGTATTCTGTTGCTTTTCTGAATTCTTACGGTAAAAAAAAAAAAAAAAGCCTGCAGAAGAGTAGCCTGCTTATTGAAAAGTGCACATATCATACGTATACACTACTAAGTATAAAATCAGCACCCAGATCATATTTAATTTAGCTTTGAAACTTACTGCATCTTCCATCACTAAGTAACCTTTCCTCTGCATGTTGTCTTC
The DNA here is from genome assembly GCF_006542625.1 of Nomascus leucogenys. NCBI lineage: Eukaryota > Metazoa > Chordata > Mammalia > Primates > Hylobatidae > Nomascus > Nomascus leucogenys. The sequence goes on from NC_044386.1 coordinate 110,850,528, forward strand.
CTTTATCTTGATTGAGGGTAGGAACTCTGACTTATACCCTCTAAAATTATAATAAGTGCTCAATAAATACATGTATGTGGTTGCCCCTTGAACAACATGGGTTTGAACCGCCCAGGTCCACTTATACCTGGATTTCCCTCTGCCTCTGCCACTCAGGACAGCAAGATCAACCCCTTCTCTTCCTCCTCCCCCTCAGTCTATTCAATGTGAAGACTAGGATGAAAACCTTCATGATGATCTACTTCCATTTAAGAGTTAATATATTTTCTCTTCCTTATTACTTTCTTAATAACATTTTCTTTTCTCTACTTTTCTCTACTAGCAAACAATGTCAATACTCTCACAATTGCTCTCTCTACCTTAGTGCTAAAAAAGAAATATGAAAACTGGAGAATGGCAACATCACATTGCAGACATTTTCCCAAAGAGTAGGCATAGATCACTAATGGTACACAAGATGTGGTTAGGTCTAGCGTTGCCCATATAAAATGGCAAAATAAAACTAATTAATTTGGTTATTGGTTAATCCCTTTGGTTACTGAATATGTGGTACACAGATATGTCATTAGATAGCATTGATTCATACAGTGAGGAAACTATTCTACTCTCAATTTTTTTCTATTCACTACTTAGGTTAAAGAGGAAATCTATTTGGTATTGGTGTGTCTTTAACATTTTAAAATACTACTAATTGCCTGTTTTAAATTAAAAAGCTCTATAGAATCACTATCTTTGCAGGCAACAGTATCTAGAAAAAATTGATTAATATCATATTTTTATGGCAACCTTATTCTGGCAAGAGATACATACAGCTTTTCTAATTTCAATGGTGATAACATTTCATTTTTTAAAGAATTATGAAAAAGAAGTGAGCTCATTTAAAGAAAAATTATAAGAAAAGAATACACGTGACATACTGATATTGCAAAACATGTGATGGTGTTACTTGAGTGACAGGTGTTTGACAGTGTGACATAAATGGTAGTCAAAAGAAGATGGAACTGGGATTCAGAAACACCCTCATCCTCAGGCAGTGACTGCAAGAGCCAGCGGGCCTAGTCTCCCTTCCTACCCAGGCAGGTGCTGCATGCAGTGAGTTTGTCCTGATGGAATGAAGTGTAGTGGGCACTGCAGTTGACTCCCAAAATTCCATCCCACATCATTTTAGTCTAAGAGCTGAAAGTCAGTTGGCTTATAGCATTTCCCTGGTGATTGATTTTGGCCTAAGAGGAGGCAAGTGTGATCTAATTTAGTCCAATCAGGTGAACAGGAAGGGATTTTATACCATGCTTGGGAAAGTGCGCTTTCCCTTTCTCTTCTGTGAATAAGAAAGCCTGTCACTCCAATTTCTCTTGGCTGTCACTTTATAACCATCAAAGAAAGGATTGTGGGCTGAAGGCAAAGATGAAGACACCAGCATGGCAAGATGAAGAGGATGGGAACTTGATGGCATAGCTGAGAAGTTTCTCATTCTATGCTTAGGTCCTGACCTACTTCTCCACGACCAATTACAGGAGATAATCTTCCCTCATTAAGTCAGCCTGAGCTGGGGTTTTCTGTTACTGCTATGGTCCATGTGTTTGTGTACTCCCCCAAATTTATAGGTTGAACCCTAACCACAAATGTAATAGCATTAGGAAGTAGGGCATTTGGGAGGTGACTAGATTATGAGGGTAGAGCTGTCCCAAATGGGATTAGTGCCCTTTTAAAACAGATCTCAGAGAAATGCCTTACCCCTTCTACCTTCTTGCAGTGCCTGCACATGGTACCATTTATGAACCAAAAAAAAATGGTTTGCAAGACATTGAATCTGCTGGTGCCCTGATCTTGGATTTCTGAGCCTCCCGAACTGTGAGAAATAAGTTTCTGTTGTTTATAAGCTACCCAATTTACGATATTTTGTTACAGCAGTCCAAATGGACTAAGTTATACACAGCTCAAAGCCCCTACTAATCCTTAACTTTTTGAGGAGTCGCAAAGGAGCTGGATACCCTTCCTGATTCCAGTTAATGACACAGAGGTGAGAGGAGTCAAGCAGATGAATCTATAACCCTGGCTCAGGTGATGTGTGGCTTTCTTCACACCTTTCAGTAGGAATTTATGCCATTTGGCTTCCAATTTCTGACTCTCCCTTCAAGACAGCAGTGCAAACATGTGGTACATTCAAATAACCCAAAGGGATGATGATGCATTTTCCTGGGATTCTAGGTCCTAATCCACCAATACTGCCCTCAGGCCTGCATGAAACATCGTATGAAATTGAAAGTGGGACACTGACACCCCTCCTGGCCCTGCTATCTTGTTCCACCACCTTGGGGCAATGAACAATTGCCCTCTCATCCCTTTGCATTAATCTTTGTCACCTAAAACCTCTAAAAATATCATCAATCTGCCTCCTCGTTTTTCTCTTCAGACTAAGTCCTTTTAGTACATTCTTATAAGTATTATTTCTAACTTTTAAATTATTATTTGACTCCATTTCAGATCAGACAGTGGCCAAGATCCTCTATAGTTAAAACTCCTTCTATTACATATGGCTATAATAAGGCCTGAAAGAGACTGGATTTGGGAAACTACACTTTGTGAGTATAAACTGAGTGAGGCACAAGTGTAAGGTACCATGACTGAAGAGAGAACGAGTTCAATTATGCTCACCACTTTTTTCGGTTGAACTGAACTATCATTTCAGCCACTCTTGTTAAACTGGCTGCTCTTGCAGGGCTGGTGTATTAGAAAAGCCATAGCCTCTAATTAGGAAACTTCTGCTCTCATCTCAGCTCTGCCACGAGCTAGCTCGCTGTGTGTGATCTTGAGCGAGTAACATTCCTGACCTAGGCCTCTCTCCATTTCCACCAAAATTCCGTGACCTAATGGCAAAAATGAAGTGATCAGCAGCCCACAGACTGAATCAGAGAATATTCTAGGGTTACAGACCAAGGCAAGGCAAGCAGTGATTTGAAAGGGTAGGATTTTGTTTGAACATTTTTCCTTCTTGTCTCTTAGTGGCTCCACATTCAGGCTGCTTCATCAGACTCCAGCCAGGTTTGTCTTCCTACTTTTCCAGGGAGGGAACATGGGGCCCATGCAAGAGATTTTCCCTTTGATATCTCAGTGGTGCGCTGGCACATGCTATAGATCTATGACTCCCCTCACATGCATAATAAAATAGGCTTCCAGGGAAGGAACTCTCAGCTGCAGGGAGCAGTCCTAGATAGAATGGAATGAGAAGCAGTGACTTTAAGATGACTGCTGTGTGTGCTATACGTGGCAAGGTACCACATATTTCTGGACAACATTCACCAGGCCCTTCTGTGTGCTTGGCCTTATTTAACCCTCAAGGCAAATCTGCCAAGGAGATGTCACGAGCAGGGTATTCAACTTGCATGCACGCATATGACCATACCAGTTGTAAAAATATCAAAATACAGGCCGGGCGCGGTGGCTCACGCTTGTAATCCCAGCACTTTGGGAGGCCGAGGCGGGAAGATCACGAGGTCAGGTGATCGAGACCACGGTGAAACCCCGTCTCTACTAAAAATACAAAAAAATTAGCCGGGCGTAGTGGCGGACGCCTGTAGTCCCAGCTACTCGGAGAGGCTAAGGGAGGAGAATGGCGTGAACCCGGGAGGCGGAGCTTGCAGTGAGCCGAGATTGCGCCACTGCACTCCAGCCTGGGCAACAGAGCAAGACTCCGTCTCAAAAAAAAAAAAAAAATCAAAATACTTCTGCAACAGCTGGCAAATAGCCTCTACCCCGAGCCTGAGTGCCCTTTTACTTTCTTGGCCCCAGCAAGTAAAAGATGTACCTGAGCAGGAAGTGGGGCTTCCAGAAGCCAACTCCAGTGCTGACAGCATCTGTTATTGTTAGTGCTTTGCTTTCATTGAATATTTTAAATGTCATATTTTATGCACAGTGCATAGAATATATAATTACATAGGTCAGGGGTCTACAATAAAGTTTAGTTGTTTACCTATGGGAGTAATGATGAATGGATAAATAAATGTGGTGGAATTGAATCCATAATGGAATATTATCTGGCCATGAAAAGGAATGAAGTACTGATGCATGCTACAACATGGAAGAACCTCAAAAAATTAGGCTACATGAAAGAAGCCAGATATAAAGGGCCATGTTTGTATAATTCCATTTATATAAAATATCCAGAACAGGCAAATCTATAGAGACCAAAAAAAGTGTTTGCCATGGCCTGGGGGTGGGAGGACAGCTGAATGGTATGGGATTTCTTTTGGGGATAATGAAAATGTTCTAAAACTTATTTTGGTGATGGATGTGCAACTCTGTGAACATACAAAATCTCATTGAATTATATACTACTTTAAGTGGATGAATTGTATGGTATATGAATTAAAGCTGTTTAAAAGATTACAGGATAAAATGTCCATAAATATTTATTAAGTTTAAAATTATATATACATATGCACACATATGTACCATTGCATTAACATATTATGTACACTATACCACAAATACAGAAACTAGACTCTTTTAGGCTGAGATAAAAAATCAATAGAAGTTTTCATATTTTCTGCCTGTAACCCAGTGGATTGCTTTTGGAGACCCCTGCTCTAGAAGCAGCAGTAGAGGCTCAGAAAGTTTGCAGAACCCATCTCTTCACATTGCCTTTGCTCTTTCTAGCACAGCATACAGATTCCAGGGCTTCTCAGAGGTTGAGGAAAGCCAGAGAGCATGGCCATTTTTTGACGCTCACAATCAAGAAAGAAATGCCAAAAATGGGATTAAAATATCAAGAACTATTTAAATTGTTTACATTTTTAGAATTAAGGCTTTTGACAGAAGAGAATGCTATACAATCATTCTATTCACAAGATAATTAGAGCTTTCCTAGGAAAAATTAATTCAAAGCACAGGAAGGCAGTGGGGTGTGGTTACAGAGAACAATTGGAAGGTTGTGTGTTAATCTCTTCATTCTCTCCAGTCAGTCTCTGGGGGAGTCTGTGCACAACCTCATTTGGTGATGGCATTTGAGGTCCCAGTAAGTGCAGAAGCCAAACTAAATCAACCCTGGGCTCCTGCTGTGTTGGGTATATGGACCCTGTGCTTCAGGGCAGAAACAGGAGAGCTAGAGAAGGGAGCAGGGGAAGTGAGTGGCCTGCAGAAGCCCTTTTTCTGCCTGCAAGCAATCATTCTGCAAGATTGCTTGTCTTTCACCAACAACTGTAATTGGGAAGCAAAGGAAAGTGAAAGAAGGTTGTAGGAGGAGCCACCAGTTCAAATGGGAGGAGGATTATGCAGTCTCTTGGAGGCATGGCAACTCATTAATTCACAGCTGGCAGGATGCTTCCTGTCGAAGGTTGATATTAAGAAAAGTTCAGTTCTTAAAAATGTATTTCATTCATGTGGATTTTGAAATTATTTTTTGAAAAAAAATTTAGTTCTTTTCCTGTTCTGATAGCATGCCCAAGAAACAAGATGGTTTCTGTTTTGGGACAGATGATTCTGGAAAGATGTTAGAAATATAGTACGTTGAAACAAAACCTTCCAGTATCTTTAACCTACACCTAGTGTTAAGCCCTGTCTTTTTTACAATGTTGCGGTCTCAGTAAATGGTTGATAAATAACTTCAGTACATTCATCAAGTTATTTTTGGTTGTTTCTAGATCCAGAGGCCAGGAAAATGTCAGTGGAAAGCAGCTAGCATGAAGACCCCCCAGTGTTCCTCCCTCTAGTAGTCTGGTATTATCTGGAGCTGAGATGCTGGCTAATATGGTTAGGACATTTCTCCCCTCCAAATCTCATGTGACAATTTGATCCCCAGTTTTGAGGATGGGGTCTAGTGGGAAGAGTTTGGGTCATGATAGGGGACCCCTCATAAATGGCTTGGTGCCCTGCTTACAAGAATGAATGAGCTCTCACTCTACTAGTTCACTGGAGAGCTGGGTGTTTAAAGAGCCTGGCATCTCCCCCACTTTCTCTCTTGTTCCCCTTTCTCACTGTGATATACCTGCTCCCCTTTGCCATCCATCATGAGTGGAAGCTTCTTGAAGCCTTCACCTGAAGCAGATGCCAACACTATGCTTCCTGTACAGCCTGCCATACCATGAGCCAAAATAAACCTCTGTTCTTTGTAAATTACCCAGCCTCAGGTATTCATTTGTAACACTGCAAAGTGGACAAACACAGAAAATTGGTACTGAGGAGTGGGGCTTTTCTATAAAGATAGCTGAAGATGTGGAAGCAGCTTTGGAAATGAGTAAATTGGCAGATATTGGAAGAATTTGGAGGGCTTAGAAGACAGGAAGATGAGGGAAAATTTAGAACTGTCAACCGAAGGATAATGAGGTTCATAAATGTGGAAAGGAGAGCTGTATTTCTCATAAATGGTTGCAGCCTGCAGGGTGGCCATTCAGAATGAATGGGAAGCATAGCCTCTGGCCAGAAGCTAGAAACAGGCACTTGGAGTGTAAGAATAAAACAAGGATTTGTGCTGAGTGAGGTGGCCAAATATATATTCAGCAAGCTATAGGAGGAGCCATGAATATTTACGAAAGAAGAAACATGCACATGCTCAGTCGACCTCCAAGCCCCTTCATGGGGTCCATGTTCAAAAAATGGTAGTGTTAGCAAGATGTGTGGGGGGAGTTTTTGGGCCTCTGACTACAAAAGTTGAAGCAGAGGACACAAAACTCCTCAGTCAGTGCACAGCCTTCCTAGACTGACCAGAACCTCTCAGTGGTTGGTGGTCTTTTATCAGGAAGGAATGCTGGTTGGTTGTTCTGTTGAAACTGCAAAAGGGAGGGACAGCATCAGGTGGTTGGTTGAAATCAGTGGTGAGGCGACTCTTTTGAAAGGGCTGGTTCCAACCCAAATGCTCATCAATGATAGACTGGATAAAGAAAATGTGGCACATATATACCATACTATGCAGCCATAAAAAAGAATGAGTTCATGTCCTTTGCAGGGACGTGGATGAAGCTGGAAACCATCATCCTCAGCAAACTAACACAGGAACAGAAAACCAAACACCACATGTTCTCAAAAGTGGGAGCTGAGCAATGAGGACACATGGACACAGGGAGAGGAACATAACACACTGGGGCCTGTTGGAGAATGAGGGGAAAGGGGAGGGAGAGCATTAGGACGAATACCTTAAACCCTAGATGTCAGGTTGATAGGTGCAGCAAACCACCATGGCACATGTATACCTATGTAACAAACCTGCACATTCAGCACATGTATCCCAGAACTTAAAATAAAATAATCTTAAAAAAGAGAAAGGGCTGGTTCCTGCTTAGCCTTTAGAGAAGAAAGCCTAGTGGTGGTCAGCAAGGGACGGGCTCTAACGAGGTATGTTTGACCTCCCATTGCATCAGGGCTGGGACTCAGTTTTAAGGTTTCTTTGGGGTCCGCTTGGCCAAGAGGGGGGTCCATTCAGTAGTCTGGGTGGGGGGAAGGGCTTAGGATTTCATTTTTATTTCTCAGAACGTATTGGAGACTGGTTAAATGATTATGAACAAAATGCTGATAGAAATATGGGCAGTGAAGGCCAGGTTGATGAGGTCTCACATGAAAATGAGGAACTTATTGGGAGCTGGAGCACAGGTCACCCTTATTACACCTTAGCAAAGAATTTGGCTGCATTGTGCCAATGTCCTGGGGTTTTGTGGAAGACTGAGCTTCAGAGTGATGACTTAGGGTATCTGGAGGAAAAAAAATTTCTATGCAGCCAAGTATCCAAGAAGTGGCAAGGCTGCTTCTACCAATCTGAGATCAGATATGGGGCAAAGCAATGACTTAAAGTTGGGACTTACAATTTAAAGGGAAGTAGAGTGTAAAAATTTGGAAAATCTGCAGCCTGGCTCATGGTGGAGAAGGAAAGAACATTTTCAGGAGAGGAACCCAAAGGATAAGAATCCAAGAGGCATGAGGAACAACCACTTGCTAGAGAGATTAGCATGACTGAAAGGGAAGCAGGTGCTACTAGTCAAGACAATGGGAAAAAGGCTACTCCTCCCATCGCAAGCTCAGAGGCCTAAGAGGACAGACTGGTTTCAGGGACAAGGCCAGGTGCACTGCTACTCAGTGCTGACTTGGGGTGCTGCTTCCCTTATCCCAGCCATCTCAAGTCCAGCCTCCACTCAAAGGGCCCCAAATAGGAGCTCAGGCCTCCACTTCAGAGCGTGCGAACTGCAAGCCCTGGGAGTTTCCACATGGCATTAAGTCTGTAAGTGTGCAGAATGCAAGAGTGGTGGAGGCTTGGCAGTTTCCACCTAGATTTCAGAGGATATATCAGAAAGCCTGGGTGCCCAGAAAGAAGTCTGCTGCAAGGGCAGCGCCCCCATGGTTAGCCTTTTCTAGGCTAGTTCCAAGGGAAAATGTGGGGTTTGAGTCCCCACAGAGAGCCTCGACCAGGGCACTACCTAGTGGAGCAGTGGGAATGAGGCCACTGCCCTCCAGACTCCAGAATGGTAGAACCACTAGCAACTTGCACCTTAGCCTAGAAAAGCCACAGTTACTCAACTCCAACCCATGACAGCAAGAACAGCAGCTGTACCTTGCAAAGCAGGCGCAGAGGCAGGGCTGCATAAGCCCTTGCAAGCCCATCCCATGCAACCGTGTACCCAGGATGTGGGACATGGAATCAAGGGAGATTATATTGAAGCTTTAAGATGTATTGTCTTCCCTGCTGGGTTTCAGACTTGCATGGGGCTTGTTGCCTCTTTCTTGTGGCCAATTTCTCTCTTTTGGGATGACTCAATGTCTGTGTCACCATTGTATTAATATATTGGGAATAAACAATTTGTTTTTGATCTTATAGGCTCATGGGTGGGAGGAATTTGCCTTGAGACTCAGATGAGACTTTGGACATTTGAGTTGATGCTGGAATGAGTTAGAATTTTTGAAGACTATTGGGGAGGGAAGACTGTATTTTCCAATGTGAGAAGGACATGAATTTGGGGGACCAGGAATGGAATATAGGTTAAATTTTTGTCCCCTCCAAATCACATGTTGAAATCTGATGCCTCATGTTGGAGGTGGGGCCTTGTGGGAGGTGTTTGGGTCATGGGGGTGAATCCTCCATGAATGGCTTGGTGACCTCCTCATAGTAATGAGTGAGTTCTCACTCCATTAGTTCATGTGATAGCTGGTTGTTTAAAGAGCCTGGACCTCCTCCCTTCCCTCTTGCTCCCTCTCTCACACCATGTGACACACCTGCTCGCCCTTTACCTTCCACCACAAATAGAAGATGCTCGCACTGTGCTTCTTATATGGTCTGCAAAATGGTGACCCAAATAAACTTCTTTTCTTTATACACTGCCCAGCCCCAGGTATTCCTTTATGGCAATGCAAAATGAACTAACACAGTGGTGGGTTTTTTTGTTTTTGTTTTTTTTTGAGACAGAGTCTCACTCTGTTGCCAGGCTGGAGTGCAGTGGTGCGATCTTGGCTCACTGCAATCTCTGCCTCCTGGATTCAAGCGATTCTCCTTCCTCAGCCTCCGAGTAGCTGGGATTACAGGAACCTGCCACCAAACCCAACTGATTTTTGTATTTTTTAGTAGAGACAGGGCTTCACCATGTTGGCCAGGCTGGTCTTGAACTCCTGACCTCAGGTGATTTCCCCACCTTGGCCTCCCAAAGTGTTGGGATTACAGGCGTAAGCCACTGTGCCTGGCTTAATTTCAACTTTTATTTTAGATATTGGGTACATATACATTAAAAATTGTTCTATCCTCTTGATGAATTGACTCCTTTATCACTATATGACTTTTTCTCCTTGTACAGTTTTTTGACTTAAAGTCTATTTTGTTTCATATAAGCACAGCTACCCTTGCTCTTTTATTATTCCATTTGCATGGAACATCTTTTTCCATTTTTTTCACTTTCAGAAAACTAACCAATTTCTTGGAAGACACAAACTACCAAAATGTTCAAGAAAAAAAATAGATAATTTAAATAGTACTGTACCTATTATAGGAAGTGAATTTGTAATTTAGAACATTCCAACAAAACAAACTTTAGGCACAAATTACTTCACTGGCAAGTTCTAACAAACAGGTAAGAAAGAAAATAAAACTGATACTACACAGTCTAGTACAGAACATAGAAAATATTAATTTCTAATGCATTTTATGAAGTCAGCATTACCCTGATATGAAAACCAGACAGAGAAAGCACAAGTGAGAGATGAAGCCAGCTGGACTTCCCGGGTCGAGTGGGGACTTGGAGAACTTTTCTGTCTAGCTAGAGGATTGTAAACACACCAATGTGCACTCTGTAAAAACACACTAATCAGTACTCTGTGTCTAGCTAAAGGATTGTAAATGCACCAATCAGCACTCTGTAAAAATGCACCAATCAGCACTCTGTGTCTAGCTAAAGGATTGTAAATGCACCAATCAGCACTCTGTAAAAATACACCAATCGGCAATCTGTAAAATGGACCAATCAGTGCTCTGTAAAATGGACCAATCAGCGCTCTGTAAAATGGACAAAATGAGCGCTCTGTAAAATGGACCAATCAGCAGGACGTGGGCAGGGACAAATAGGGAATAAAAGCTGGCCACCCCAGCCAGCAGCAGCAACTCACTCGGGTCCCTTCCACACCATGGAAGTTTTGTTCTTTTGCTCGTCACAATAAATCTTGTTGCTGCTCAGTCTTTGGGTCAGTGCCACCTTTAAGAGCTGTAACACTCAACGTGAAGGTCCACAGCTTCATTCTTGAAGTCAGTGAGACCAAAAACCCACCAGAAGGAACCAACTCTGGACACATCTTGATGGGACACATCTTGGTGGCCAGGACGGGACCATCACCAAGTGGTGAGTACCATCAGACCCCTTTCACTTGCTATTCTGTCCTATTTTTCCTTAGAATTTGGGGGCTAAATACCAGGCATCTGTCGACCAGTTAAAAGTGACTAGCATGGCTGCTGGACTAAAGACACGGGTGTCAGGCTTTCTGGGAAAGGGCTAGCAACCCCAGACTCTTCAGAGTTGGGAGCATTGGTTTGCCTGGAACTAGCTTCCACTTTTCCTGTACTTCTGGGCTGAGCTGAGGGTCAAGAGAGAGGAAAGCCATTCAGCTCCGGGGGCCTGACAAAAAGTTGGTTGACCCTGTAGCCATCAGCGGAACTCTCAACATCATGTCACCCAAGCGAGACTCGCCCATCTATCCTATCTATCCTGACCCTTGCCTCCTGGATCCTAATGCCTGCCAGACAAACTTCCTCCTGCCTCTCTTCTCCAAGGCTAGTCCTGCTTCTAAAAACCACTCCCTGTCTTTGGTGCTTTTCTAGTTTCTCCTATAAGATAATTTCTAGTAGAAAGTTTGGGACTTGGTTCCTTTCTTTAGGCATCCAGGCTCACCAATCAGAAAGACATAATTTTTGCCCAAAGACCTGTCGGGGGTGGGGAACTATCTGGAATTTTAGGATCCCTCCTCAGACTAGCAGGCCTAACAAAGGCTATTCCTGAAGCCAAGATATGGGGAGCCTCAGAAATGATACACTTCCTATTCATATGATGAGAAGTGAGGACAAAGGCATCACTCTTCCAACCCTGGAGATCTCTTCCCTCCCTCAGGGTATGGCCCTCCACTTTATTTTGGGGGCATAACATCTTTATAGGACAGGGGTAAGGTCTCAATACTAACAGGAGAATGCTTAGGACTCTAACAGGTTTTCGAGAATGCATCAGTAAGCACCACTAAATCTGATTTTTCTCGGTCCTCTTTATGGTCTAAGAGGACAGGCAAGGGTGCAGGTTTTCGAGAATGTGTCAGTAAGGGCCATTAAATCCGACCTTCCTCAGTCCTCCTTGTGGTCTAGGAGGAAAACTAGTGTTTCTGTGCTGTGCCAGTGAGCGTAACTATTCCCATCAGCAGGGTCCAGAGACCATTGCAGTTCTTGGGCAAGAGGGGTTTCTGCTGCTGCATTGGTGGGCACAACTATTCTGATCAGCAGGGTCCAGGGACCACTGCAGGTTCTTGGGCAAGAAGGTTTTCTGCTGCTGCATCAGTGAGTGTGACTATTCCAATCAGCAGGGTCCAGGCACCATTGTGGGTTCCTGGGCAGTGGCGGGGGTGGGGGGGGCACAAACCAAAACCATGGGCATTTTTTTCTTTCAGTTGGGAAACACTCAGGCATCAACAGGCTTACCCTTGAAATGCATCCTAAGCCATTGGGACCAATTTGACCCTCAAACCCTGAAAAAGAGGTGGCTCATTTTTTTTCCACACTACAGCCTGGCTCCAATATTCTCTCTCTGATGGGGAAAAATGGCCAGCTGAGGGAAGTATAAATTACAATACTATCCTGCAGCTTAACCTTTTCTATAAGAGGGAAGGCAAATGGAGTTAAATACCTTATGTCCAAGCTTTCTTTTCATTGAAGGAGAATCCACAACTATGCAAAGTGTGCAATTTACATCCCACAAGAGGACTTCTCAGCTTACCTCCATATCCTAGCCTCCCCGTAGCTCCCCTTCCAATTAATGATAAGCCTCTTCTAATCTCCCCTGCCCAGAAAGAAAGAAGCAAAGAAATCTCCAAGGGGCCACAAAAACCCCCGGGCTATCGGTTATGTCCCCTTCAAGCTGTAGGGGGAGGGGAATTTGGCCCAACCTGGCTGCATGTCCCCTTCTCCCTCTCTGATTTAAAGCAGATCAAGGCAGACCTGGGGAAGTTTTCAGATGATCCTGATAGATATATAGATGTCCTACAGGGTCTAGGGCAAACCTTCTATCTCACCTGGAGAGATGCCATGCTATTGTTAGATCAAACCCTGGCCTTTAATGAAAAGAATGCAGCTTTAGCTGTAGCCCGAGAGTTTGGAGATACCTGGTATCTTAG